>NC_087373.1:17863564-18176064 GCF_031761385.1 Necator americanus | reverse complement strand
ATGTGCAGAGGAACGGCGGTAGCCTTTGAGAACCATCCGTGCACCACTGCATCTTATTTTGCCCTCAGTCACCTGAATTGCCACCCCCGATGCGGTCCCGCCCGCTTTGCTGGAGCACAAAAGCGTCAATTTTATCGTTTTTTGAACTTGACAGAGCTTACTGAGCCGTCACACCGTTGCGGTTTTGCAGTTTTGGTAAACGGAGATCAAAAGTTTTGATCAGAATGATTACCATATTTAATTATTTATTTTTTAATTTTAATTTTATTTAATTTGGATTTTTAATTTTATTTAATTTATTTATTTTTCAAGTTAACTGATGTAAGCGAGAATTTCCAAAGGTTTAATAGAGTCTAGGGAGAGGAAAGAAAGGAAGAAGAAAGGAGAAAGAAAAAACCACATCGACTAAACTAGTATTTTCCTTTAAAGTTCCCATATTCAACGCATCAAGCTGTATAGCGTTCAGTCCGTATGTGTGCGTTTTTTGTTTGTGTATCACAGGAATATTCTACGAACATGGAAAATGTCCCATCGACGGAACCCCACCAGCGCTATCTGGCTGGCAAGCGAGCGTTCTATGAAAAAGAGCACAGTTTTTTTTCTTCAACCTTCTAACTCAATCTGGTAATCGCAGTTAAACGCTTTTAGGAGTGCAGTGAAATAGTGATTGATATGTGTGCGAGAGGTGGCAGCAATGACTTCTTCTGGAACGAATGCAAAGGAGATTCAAAAGCACTACTCGCAGAGCAGTGCGAGGCAACATTCGAAACGTGCGTGCAATCGCTTCATTTCTTCTGCCCCCTAAACGTGATGCAGTAAATTCCCATTGCAGGTTTAATTGGACAACAAACGTTTGGAACATAAGGGCGGTTCCGCTGCTCTACGGTCTCTCCCTGGCTGGAGCTAGCAACATTATCCTCACGTAGGTTCAGTGGATACACAGAATCGAAGTTATTCTTCGCTCTAGCAGACTTCCGCAGCATGTTCGAGTGCTCCCGGCTATTCACCGAACATTGATTCCAGGCAAGGCCAGCTCGACCCGTGGTCTGCGGGAGGTTATCAGCCAGGATCTAGTGGAGATAATCAAGATCGAGGACTATATGTGTTACAAATACCCGGTGCAGCTCACCACCTCGATCTACGAACGCCGAACACCTGCGATCCCAACACAGTCACCAACGCGAGATATCAGGTTTGTTGCGATGGTGTTTGCACGAATTGTTCGGGGAAGTGTCCCACCTCAAGCACCGTAAAAGAAGCTGATCACTTCTTTTACAAACTAATCATATGATCTTCAGATGAATCGTTAGTTCATTACATAGATTTTCCTTCATACATTTCTAACTAACTGTTTAGTATCCTTTTCTTGAGAAGGATACTTACCCGGGAATGACAAGATCACCCCAAAGAGTTAGTGGTGATAAATATGAAAATATGAACTTTTATTCAGTAAAAACATCATCGATAAGGAGTAAAAGACCCACCTTAATCATAGCCGCGTATCTTTATTACCACGCATTGGATTATTATCGTACTACATATAACACTGATTGAGAGACTTCTTTTTTGTCCACTGTCCCGCTTCATGGATTCGAAAGGGTTGAATGTGCTGCGAACAGCCAGTTCGGTCTGTTATGCGCATTTTCTTGATGTTAGCGTCAAGATCTGCCAGCAGTTCAGGCGTAGTGAAGTGTACATTCGTGACATGTTTTCTTTGGCACTGGCATGAGTATGCAGGTGGTCACTGATCCGTACACGTAGAAGTTTTCACCGAAGTCATCGCACTTCTGGGAGGATGTCACGCATATTCTTCCATGCATTGTTCTTGCTCTCATTAGGACAAATTTAGGAATTGTGAGTAGCACAGAAACGGTCGTACAATATATTATACCTCTTGAGGTCATTTGGCCAGTACTACTGTATCAGAGTGGTAATCTCATCGAAAAACAAGGGCTCAGGAAACAAATTTTTTCAAAGGGACTGATAGGCTTAGTTTCTGAGATTTTTTGAGGTCTTACGTCCTGACTTCGCTCCTTTCTACGGTTCACAAGCACTAGACACACAGAGCTATCTCCTCCACCAAATCAATGTCTTGCTTCGTACATCTTCATCTCCCGTTAATTTGATTAGTAATTAGTTTATTAATTTGAGTAAAATGAGAAGATCTGCAGTAGGCTGCGATGCCTTCTGATGCCCTGTTTGTTTTGATGTACTATTCGATTATCTGGATCCTATGAGAAAGATGTAGCGATGTGGAAGTTACGGAAAGACAGTCAGTTCTCCTTAGATAATCTCAAATTCTTCGTTCTTGACATAGTAACAGAGAGAGTGAGCCCTTCCGAAAATGACGTAAGTAATCCTTTTGAGCTGCCGCAGTAGGCACGTAGTTTCCTAGGAAGCCAAAATTTTTGACTGCTATCCATCAAATAACTGTGGAGTCTCCAGGTGAAATGAAATGATTCTCAAAATACTTCTATTCCCCCAAATTCATTCTAAGCTCACTGAATTGAAACAGAAAAATAGGGTGCACACAAATCATAAATAATGGTAACATATGTCAACATAACAGATGTTCGTTATCGTTTTCTGTAGGTTTTCGAAGCGATAGTAAATGCTTCGGTTCAGATTGTGCAAATTCTGGATTGCTGGATCAAAGGATGCAGCGCGACTCCAAAACTTGCCACGCTACCTTCTATGGTGGTCCCGAGTGTAGCAGAATGTAAGGATGTGAATCAAGGGTATCCCTGGAATCAAACAAAGTCTGGCGGCTCTCTCTCTGTAGCTACAGCAATGCTGAGTGCAGTACTACTTCTTAACTTATTATTGTGAAGAATGCTGAATTTCCCTGTTCATCAGGAACCTGTATCTCTTATGAATGAGTTTTCTTCAACAATCAGACGTCAACAATTGAGTTCATCATTTTGCGAGAACATATTTCTAGTTTATGTATCAGCTTACGTGGACTTCTTCCCTCTTCCTCTTCGGTTTCTGATTCCAGGCGAATTTTTTTCCTTATTTTTCGATAATGTGTGTGTCTAATTAATAAAAAAAATCACTTAGTATCACTTAGTAACACATGATAATTATGTACAATATACAAAACAGTGTCGATTTCAAAAAGCTCACAAATATTGGTACAATTAATTTAATTTAGTAATTTGGTAGATTGCAGAAAACCACACGGTGCCGCTCATTTCTCCGTGACCATCGCAAGAGAAACGGCATGGGAACCGCTTCAGATCGTACGAGGTGCGCTAGAACGCGGCTCTATGCGCACGCTACGTCCCCTTCGGCAGTCTGCTCATTAGTTTAACTTGAATAGGTCGGTGAAGAGACCTTATTAGTCCTCGAAGGCTCGCTCGTTGATGCTTGGCGGCAAGGATGGCGCGTTGCAATGCAAGCTATCGTAAAAAAAACGGCGGTTTCCGGCTTTTCCACAGCGACTACGGAGAGATGACCAGGACCACCTGGTTTTCCAGAATCTACGACTCTGTACAGAAGCTTTCCATGGGAAATCCATACCCCGTCAGATTCGTGGTAAGCTGGTTTTAACACACCGCGCATTTCCCTGCTAACGAAAAGCCGAGAAGGGGGAAAGGAGCGAGTTACGCTTTTAACCCAACCCTGGGGTAGAATTATCCTGGGATTTGAGCTCAGGATAAAAAAGTCTTAATAATTGAACTGTAGTAAAAACGGTTCATCAACATACGCTGCTGCTTTGTCCACCACCGTGACGAGCTCTGCGACTTTGCCCTCTTTCCAGTCATGAATTACGGTGATACGAGATGGAAACAGCTGTTGCAGATTAGTATCAACAGTACTCGATACTCGAAGTAACTCCACTGCAAATTCTTCTTTGCAGAGGACTTCAAATGTCAAGAAAAACGGTTCTTTGTAGGCCACAAGCTGATAGGGCCTCTTCATATCTATTCTGCGGAATTCCTGATGACTCGGAAGGATTTAGCCGCAAATAGACATCCACTAGGGCAAAAAACTCAACGGCAAAATCGAAAACGACATCCTCCTGTGTTTCAAAAGCTTTCTGCTCTTCACACAGCTTATTGCATCACCTATATATGTGGATACTTAAGTGCGAATTAAATTAGACATATATCTAAACATGCGCACCGTGCCAACACTTCATAGCACTCCATCTATGATTGGAATCAATCTGTGATAATAGCAGCATTACGGAAATTACGTAAA
This sequence comes from Necator americanus, assembly GCF_031761385.1. NCBI lineage: Eukaryota > Metazoa > Nematoda > Chromadorea > Rhabditida > Ancylostomatidae > Necator > Necator americanus. Next base: position 18,171,858 of record NC_087373.1, on the reverse strand, counting down.
GCATCGCCAAAGAGTATTTCAGTTCACTATTCGATAGACGATGCTTCCCGGAGGAGAAAGTTGGCCGGCGTCCAAAAAACGCGGACAATGCCGAGCGCAAACATACGGGCAACTGGACGAGCTGTGTGTGATCGTTGAAGGATCCCACTCAAAATTGTGTCGAAACTCACACTCCATTACACTTCACCTTTTTATGACTTTACGACCGCTGGATTCGGGTAGTAATGAGCTGCGGTGTCCGATTGTTGTGACAATTACAGGAACACCATATGGTTGTAAAGGTCATGCATTCCCGGTTTAGCAGTCCCCCCAAATCCGCTCGTTAGCGGGATTGACTGAGTACATTTGAGGGTGCTGTTCGTGTAATTCCACCGAACATGCACTCGCTCACTTCATTTAGCTGTTGTTAGTCATTACTGTCACACTCTTTACTCCTACTCCGTTTCGTTTAACTTCATTCGTTGCTCTTTACACTTTTTAGTAAATCCCACAGATAGCTGCACTCCTAAAAACTCCTTTCTTGTCTTATAAGGAACAGGTTCAACCCCTTTTTTCACTTCAATTGGCTGCACCGACTCCTCTACGATCTAAGAATAGCGCCTCGGGGGCAGTATACAACTAAATCAGGATGTTAGGAACTCTCCACAAATACATAAGGTTGGGGTGTAGATTACGAGCATTCGAGTGGTCGCGGTCAATCCACAAATCGTCCTGAAGACCTTTGTGAAAAACTGCACTGCGATAGATTTTCCCTACTATGCACTTTGTAACTCGCCAACTCGGTATACGCGCCGGTTCCTTCGGCAGCCCATCCATTGGTTTTTCATAAATAGAAGACCGAAGAAACTTCTCTGGTTATCGTCCGCTCACTCCCAGACCCGGCGCCACAGCAGATATGGCGCGTTATGAGGTGCTTCGTAGGAAAATTCGTGCAGCAAGGCCGTCCTCCACGCTTTTTTTTCTGGGACGTTTAAGGACATCACCCCAAGAATCTTAGGTAGTGTGGATTTCGGTGGGCAATCCCAATATAGTGTCGCAGGTTATGGGGAGGAGGATCATTCCATCCATTTCTTCCTAATTGCCGTAAAAAACGCCCCGGAAGATGCAGCGCGTGCACAGTGCTGGCGCGCTCCAATCGAACTCGTAGTAGAAAGTAGCGACCCGGAACTCTCGAAGCCCCATCTTCCAAGTCGTTTTTTTTTCACGGCAATTAGGAAGAAATGGACGGAATCACCCTCCTACCCCTCATCTACAACCCCGCGTAGGCATTGCCCCCATGAAACCCGTACCACCCCAGATTTATGGGATGATTCCTTTAAAAGCAGCGCGTCACGAAATTGACGAAATTGGGACCTTTCTACATAGGGCGGGGGTGTCGTTAACGAGGGTGAGCGTCATCGTGCTCAATTCCCCCATGTAATCCAGGCGCCTTCGTTTATGGTTGTTGCGTAGCTTTTGCTGCTTGTTTGAATCTTAACAGTCGGATCGTGGCCGTGGACAAAGATGGTGTCATCTGCACTTTATCGCATAGTAGGTTATCGGGGGAAGAAATCATACAGGGTAACAGTGGACATCTTTCTTCAGATTATTAGGGAGCATTGAACGTGTTCATGCTTATAATCATGAGCTACACACCGTATCACCATCTTTTCGTAGAAAGACTCCAATGTCGTCAATTTCGTGGTATGCCGTAGCCCGATTTCCGTCCCCACATGTCCCCGCAAGAGGCACAATTGAACGCCAGAGGAAACTTTTGGAATTATCACCGGATTCTGCATGGTTCGGCTACGATTTCAAGGTAAACTTTCATGTGTAGGAATGGAAATGTGTAGGAGAAAAGAGGGTTGCAGTACATGCGTTGTGGTAGTAGCTGACCGAGAAACCGGAGAAGAAATGTGTAAAATCTGCAACATACACGTAAGGCTTGATTTTGTTGACAGCCTTTGAATTTAAAGAATGAAAATTGTGCTTGGTAAATACTGTGGAATTAATTTGAAAAAAAATCGCAAGAAACTCATTGTTGTCCACTTGATTTGAGCTATTGTTAAAGGCATCACCCCACGAATCTGAGGTGGTGCAGATTTCAGGTGGAGTATTCGTATACGGCATAGTAGATTATGGGTAGGGGGGTGATTCCGTCCATTTCTTCCTAATTTCCGTAAAAAACGGCCCGGAAGATTCGGCCTCGGGCGTTCTGGCGCACTATTTCCTACAAGGAGTTCGATTGAAGCGCACCAGTCCCCCCCATCTTCCGGGCCGTTTTTTACGGAAATGGACGGAATCACCCTCCCCTCCATAATCTACTATCCCGTATAAGAATACTCCACCTGAAATCTGCACCATCTCAGATTCGTGGGGGTGATGCCTTTAATTTGCGTTTTTCGGCAGCAATCACTCATTATCGTTGTAATGAGGCGCCCGCAATGGGCAACAGTATTTAGTTATTATTTTAATCTCATTTGTTTCTTTGCTCTTTTTTATCGGGGCTTCTTAGTGCTTTATTTGTAGTTTCGAATTTCTGAAAAGTTCTTCGCTCTAAGTAATTTGTATGCTCTAGAATAGGAAACGAAATACTGAATCAAAAGGCCTCGTTCATTGAGTCCAACATGTGTGTCACAACATTTCGAAATGACAACCTGCTGCACCTGGACAGTTTGCCTCCAGCGCAATTCACTTTGAAAGCTGGTTGGATTTCGTGTTACGCTTCTTCCTTTCCGAAACAATCGTTTATGACCACTTTGAAAAGAATAGTTTTATTCCACAACACTTTAGTAGGATTTATATACGAATATGTGGCGTGGTAGCGTATATATTTGCGCATCTATTCCATAGTTCTTTTGGATTTGTCAAGGAGTTCCAGTAGATTTATCCCTTTTTTGCTTGTAAAGGTTTTCTATAAATTTCCAAAATTTCAAGTAATACATTTACGCTCACACGTGCACACATATGCCAAATTTCTACAACCCGGCCAATTTATTGATGTTAAGGCTGTACTTGCTCCAAGTATGTATGGCTCTTAGGATGTGTACATACTTGACCCGTGTTTACTTTGCCCAACTACAGATACGCACCAACAACGAACTCAACTCCTCCGTGGAGGTGCACGCTGTGTTCGATCCTATCCTGACGGAGCACAACATTTCTCAACTTTTTCATAGTCGATACCTCGGTACTTGAATCCCTTTCACTTCCACCTGTGTATTCTCCAAAGTGTGTCAGATTGTTCGTTCTATGCGCGTAGAGTTTTGCATATGCATGTAATAAAATCAAACAAAAGCAAAACAGTCCTCCTCTTCTTCTTCTTCTCTTTCCTTTCTTTCTTCTTTCTGTCTCAACGCTTCAGTTAATGAAGTGGTGCCTTAATAATCAAGTTAGTGTGAGAAACTGAAAATTGATGAAAATATGCGATGCATCAAAAACCTCGGGCCATCTTCAAGTCTTTGATAAAGGTATGGTTGTTGAGACGTCAGGGGCCAGAAATAAAGTTTCACCAAAACCTCGTTAGCAAAACTGAAAGAAAAGCATAAATTAAGTGATTATGGCTTCACACGGCTCAGAATCAAAGACTAATAGCGAGAGGAGCAAGAAAAGTAGTCAGTTTTCGCTGTACTGTTCATCTTATTGATATTTTTTCCAAGAAAACACCTAGTTTCTAGGGAGACACTTCGCTATGCTCTGGATCCAGCAATCTCAGTTTGTCATGCTACTCCTAACACTCATCACTCTCAGTTTAGTTTTTGCTAGAAAATGGCGTTGATTGCGCCGTTCCTGTCGCGGCATTTACGGAATAATCATCTTCGTGAACAAGGACTTTCGTTGCTTCCGCACATCCCACATGCGTGTAAACTAGTAACTTTGATTGCACCGACTGTATAAGCAATAGTGGATTAATTCTTTTCAATTTCTGCCTTCATAAAATAACGGTACATTATCCGTTAGTAGAATCACGGTGTGTTTTCATATGCCCGGAACTTTTGTTATTTCTGTATCTTGTTACTACATAGATCGGTTCGGGTCATCGAAGCAACGTCGATTCGAGAAGAAACTGGTCTACACCAAGCTCATTTCCTAGTTATGGTCCTGACGTCATTAGCGTATGAATGCGCGCAAATGTACGTGATGACCGGCAGCCTGTATTCTCCGCAGTTTTCATGAATACGGTCCAATTTTATGTTGACGGAATCACCGGGGCATACACATATTTTCGCTCACTCAGCCGAGTGTTTGACCTTGCGTGGCTGGCGCACATCCATTGTTCCTGTGCTCAGCAGCTAAACAATGCAATCGCACTGATGACAGTCATGATGGGCACGAAACACCTCATCAGTCGGGCAGAGCATCCGGTCGGCTATTCCACTATCTGCCGCCGATCCCCACACTCCCCTCCGAACATGGAACGACTAGTCGGCCGCTGGTTCGCTGTTCGACACTTCTGCGATCTCTCGGGCGATTTACAGCGGCAGGCGTGGAAGTGCACAGAAAACGAATAGAGCGGGTAACAAGGGCATCGGGTGCAGGTTTGTGTCCGTGGGCACCGGTGGCCACTCCAGCGACTGACTGAGAAGGAACTGTCCGGCGTAGGTAGGCGAAAGACCCGCCAGACCCCTTTCCTGTGCGGGGGCGAATTCACCGTCGATGGCCTGCCAGATAATGGCAAGGACGCTGCCACCTGGCCACTATCGATCCAAACAACCCAGCTGACCGTAGTTCCATTTCTGTAAAGTTGTGAACCATTCACTACTTCCAAGTCAGCAGTTGATTGCTATTCCCTCTCAAGCTCTTGCACTTGGATGTTCAGCTCTTTTACTCCGAATTTCCAGTGTCGATGTGTATAGAAACATGTTTTTTGCGCTGATCCGATTCTTTTTTCCTTGAATTGACCTTCGCCTGGGCAGTGATTAATAGCGACTTTTGAAAAAGATCCATATGTTTCGAACGCCGCCGTTGTATAGGACATGAGGAATCCATTCATTCTGGGTAGAGCCCACATTTCCATTCACATAATTGAAGAAGGTAAAACTACTCTTATCTCTTCATAATTACAACAGCCGCAAATTCTACAACGAAGTTCTGATGGACCATCTTTTTTTTCTAATTTTTCTCTTTTCCTTTTTTTTCTTTGCCTTTATTTTTATACAACAACTTTTGAACTCCTCATTTGCTCTGGAAATATGTATAATATGCAACAAATCATAAGTCATCGAACTAAATCTTGGCCGTTACTCTGAAAAGAGGTGAATACAGGAAGGAATTCCATTGTTCAGTACCTTAGTTCAGGTTCAGTTCGGTTCTCTTCTTTTTGAGACCTGTTAAAGGCCTGAGTTCCGGCACTGTATGCCCAGCTACATTGTTTTTTACACTCAATTAAGTTAGAAGAAGTGGAATTAAAGCGTCCTTTATGCGTCGTTATACAACTTTTTTTGAAAATGACGTGGTGAATTCAAACAAAATGACAAGCGCAAACACTAACAAACAGGTTTTGCAATTTATAGCAGCACAAACAAAGGTGACAGTTTATTTGTGTGGATATTTTGGTGAGTCCTGCCCGTATCCTCTATTGTGGATGGTTAAGGAGTGAGACGGAATTACTTGCAACTAATTGTTCGCTGTACGAATCAATTTAATCGCAAGAAAGTGCTAAGGCAACAACCGTTCTCGAACTCGAAGGGTCGTGTTTTTTCAAGGTCTTCACACCCGATTTCCCGTTAGATGCATGCGCGTCCGTGTTGCGTCGTCTTCCTCGCGGTTCCTCCGGCTGTGTCCAGTTGTGTGTTCAGCCACGTACGTGTGATGCCGTGGCGGTGTTGTAATCGAGATCCCGTAGGCCCGTGCTGACCAGATGCGCCGCCGAACGTTGTTGACGAAGTTGTGGTTGAGCGGCTAGCGAGTCAATATAGGTACGTGTTGACCGCGTATCGCATGCCCAGCGCTTTTTGTCTCGATCCAGCGCCCGTTGTTGATCTGCTGCTGCGCATGATCCTTGCGGGTCGCCGCCGCAAGGACCGGTGTTCGTGGAAACCTGTGCACGTTCCAGCCGAAGTTCATAGTGTGATCACCGGCACTTTCACACATCAGCGCGTCTAATTCCATCGGTCGCCTCAAATCTTTGTGCGTTCACATCCCATCGCTATGTTTGGGCAGCGGTTTCCGATTGCGCTCGGTATCGATTCGCTTTTTTCATGGCTCGTTTTTTCCTTGTTCCACATGCAGAAATCGCCGTTGATTCGGTGCACTACTAGCTTCCTGTCCCGTACGTACTCCAGTTTACTCGCGTAGCGGACGTTTTTTCTGCGCTCAACTCTCCCGTTGCACTCCGGACTCTTTCACTCACTATGAAACTCGAGACTTTGCTTTCAAATCACCATTGCTGTTCGTTTACGCTGTTTAGTGATTTTCGCTGAAGCATAGGTGCTACTAAGCGCAAATCTTTTTTTACACGTCCTTTGTTCAAATTATTCCGTTATGTAGACGATTGTGTGATGCATTGAACAGTTCGAAACCAACGTTGGTAGCCTAAATTGGGCGAAATGCCTCCGAGACCTCTTATTCACTCCGTCTCAGTTCTTGTCGTTCGACGTGTGTCCTCCTATCGTTGGATCCTCGGAAAACAGAGGATTGTTTTGCACTTTTACCTCCGCTTGTTATTGACAACATGTATTCTTACGTATTTGCTTGCCCTTCGATTGCACCTTTGCATCGCAAGGCGAGTTTGACATATTAGAAGAAATTTGTGGCCTTTTTCTTCCTCTTTGCTGTTCTTGCTTACGCTTGTTCCCATTGTTGTGTTAGTGAGATTTTTTTTTGTGAGATTAAATCTGGAGAAAGAGAGAAGGGACCTCGACAACATGTACATCTTTAAATGTTTAATTATTCACTCCAGTATGCTGATTTGGAGTTCCTTTGCAGTTTAGCCATTTTTACTCCTGTAATTCAATTATTTCTTTTTTTACCAATGGGCTACGCATGTTTTACTGCTCCTATACGCTTTCTTCCTGCCAACTACATTTACGATGCATTGAATTACATTGGAATATGTAGAAGACGTCTCTCAGTTTTTTTTTTAAACTTTCCTGAAATGTTGCTGCTCATGTGGTGTCGCTTTCGCTTCTTCTTTTTCTTCAGAATATAAAAAAAACCAAGTGAATGAAGTAGTGAACATTATACACGTTTTGCTATACCTCAGTGATTTTTTCTATGTAGTTTAGTGGGTTCTGGTCTTTGGTCCCAGTCTTCTGGACTCCTGGACTGGTAGGAATCCATAAATCCCTAGAAGAGGTGGTGTTCTTGCGTTACATGAGCTTTTTTCTTGGATTGCTCATAGCCTTCCATGTGGGTTTGCTGTTAATCTCCTGCACCTAGCGGCAATTAGTACGTCTGCTTCACTCTTGGAATTCCCTCTTTCAAACTATCAACACAGCCGGTTCTTTAAATTCAAAGCTCTTCGTTTATTTTTATGAGGGATTGTATACGCTCGTTCCCGGAGTGTACGATCCACGTTCACAGCAGGTTATTGAGACGAGTTATAGGTTTAATATACCCGCTATTTGCGCAGTCCAACTATGCTTTTTTGTTGTTGTTTTCGTGGCGCGTCAGTCGTTTGAATTTTATGTCTGCTTACGCAGCTTTACATTTTCTCACTGCTCAACTCAGACTATCGCTCTAATACGTAATCCCTTCCTAAAACCGCATGGCCGAACACCCTTATTCTAGGAAAAGAAAAGAAACGTCCGCGAATACTCTCGCATACACTGCAATGCGTGGGCGATGGTATGCGAGAATTCCTGCAGAAATCTGATCGTTTTCTGCCTAAGTCCCTCATGTTTGCATTGTTAAGCCGTCTAAAGGCATCACCCCACGAATCTGAGGTGGTGCAGAGTTCAGGTGGAGTATTCGTATACGGGATGGGAGACTACGGAGAGGGAGGTGATTCCGTCCATTTCTTGCTAATTGCCGTAAAAAACGGCCCGGAAGATGCGGCGCCGCACAAGACTGGCGCGCTCCAATCGAACTTCTTGTACAAAATGATGCGCCAAAACGAATGAAGCCGTATCTTCCGGGCCGTTTTTTACGGCAATTAGGAAGAAATGGACGGAATCATTCCCCTCTCCGTAGTCTCCCATCCCGTATACGAATACTCCACATGAAATCTGCACCACCTCAGATTCGTGGTGTGATGCCTTTAAATACTTTTGCTGCTCCGATAAAGGGTAGAGAAGCGGCAACGCGCGGCGGCAGGCGGGTCCCTCGCAGCAAACGCCCGAAGAAGGTCATCGCGCATTTCTTGCCGCACGCGTACTCTGCGTCATTTTGCGAGTGCGCGCAACGGCGAATCACGCTTACTATTCGTTGTCGTGCGGGAAAGCAGACGCGTCGAGTTGAGTTGTCGCGCTGTGCCGCTTGCGCATAAGAACTATAAAACGGATAGAACTATATCGTCAAATAGCACGGCAAAACCATAAGAGCTGTTTTCTGGTTTTCTACTCCTGCGGTTAGCACTTCCTGTATTCATTTTCACATCAATTATGTGCTCTTTTCACTGCTCCAGATGATAGCATTACGGTCATAGCGAGCATTCCCCTACTTCTAATTTTCATTAGAAAACATCTGATTTTTTTTGTGAAAATTCCGCTGAGAAGTTGAAGTTTGGACCATTCACCTTTGCATTCATTTCTGGCTCCTTGCGATAGAGAAGGCTCCTTTTTCCTATATGCTAAATCAATTCGTTTTGCTTCTTCCTAGTTCAGAGAATCAGGCCTTCTGTTTTTGAGTTTCTGTTCCTACTGTAAGACTCAAAAAGGACACACCCCATGCCAACATCAATCATCCGCGTCTCACGAAACAAGTTGCTAATTAGTTCTTCCAGGACATATTCAACAGCCGTGAGACGTGTATGTCATGCATGAAGCAAGCAGAACATCGCTGAGATAGTGACGGCGACCATAAAAGGAATGCTATATTTAGAAAATAAAGTCAACAGCTCAGCGGAAAAGTCAGCGTTGAGTCATATTTTCATAGCCCCATATGGCGTCCTACCATTTTAGATCTCAGCCGCCTGCAGCGATTCTGAAGTGGGGTGCATTTCACAGCTACACCGAACTCGAAAATAATTCGCTTTGTTGCTTCGGAAAAAGGTTTCGATTGAAAGTCTGTTGTGTCTGCCTTTACTGCAGTATTTACTGACAAAAGACACATTCATCGGTTTATTTGCACATTCCATCCCGTTGCTGGTTGCGAAAGAAACAGTTGTTCGGGTGGTTTCTTCCCTGCAGCTTCCGTTTTGCCGTTTCTGTTGGCCTCATTTCCATGACGACTGTCGAAAACGGTAATCTCGGGAAGATTTTCGTTGACGAAATGAATGTGCAGCTTCCTATCCGTCACCGTTTGAATGTGTCGCTTTGCTGCTCTTTCTCCAGCGTTGCAGTTTCCCATCCGTAATGAGGTCCTCAGGTTTCCAGCAATTCTATCTTTCTGTTGAATGACCCTTTCATGTTTTTTTGTTCCTTTGAGTGAGACCAGTCAGTGGTGGAGGTCGCGGGAGCTGCATAGCGGGGATAGGTCTTTTTGCGCGCTCAATTTCACCGAATGTCAACCTCAGCCACGTTTTCTGCCCCTTGCACCGTATTCGGCCATCCACCACCTGTCTGTCGATGCTTTGCGACCCGTGCCACATAGGTGGGTAGTCGCGCAGGTGCACTCATCGCCGCCATTGCAGCTCCTCATATTTTCATCATTGGATGCAGAATTAGTGATTTACTTCGGAGATTGTTGAAGTATGATTTGCTGTTCTTCAGCTCGCTTGTTTTCCTGCTATGGCTTCTACTTTTGAAACCAGTTCAATTATTTCAGCGAGAGAGACAGAGAGGAAGTAGTCGCAGAGAATATGCGCTTGATTACTTTTTCTTTTATCTCGGCTACAGTGCAATCATACATTTCTCATTATTTTTCGTTTCACTTCCCTACCAAGATTCCTAGCAGTTTTCCTCCATAATAACATGTTCCATGCATTTATTTGTTCACTCTTTTCTTCTTGATGAGAGTGTCTAGCAAACCTGCTTTTTTTCTTCTCAATTTCTGACTTGTGGAGCCATGAAAAGAAAGTCAAAATCGTGCATGCTTACTTTCGGGCAGCGTTAGAAGAAGTTCTCTAAGGTGAGATATTAGTTCAACGAGACGAACCCATATGGCCGGCTATATGAAACTGCGTGGAGTAAAGAATATAAGATAGAGTTCTTGGCTTCAATCACCTTCTTTGGGATGCAAAAACGCACTTGACTTTAATTCGAAAGCGTAAAAATTTATGTGCGCATCGTCGACCTATCAATGACCAGTGAGGACAAACCAATGTATTAAGTCGGTGTTCTTATCAAATCAGGCAAGCTTGGTACTAATAAAGTGAACAGGGATGGATAAAAGCTTCGGTTTCGTACCATCTATCGCGCGGACCTGCAGAACCTCTTATCACTGCGCCACAGACCCTTGGAGTAGAGCGGATTGCTGGTAAGATTAATTGTCCGACGAAGCGAGTCTTTTTATCCGCACTGAGTGAGGAATTCCGCCTAGACTTCGCTTCATCTGGTCAATTCAGTGAGTGTAACAAGTCGCATCGTTGGATTAACTGACTCATTCTGTTGCCCCTGTCACCTCGAATTCTTGACTGTGCAGGCGCGTTTCACATTCTTGCTGTCATTCCTGACATCCGCTTCTCAATTTACATTTACGAGCGAGAAAACCTAACACCGAAAATTTCCTCGAACACTGTCTTGAAAAGTGTTCTCTGCATCTCATTAGTTGTCTGGATTTGACAGGGAAAAGTGCTGACAGGAGCGCGTGTGACTAGTGAAACTGAGCCAACTTCAACTTCACATTCACAAGCAACGCCCATTTAAGCATTTGGAGACTCCACCGTCTCCCCCTTGATCTTGATCGTACTCCTATTCTTTCAAGTATTTCAGGTGCCTAAGTATGTGTTTGTTTAAAGTAATTCATTTCCGTTCTTCTATGAAGTCTCAATTTGGAATATTTTCATGCTGGATATTTCTGGTGCCTTGTACCATCTATGTACAAGCCCAGTACTGAAATAGCATTCTTCGATCTATGTTGATTGACTACGGTTAGGTTTAAGTTTGAGCTCTCACTTCATATATTCCCGACGTCCTCTATGAAAACGCGCCACTCTTTCGTCCCGCCCCCGTCTGCGATTCGTCGAAAATCCATTCAGACGCCCCGATAGGCAATTTATTTCATTCGACGAATCGCAGGCGGGGCGGAGCGGTGGCGCGTTGCAATAGAGGACGTCGTAAGAAATCGCATTCCGAAGCAGTCTGTTTACAGCGGTGAAGAAAGGGATGAACGGAACCACCCTTGTATTCGTAATGTACTACCCGATATAGGTATACTCCAACGAAAATCCATATCTCGCCAGATTCGAGGGGTGATGCCTTTAATTCGGCATATCCCAGTTGTAGATCAACGAAGGCAATCCCACCTCCTTCCAGCACCCCAAAAATTGACTCGCATCAATTAGAAAAACATCTTCGTGAAATTAGTCGGTTGTCTAAGGCAGGCACGCAGGCAAACTTTCTAAGTTTTCTCCTAACTTCTGCATAGTAGGTAGAAGAAGCGCTCTAGATGTTTCAGTAGATGTTTCGCGGCTTTTTTTCAGCCTATGTAAGTCGTTCCATCGTTTCACGTGTATTCCGCAGAGGAACGTTACTGGGTATCATATCAATGTACTACTATCAGCGTGGAAAAGCTCGGATACAGTAGCGCACCGAAATGCGCAGGAAATCAGTCTCGCAAAAGTGTCTTTCCTCGCCTGGTAGATGCGCGAGATGTAGTAATTTAGTGGTTCAAATGTGCCATCCTACTTTCTTCGTTGTAAAGCACCAATTGGAATTTGCCAGATTCAAAAAGTCAAACGACAAAATCTGACGATTTTTATCTTTCTGGAGTTTACTTTTGAAAGTAGTTCACACACTTCGATGCTGAAACCTATTGCACATGCGTCTTGGGGAATTCGTCGAAATTTGAGGCGTCGCTGAGTTCTTCAAAAATCATCCATTAATTTTAACTAGCACTGAGTTTTCAGTTCCCATTCATACCCGTTAATGATTTAGCGATTTGATTTGGATTTCATCAGTCCATGGCAGTAAAATTTGTTCTTTGAGGAAGAAGCACAAAAATGTTTTCCAAAAGATTCTGCCCTTAGTTTTCTTTTTCTCTCTTGGAGATGATAAGAATAATTCACTTTGGTTCCAAGAAGTTCCATTTATTTATGAGAAAAGAAAGAAGAAAAGCGAATTAGTGTTATGCTGAGAACGGATACTCTGCAAGTACACTTTCTTTTCTTTTAATTCGTTGACGAATCAAATCACATCTAACTTTTCTTTTGTTTCGAACATTTGATTATGTTCTTTGATCCAAATTAAATGGTACTAGAACCAGCGATCCTCCTGTCTTTCTGAGATTCAAATCAATGGTAGTTCACATATATTTACTACGTACAAGTTTGTTTACTGTACACTATCTACCGATCCCCACGATGAGCGCCTTATCAAATGCAGGGAAAACTTTTGTGATGCCGTTGTACCACTTGATCTATAAATGAGAATTGTGAAGTAACCACTTTTACATAAATACACTTGTATTCTGTAGTTTTTCAGGCACTCTTTTAAGTTTTGGTAGTAGTATGGTCAGATATTCCCGAAGCAGCTTGGGCTCTTCCTAAACACTAAAATTAGAAAAGTTCTAATTTCACGAATCTATCAGCGTATTGTGTTTCCTTGCGTCTGTTTTAGTTTGGTAATCAAAATTACTCGAAACTACTCCTCTGCAAATTAGTTACCATGGTAACATTTCTTTTTTTACGAATTCAATGCGAAAAACTCTTCGCTCCGCACCGTATCCGCAGGTGCGCTCGACTACGGGGCTGAGGTTCGATTTGAAAGGAAAACGACTGAGGTTGAATGCGTCAATTACGTGTGTTGTTAGGCGCGTAGCCAGTTTCAAGCCACCTCTCAGTTCCCCACTGAGCTATCGAAAGAACAGTGCAATCGCGCCAACTCCTTCGACCCACTCATCACTGCTGCTGCTCAATAAAACCAAGAACTCGATCTCCGCACGCTGCACGTGTTCTGCGCACGATTCCTTGGGATTTTGCCTGGATGCGTCAAATAAGCTCTACTCATTGTTTATTCAAATAGCAGTACGAGTGGCTCTTCCTCTGGGAATCACTGAAAAATTGTTCTGTTCCTTTTAAAGGAGCAAGTTTGCAGAATCTGAACTTTGTATTTATATTCTCTCTGCGCTCTAATCCAGTCCTGAGCGTATATTTCTAAATAATTCCTCGTAATCCCCTCATTTGTTTATTGATCTTAGTAAGTTTTCTCCTTTTGGCTGGTCTTTTTTCTCGTTAAAACTAGTAACACAATGTAGGCAGCGAATTCAGGATACCGTACATAGTTTGGCGAAATAAAGCAAGAGCGCTATAAGAAATTTTCGCTACGTACGTAAGGATTGATGCGTGGCAATGCGCAGCGACAGAGGCGACCTCTCAGCGATGAATGACGCGAAAGGGATGTTCGCACACTTTCTGTCGCGAGCGTGTGCGACAACTAATGACAGCGATCGTCTGCTGCCGTGATGTAAATCAAACGTGCTAAGTTGTTTCCTTGCGTGTGATTTCTCCCGCCGCGACCCATCGTCTCAAAGGCAGATCACGATTATGACGTGGTGCAAAACCTAAAGCGAAAACGTACAGATAGCAGATTGTGGAACCCAACGTCGTACCCCACACCCATCTTTACCCATTCGTCGTAAAAAAGGCATGGGAACCGCTTTAGTCAATACATGGTGCATTAGATCGCACTTTTAGTACCCGTTCTGGTCCCCTTAGCAGCCTACTCAATTGTCTCGCTTGAAAAAGTTGATGAGAAGACATAATTGGTCTTTGACCGATTGCTCGTGGACGCGGTGCTTGCACAAGGGTGGCGTTGTAACTCAAGTCGTCATAAAAACGGCGTTCCACAGCACTTTTTACGGCAATCAGGGAAGATGAGCGGAAACACGCTCGGTTCCGCGATCTACTACCCGAACTCTACGCTTTCGATGTGGGTTCCGCACCACGTCAAAATTGCGAAACGCTGCCTTCAAACAATGCTATGAAAGGTGTTTGGACTTTTGTCGCTGTAGCTGACTCGCTGCCTTGAAGAGTTTCGGCGCAAAGATGTTGTTTACTGCGCTAATTGGTAGTACTTCTTCATTTTCACCAACACCTACATGACGCGATGATTTTTTCTGTTCCAATGAAAAGCGCAGCTTGTTTAAGGTCAAAAATCAAGCAAACTGCAAAGGATGGTTCGTACATACGAAATGTTAAGTAGAAGTAGAGCTCACTGCTGCTTTGATTCAGCGCAATGCAGGAACGAAAACTGTACCATCCCTCTATATCGGCTAAGTCTTCGAATTTGGAAAGTCAAGCTTATATGACTTACTTGTTAAGGCTACGAAGTCCGTACTACTTTTTGTTTTGGGAAGTATAAAATTTGTCGAGCTCATTTGATTTCGTCCATTTTTTTTGCGAGAAAGCAAACATGGAGAAATTCAGAAAGTCTATAACGAGAGGTGAAATTAACTGCAACTCCTCGATTACTGAAGACGTACTTCCCAACGTCTACGAGAAACAACTAGCAGTATTAATTGAACGTATCAACAGTGAAATAAACTTCACTCATATGGGACCAGAGAACAGAAATTCCCTTTGGAAACCTGATGGGTGGCTCCTTAAAAAATAACAGCAGGAAAAGCCCTTTTCCCTACTTTATTCTACTGCTGCAGAATCCCGATGGACCACAGCGGGCTACGAGTTTAATACCGAAACACTTCAAGAGTATTATTCGTATTATCACAAAGCACATAAGCATGAAAAAGTCCAATTAAAAACCCATAAATGAAATAACAGATATATAAAATGTGTCAAAAGTGAAGGAAGTAAAGAGAAATCCATGAAATGTGTGCTCAAAGGTGTAGAAGAGGCTGCGACAAACTTTTTGTCGCTTCCGTGCCGAGCAGATCTGGAGGTAAACAGTGTGAAAGCTGGTCAGGCAGTTCCCACGCGACCTGCATCGCGACGGTATATGTAATATAACTTTAATTCGAGACTACAGTCTGATAAAGTTTCATGATAGCCTGGGTCTAAATGGGTGAAAGTGAAGCGTTCTTTTTCAGGTGGTTTCTAAAGTAGTCATCCACATCCTTGTTGCTGATTTTTTAAAGCAAATATTAGTGTCTTATGGCTTTTAGCAACGTTTTATAGATCGTGGGCCAATTTTTTGTTGTTCTGGAGAGGTTGTGTTTGCCTCACAAGTCTCTACCTTACCTGTTGCAAATCTTGAAGGCTTTTATCCTTTTTTGTGGCTGAAAATGCAAGCATACTTCCAGCTCAATAACCACAACCTCAAAGCTACCTCCTATGTGGAATACTACGGTTAATGTAAAATGCGTTCAGGCTCGAATTCTTCTTGTCTTATTGATTTTCAGTCTCTAAATTAGATGCATAGATGTTCCGCCTCATATAGCAGAAATAACTGCTGCATCCCGTTCCGTGATTCAAGATTTTATCCGCGTTTTTGCGGACGCATCAGCCGCTCCTCGTTTCGCATATGTACAACGTTTTTTCGTTCTCGTGATAACCCATCTGGTGCCTAGGATACGAATTGAAGCGAGTCTTTTATGTGGCTACGTTAGCCGTTAGCTGCTCCAAACGATGGTCGCGCGATTCAGCGCAAGAAGCACTGCAGGCATTTCTACGTTAGTATACATATTGTTGTTGTTAATGACTATAATCTTCAACAGCGTCTACTCAAAATTCCCCACAGTTTCTTTACCAGTTACTGTGAGTAGAAGTCGAATTTCAAAGGTATCGCTCGTACATTAGAAGACTTCTTACTTCTGGTGGTAGCGGCACTTTTGGAAACTCTTGAAAAACCAGATAAAGGGAGCCGTCAAGCATCGCAAGCGTAGGAGATATACGGATTTTTAATAGCTGTGCGGCTAGTACCACAGTATAGGATTGAGACGAACACGAACTTCACCGTTCTTTGATGCTGTTTTACACCAGGAGTGGTTTGCTCGTATCTTGCTTGTTGTTAGACCGTAAATTTATTCTTTTGCGGCGTGATGTTTCGACTCTTACGTTTTCTTCAGAACAGAAGACGACTACGGTATGAAGGAGTCTATTCGAAGAGAAGGAAACTTGGGTCATCAAATCGCCATCTCGGACAAGGAACGCTGCTCCGTGTCTTCGTGGAAAGGAATATCGAGAAAATGTTGTTCAAGCAGACTCACAACGTATACGAAAAGAGTGAACGACAACTTAATCGAAACTCAGGCTCTTCAAGCGAGTAGTGAGGAGAGCCCTTCTGCCTGTACACCCGACGCCTACCTGTGCAAATGAAGTCCTAACACATCTGCTTATGCACCCGCACATGCCCGTGAAACGATGGAGTCTTACCGTAAGGCGTCCGTCCCTCCTATCCACAGTTCCCGCACTGCCTTAAAGACTTTCTCCGTCGCTTTCGCTTCTAAATTTCATTTCACGTCCATGGAAATGGACGGAATTTCGTCCGTAGAGGTCTTCGGCTCGGCCGAATACAGCCGTACAATTACTCACACGACTGCACTCTCAATTTCATCGATTTTCATTCGTTCTTAATTCAATTCGGCTGCTTACCTCTGTGAAATCTAATATTTCTTCGTAGACAGCTTCATAATACCTTGTCCCCCTTAGTGAAGAAGCTGAGCTGAGCCTACCATCAAATAGCCAGGGCGAATGCTGGACGAACGTTGCCGTACGCGCAGGGAGTATCAAAAACTGCCATCGTTTTGTGATTCCCAGATGATTAAAATGTCATAGTTTACGTATATGACCTTTACACGCGAATGTATGGTACCCACGCAGATGTGGAAATACCATACCCATAGTATGGTATTTTCACATCTGCATGTATCTTTTGTGTCCTTAATGTATCCAGACTTGAGATGCTCTCAGCCGTAAATCGTTTCCTTAGTATTTCGTCGGATTTCTTCTGTCCCAAACCCATTTTTGGAGCGCGTCGATGATGTTCAAACTTCCCTTCAAACCTTTTTTTCATAGATTCTCTGTGCTCTACTTGTTCGTCAGACTATTGCTCACTTATTGTTGGACACATACTTGCTGTTTGTATATGTAGATTTATTCATTTCATGTTCATATTTAACATCTTTCGCTCCATTTTGTTGTTTTCTTTTCCTTCTAATGAGAGATGTTTATGCTCATTCTTTCAACAACATTAGCGTTAACAGAATTTATCGTCGATTTTGATTTTGATTTCAGGTGTGATCTCTTGGATGCTCATGACTTGACCGTGTTTGCTTTTTGAGAGAAGCAGAATGTGAGTGATGAATTTACTCGGCAACTAATTTTTCTTTAAAATTTATTCTGGCTATTTTGCAGCGTCCATCTAAAAGATAATTAGTATGAAAATGATGCGGAAATGAAGCTCGTGGAAATTTAT
This sequence comes from Necator americanus, assembly GCF_031761385.1. Lineage (NCBI taxonomy): Eukaryota > Metazoa > Nematoda > Chromadorea > Rhabditida > Ancylostomatidae > Necator > Necator americanus. Next base: position 18,154,306 of record NC_087373.1, on the reverse strand, counting down.
GTTTTCCCTATAGATAATCTTTTTATTGAAGGCTTCTCATTTGAAGCCGATGCTCCTTGTCCTGACACGAGTAGCTGCCACTGTCACTACTACATCGGAGGGCAAAATTCTAATACTTTTTTTCGCATAACATTATTAACAAACATTATTCTTGTGAACGTTGTGAAGAGACCGCGCAAATAGTAGCGCATTATATCGTTAAGTAGCCAGCTGCTTCACTCCCCATGAAGCAGTAAACTTTCTTAATTTTTCTTCAATTCATATGAAAATATCAATAATGTAGCTAGCTCTTTCAGTGCGGCCATGAGTTAGGAAAAGAATCAAGAATAAGAGTGCACATGTTCAGAGGGGTCATAATGAGGAGTGAGATGATCGCCAGAATCCTCTGACCGTGCATTTGCTAGCACTGCTCACCAAAATGTGCTCTAATTAGGTAGAACCTATAGTTGGGTCAAAACGACATGAAGCAAGATACCGCCGTTCATTGCTCCCGTGGGGACCGTCGCGAACTGCGGCAATGAACGGTGGTGCCAGAGGTCCTCTCTCGATCTCAACCGCTACGCTCCACTGCGCCGTTTCCAGCGCAACCGCTTGGCCAACTGCACAGTGCCTTATGTTGTCTTGACTGTACTATTGCTCCCGTGGCGAAACGGTAGCCAGTGGGAAGTTAGGTAACACAGTGGAAATCCACCAATGTTGCGTTCAAAATGTCTCGACAGCGGGCTATTGCACGTAGCGAAACGTGATAGGTCCCAACGCGGGAACCGCAATTTGATGAAAGAGGTAGATTACGTAGTAATGAAATAGAAGCGCGTCAAGTAGATTTCGTCACTCACGTGTAAGGGATTTTTTTGTGTGGAATTTTTTTGCCTTGTGTAGGATTGCGTCCTCGTGGTGAGACTTGCAAATGGTTCTAACCCTACCTACTGATCGAAGCAACCGAACATCGGAAATGCCTGCGAACTCTGATTTTGAAGTTATCACGAGCATACGTTCGCACTTGATGGAAAAGAAAAAAATTTTGATAAAATATTGTTTGCACAGTTGTGCCACTACTACTATATTCGTGTTTACATTTGAACTCTATCATTTAGAATGCCTTCGTTCTTCCGCACACTTTCATCGAGGTTTCGTCGTCCACCTCGCGAGGAGAACGACCCCAAGCGGCATGATAGTATCCGCGTAGACAGCCGTCGACAAATTAGCTGCAAAATACTCCTGCTTGATGGAACGGACCTCAACGTTGTTGTAACGGTATTTCCCTCATTATTTTTCTAAGTCATTTAGATCTCACTCGAAGTTAGAGTTCAAGTGAGGTCACTTTCAAGTTCTTGAAAGTGGCCTCACTTGAACTCTAACTTCGAGTGAGATCTAAATGTTATCTCGAACGCGTTTCATTTGTTTTTACCCCTGGTTTATTTTTATTTAGCCAGTATCTAAGGAAGGCTTGTGAGAGTATCATAGCAGTGAAACGGATTCATAATCCAGTTGTTGCATATGTGAGCACGTGGAATAATATACCACAGTTGCCCAAGTATAGTGTAGGTAGGCGGCTCCAGTCTTTTAAAGGCATCTATCTCCTGTTTGATTTCATTTTTACTGCGCTACTTGTGGTTTACCACATCCGTTTTTCTTGCCCTTCAAACAACTCGCAAACGTTCACTGAGAAAATTACCTTTCTGGTATTTTCGACTTTCTTGTTTATATACTCTCGGTGTGGTAGTACGTGTGTGGTAGGAGTGACGCGTTACGTAGTTGGGAAAGGCAGGTGCTGCCCCGACACCAGTATACTGTTCAGGATTCCTTTTCTTTTCTCCTATAATTACACTCCGTTTTTTATATAATGATTCATGGATACATTTTTATGTAATAATGCAAAAACTACGTAGTTCTAGTAGAATCCTTTTTAGTTAGTTCTGTCGTTTGTTTGTTGGTAGTGTTCCTGTAGTGCTTAATTTGTTTTTTTTTTTTGGAAATTTTTGAATTTCTGTAATTTCTGTAACTTCGTAACTTGTAGTCGAGCTAGTAGCAGAATTCTACTTAGAATTTTTGGAGCAGGCTTTGAGGCGCCTGAACAATAAAACACCAGATGAAACGAGGATCTTGCTAAGACAATGTAATCTTACGCATCAGAGTTACACAACAAAGGAACGAATAACTGTTAAAAAAAAAGAAGAGAAAAATAACTGCGAAGAACTGGTTTCGATCTATGCGGCGCGATGGAGCTAGCGGTTGGATCGAGGTGGGACTATCAAACTGCTTCGAACTGCAGCGATGAGTGGTGCTAAGAAGGGTCTCCTTCGTTCCTAACTGCGACGCTCCACCGTACCGCAATGAGCGCAGCCGCTTACGCTACTACATCGAGCTTTGTGTTGTTTTGCACGTGACGATACACCTTCACTAAAATTTCAATCATAAATGTGAACGCTGCAGCGCGCTCTACTTTACGTTCCACTGTGAGCAGAACCGCTCTTATTATAGTACCAGTCTGAGCGTCCGGCTAAAGCTGGACTTCAGACTTTCTGTAGTGTTTGCTTCGCTCGCCTTCACTGATCAACGAAAATTAATATTAGTGTTATTAGTTCTATGAAAGTGGACTTGTGTATCCTCAGCAATCCTTCTTCCTTTTTTATATTATAACTAAATGCGAAAGGTTTCATAGTCTTCTTTCTAAACGCGTCAGTTCTACATTTGCAGAACACTCGAGCTTCAGCTTCAAACACTCCTTATCAATATATTATAGACAATATTTAAAAGTATCTCGCGAAATATGGGTTTTTCGTGTTTTTTATAAACGGTTATCAAAGAATGGTGTTTTGGCATAAAATGACGTGAAAGACATCATCCTACTGATAAAGATAACGTTCCACGTCAGATCACATAAACATCCTGCTACTATTTAAGCAGCCGTTTTCATGCGGGTTTCCACTTTCTGAGAACGGCATGCTACCAACTTGAGGCAAACAAAGTAGGGAATAGACACGCGGAGGAGTCGTAAAGGTGAAAAGCAAAGCGCTCAGTCGCTACGCTATGAAACGGCTGCGACCATCTATCGTTTGCGTCTTGCACACGAAGTTATCACGCACCATTTCGACGCCTGTGGACCCGCCGCACCCCTTATTGTAGCTATCTGGCGCCGGCGCACCAATCTGACGCCGGTGGATCCTTCGCACCCCTTCTAGAGGTTTTTGGCGCCGGCGCATAAATCCGACGCCGGTGGACCCGTCTTACACCATTTTATAGCTTTCTGGCGCCGGCGCGCCAATCCGACGCCGGTGGATCCGTTTTACACCATTTTATAGCTTTCTGGCGCCGGTGGACCAACCTGACGCCAGTGGACCCGTCGCACCCCCTCCTATACGTATCTGGCGCCTGTGGACCCGCCGCACCCCTTATTGTAGCTATCTGGCGCAGGCGCACCAATCTGACGCCGGTGGATCCTTCGCACCCTTCTAGAGGTTTTTGGCGCCGGCGCATAAATCCGACGCCGGTGGACCCGTCTTACACCATTTTATAGCTTTCTGGCGCCAGCGCGCCAATCCGACGCCGGTGGATCCGTTTTACACCATTTTATAGCTTTCTGGCGCCGGTGGACCAACCTGACGCCAGTGGACCCGTCGCACCCCCTCCTATACGTATCTGGCGCCTGTGGACCCGCCGCACCCCTTATTGTAGCTATCTGGCGCAGGCGCACCAATCTGACGCCGGTGGATCCTTCGCACCCCTTCTAGAGGTTTTTGGCGCCGGCGCATAAATCCGACGCCGGTGGACCCGTCTTACACCATTTTATAGCTTTCTGGCGCCAGCGCGCCAATCCGACGCCGGTGGATCCGTTTTACACCGTTTTATAGCTTTCTGGCGCCGGTGGACCAACCTGACGCCAGTGGACCCGTCGCACCCCCTCCTATACGTATCTGGCGCCTGTGGACCCGCCGCACCCCTTATTGTAGCTATCTGGCACAGGCGCACCAATCTGACGCCGGTGGATCCTTCGCACCCCTTCTAGAGGTTTTTGGCGCCGGCGCATAAATCCGACGCCGGTGGACCCGTTTAAATTTTATGCTTTCCAATCCGACGCCGGTGGATCCGTTTTACACCATTTTATAGCTTTCTGGCGCCAGCGCGCCAATCCGACGCCGGTGGATCCGTTTTACACCGTTTTATAGCTTTCTGGCGCCGGTGGACCAACCTGACGCCAGTGGACCCGTCGCACCCCCTCCTATACGTATCTGGCGCCAGTGGACCCGTCGCAACCCCTTCTATAGGTATCTGACGCCGGTGGACCCGTCGCGCGCCCCTTTTCGAATTTCGTGACACACACACACACACACACACACACACACACACACACACACACACACACACACACACACACACACACACACACACACACACACACACACACACACACACACACACACACACACACACACACACACACACACACACACACACACACACACACACACACACACACACACACACACACACACACACACACACACACACACACACACACACACACACACACACACACACACACACACACACACACACACACACACACACACACACACACACACACACACACACACACACACACACACACACACACACACACACACACACACACACACACACACACACACACACACACACACACACACACACACACACACACACACACACACACACACACACACACACACACACACACACATATATATATATATATATATATCATGATCATGATGATTATGATCGTCAGAGATGTTACCCCTCTTTATTACTGCTAATGTTTCGGCGTCGTCACCTTCGTCAGAGCCTGGAAAGTCGGAACTTTTGTAGCATGCCCTCTCAAATGCCTCAACCGAAACAAGTATAGTTGCGCTTACATAAGTAGCCGTTTTGCCGTGATAAAGCATAATATAATCGACAACTTGCAGAGATTATTCCAAAATTCAAGAAAGGACGATCATTCACTGCTGAATGATGTAGCTTACTTAGTTTTCTATTTTCATATTTTTGTAGGAAAAAACTTTTATAGATCATAATTATCGGACCATCCACGTAAGATGTATTCGAAAACTTCTGCGAGTTTCCTGGCTAAAATAACTGACACTAAGTAAGCCGTAAACAAGAACGTTAATGAAAAATTGGCTCAGAAGTTGTAGCAACTGCGGATACATATGTACTTGTTGCTCCTCCCTAATGAAATGCGTGTAAATAAAGAACGCATACAGAATAGCAGAAGCAAGCAAACGAAAGATGGTGCACTCCAATAGAGAAAGAAAACAAGATGCAGAAAAAGAGTTGATTCAAATCAACAAATGTTTTGTTTTATAATATATGTCCTATACTACTCGTTTTTTAGAAAAACGCTTTGGCATCAGAAGTGTACGAACAAGTTTTCTACTCCTTGGACTTGGAGGAGAGAGATTACTTTGGATTGCAATTCACTGATCATTATCATGTTCAAGTAAGTGACTTAACATTTGGTTGGAGATATCTGTGTTTATTTTGAGTGTTCAAGCTAGTTTTTTTTACTCACATGTGCAGCTGGAGATGGCTGTCGTTATCCGCTCATATGCGCTATAGTTTTGTTAAGTTATCGTGTATCGATTTTCAAAATTTCAGCACTGGCTAGACCCTCTGAAAAAACTGATCAAACAAGTCCCCATAGGACCTCCTTTCACTTTCCGGTTTCGGGTGAAATTCTACACAGCCGAACCTAGTAGCAACCTGAAGGAAGAGCTCACGAGGTGTGTACCTTTTATTTCATTCAACTAGTAGTATTAAAATACAACCGTGGCTTTTATGGTGTAAGATCTTATACTGTTTCATATTTAGATATCAGTTCTTTCTGCAACTCAAGCAAGATGTGCTTTCTGGTCGACTCCCATGCAGTAAAGCGGTTGCTGTTGAGCTGGCCGCATACGCTTTGCAGTGTAAGTGCTCTCTGCAGGACAATGTTCTCATAAGTATAAGCAGTTGTGGATGTTTATACTCTGAATTACTGACTTCCAGCTGAGTTAGGCGATTACAATCCAAAAGAGCACTGTGCTCTATTCATCTCCGAGTTTCGATTCCATCCTGAACAAGATGCTCAAATGGAAGTCGAGATTTTAGAGCGGTACAAACTATGCAGGTGAATTTTCCCTTGACCTTTTATAAATTACATTTTTTTTCTCTATAAGCGCCACATAATTAAAAGAAAGTTGTATAGAGGTCAAACTCCCGCTCAAGCAGAGGCTAATTTCTTGAATCGAGCAAAATGGCTGGAACTTTATGGTGTTGATATGCACACCGTTGAGGGCAAGGATGGCAATCAGTGCGTTTCTTTGTTGCTGCACGTATAACTTTTTACTTACTGAATTTACTGACCGAAACTCTCATTTTATTCATTCAGGTATTCACTTGGTCTGACACCTTCAGGAATGTTGGTCTTTGATGGTGCGGAAAAGATCGGACTTTTCTCTTGGGAGAAGATCCAAAAGCTCGACTTCAAAAACCGCAAAATCACATTAGTAGTCGAAGAGGATGCAGATAAGTCGGCGAGTTTTCATTGCATCCAAGAAGGAAATCTTCGCTCGTAGCTCTGAGAAGCAGCCAGTAGTGTCTCTCAAATCATTCAGTGAATTAGAAAACTGCAGAATCTAAGATTCTAATTTTATAACTAACCCGTTAGTTGATTCAATAGACCTCAGAGGCCTGATGTGTGTCGGGCGGAGCGATCTGAAACTCGGTGCGGTTGCGCAGTGGTGTTCGTTTGAAGCGGTGCAGTGGAGCGAGCGATTGCCTTTCTTTTTGGAGTGGGACCCTTTCTAGCCCTCCTCATTGCTGCAGTTCCAGGGAAACTAGCGATCTTTTGTTTGGTTATTCTGTTATTTGTTGTTGTAGTGTACAAATACGCTTGCGTTTACAGTCCCTCGCGATAACTCATGTTCAAAGGGGCATTAACTAGCGCTTATTTTTTGGTAGAGAGACTTTTGTGCGACTGAAAACTGTCTTCAATACGGCGGTAAATCACTTTGTACATTCTAGGCAACGGGACAGGTCCAGCTACACACGTTTGTTTTCAACCTTACCTCTCACAAAGCGTGCAAACATCTATGGAAATGTGCTATCGAACATCATACCTTCTTTCGACTGAAGACGCGTTCATGCGTCAAACATTCCCGGTCACAACTATTCCGCCTAGGCAGCACTTTCAAATACCGGTAGCATAGGTTTCTGGTTTGTACATTTAGTCGTAGCTAGAATGTCGAGTTTTACAGAGGTCGCACAGAGTACGAAACGGTTCACAAAGACGGCGCTCGTTTGTCGCGAAGAGCAACTTCAACATTTGAAAGAAGACCGAGCCAACGATATGGACCGCGACAAAGCCACGCAGTTAATGCTCAACAGCGCAAATCCGATGTTGCTAGAGAAGTGGTAAAACTTTTCTTCTGATAGGTTTTATGCTTACAGATATTACTTTATTTATCGTTTACTGTTTACCGGGATTCGTCCGTAAGACCTTCCGCTTTTATTGCAGTTAGTCGAATCTGCTGTTGCCAAGCCCAAAAGCTCCTCATTGCCAGTTGATCAGCTGGTTAGTCACCTTACTGTGGGCGATGAAAATGACAAAATGCTCGTCACTCCTGCTGTTCCAACAGCTTCCGCAACCTCAACAGGCACTGTAAGTTCTTTTTTCCACTTAGCGATTCATCTTAGTTAAACAAATCCCACCATAACTATAACAACTATGTTATAACAATCAAAATAACTATGTTCACAACGGAAATCCATTCTTGTTCGAATAAGGGTTCGACGGTATTTCGCACTTGAAAGCATTGTTTCTAAAAGCTCAGTTATCGGTAGTTAATTTCAGATGTAGAGGACGTGAAATTCCTGTTATTTCTTTCTTTAAGGGATCAGTTCCAATATCGCGAATTGCTTCCGCTGTCTCGTATTCAAGCTCCATCCTCAAAAGGGAAAGGTGACGACTAGATTCGGTGTTTCAGTGTGATTATGTCAATTTATCGGATTTAATCTTTTCAGTGACAATATTGCCAGTCATATTCAAGTGCAACCAACTGTGGCTGTTCCTCCAACACTACCTTCTCATCATATCACAATGATTCCCATCTCCACAATGAAAGAGAAGGTGTTGTTATTCTTCAAAATCATTCCAAATAGCATGTCATAAGAACACATGTGTTTTCTCCCTGTTGTGGCACCAGACAAGATTTGGCATCTTACAGAGTCCTTCTCCTATGGAAGAGAAGTTTTGTCAATTCTCTGACACGTTGACGGAACCGCCCACTTTACGCTCTTCGAGCAGAATTCCGAAGTACGTGCCGTTGTCCTCGGAAAAAGTAAGTGTACCTTCTGTTCACTTTATTTTGTAACCATAATCGCACTGTCGGTAGTTACGCTACTCCACATTTTCTCTTTCATACCACGCAGCATGCTTCTACGCTACATTCCCTCTTTTCAAACTGTCTAAACCTCGCTTTAGGACCGAGTAAATGAAACAGGGATGAAACCACAGTCTTCTACAGCAGTTTCACCTCCACTTTTGAAACAAACAGATAAGGGCGATCTTGCAACGGATCTTGAAAACGTTTCGCCTACTTCACTCACAACTTCCCTCTCTAACCAGAAGTCGAAACCTAACACTGGTATCCCGAGACCTTCAAAATTACGCCTTCCCGTTGTAAAACAAAAAGCACACGAAACTAATAATCAACAGGTACCCACAGCCTTTTTTTTCGATTTCACTTCGTTCATATTATGCGAGTTTTTTTCAAAGAGTTTTCTTTAAGCAGGAGCCTCGGATATCTCGAATTCCGAAAATGTCAGATGGGTTCGGACTGCGAGCAACAAACAACGGGTTAAGGCCAGTCCTTTTGAATATGTGAATTAAGAATGAAATAGATTTTTTTGCAAACTAGCTTGGGATTATTACCTTTATTTGAAAAATTAAGCCTAGAGTTGTAGAAGGCTTCCTGGACAGTACTACACTTTTTTCGGAGATTTTGGCGCTAACCTACACAACAAAATGCTACTTCTCAAAACCCCGTCTATTTTTTCATGAGTGGAAAATACTCAATAGTGAATTAAAGGCAGCGTATCTTAATTTTGACGTGGTGCGAAATCTCCAGCGAATGCACAGGCTTCGGATAGTAGAATGCGGTACTCAACGTGGTTTTTCCCATCCTCCCGATTGTTGTTAAAAAAGCGCGTGGGAACCGCCTTAGTTCCTACGAGGTACGCTAGAACGCGCTTGTGTGTACATGTTTCGGTCCCCTCAGCAGCCTATTCATTTGTCTTTCTTGAATAGACTGGTGTGATGATATAATTGATTCTAAAGCGCTCGCGCTTGGATGTGGCGCGTGCACAATGGCGGCCCGTTGCAACTGAAATAGTAGCGAAAGTAGTGAGAACGAGGTCTTCCACCTGAGCTCTATGCGTTCGCTGCCCTGCTTTTCGAGTGAACTCTGCCACTGCCCCACCCTTTGTCAAAGTCGTGATACGCTGCCTTTAAAGGCACTTTTGACAAAGTGTGGGGCACTGGCAGGGTTCAGTCAAAAAGTGATTTCTGTGCTCTTGTTGCTTGTCGAACTGTATACTCCTATTACGTCACTCGAGTTTGTCAACTCCACCCAAAGTTCGTTTCGAAACACAGATAAGACAGCAAAAATCCAGATAGATTAGATTGTCAGCAGAATTCGCAGCCGGAATTACGACGTGCGGTTGCGGTCCTACGAGTTGGGTATTTACTGGCAATGCCTTCTAACTGGTGGCTTCCACAGTCAATAGTCACCAAATTTGTAAGCAGCAAGTGGCACCGCAATTACGCGCTGTGAACTCCGCTGACACCCTTGCGGTTGCAAATACAGCATGCCTATGTAGGCGTGGAAACAGTATGATTGGAACGCCTTTTCTAATGGCGGTACATGTAACCATAAACGACATGCATTCTGCAGAGAGGAGCGGAGCCGTGGAGGGGAGTCTTATGTGCTCTCCACAAGATAGGAAGGAAGACAAATCAACACTAATGCCGTCACTTAACCAATGAGTATTGAGAAGATTTTCGCCATATTGAAGTGGTAGTAAGGTGGGCAGGATTCTCGCTAGCTCCATTCATCTGCAGTCCGAGTGGAGCTAGCGAGGGATCCCCTCCACTCGTTCTTGCCGCTAGCTCCGCCGTGCCACTTCGAACGCGGCCGCTTGCGCAACTGCACCAGGCTTTAGATCGTTTTAACCCGACTGTGACTGTTGAAACAACTATATAGATTGTTCGTTGATTTCAAGTGCACTTGCTGTACTCGATGTAATTTCTTTTGCTCATTTCAGCTCATCCTTCGGAACGACTCACATCCCAATCAAAACTGGACTTGACAGATCATCGCAGAGTCGGCTCATTACAGATTTGTAGATATTTCGGCTGCGCTGTCTGGATATGAACTTGCGAGCATACTCAGTGGGATGGGTAGTCTTTTACATTATCATCTCCATCTAATCCTTATTCATCTCGGTTTCCCTTGCGATATGTTTTGTTGCGTAGTGAATTTGGCATTTGTACAGCTGACTTTTCTCTATTGCATGCTGTTAATGTATTGTGATATGGTGTGTTATTAAATGGTTATGTTTTTATATGCGAACCTCTTCATTTAACGTTAAAATCTTATTTTGTGCCATCGACAAAAACATAGCTCCAACTTCTTTATGAGCAGTGGAGAAATCTCCAATTTCTCATTATATTGCGTTAAGTAACGTATTATACAATTGATAATGTTGTAGAATTGGGTTTCTACGCATTCAGCGCGTTCTAGCTGTGCGAAGGATTGATAGGCGCCGTGAAGGCTTCTGCAGTCATCGGTCGGTTGCTGGAAGTAAACACCATTATGCATGTCAACAAGACAAAAAAGAGTTTGGTGAGCACTAAGTGGAACTGTTAGTTTCCTATGAAAAGTTTTCGCAGACGTGAGTGCTGACTAACTACTAATATTATGGTTTTCTAGGAGTCTAGTGCTATTTGGAAAATCAAACAAAACCATGCATTCAACACAATTTACTATGCGTTTTCGTTCCCAGCATTAGAAGTGCTCTAAATAGGTCTGACCTTAAAAGTCCAAATTACTACGTACATCCATTTTCGGAAGCGAAGCCTAGGAATAATAACTGCAAAGTTGGCATTGCAACTCCATCCTAACTCTTCAAGTTACCAACTCTACGAATATTTGTTGATCACAGTGGTTACGCCCGTTAATCTCTGTAGTCTTTTAGATGGATGGTCTGATAATTCTTCACGTCTTCCAAAAACACGGCGCTGTTATTTTCTGTAAAGTTTCTTCCTGTTGCTGGATTTTGGTTTCATTATGCTCTCCTTTCACTTCGAAGCGAGGTGGGACAAGGTACTGTTGCTAAAAAAAACTGGTAAGATCTACAAGAGCCACGATCAGCTCTAGCGTTGCTGGTGTTGGTTGGATTTAAGATACCCCACTAATTAAAAGTGGGCGAGGTTTGCGGCATTCTACACAAGGTTGAATGCGAAATTTTAATACAGACGTGAGCGAAACGCAGATTCCCAGCGAAATATCACTGATTAATATAAATTCTCCGCTGACAGCTAGTTGTATGCTAAGCTCAAAAACAACCTATGTAGTCCAAAGTTTCGTCGAATTAAAATTGCATATGCATAGGCTCGAAGCACCTCCTCATCTCCTTTGGCTGCTTCAAGCGGAGTGTAGCACTTTCCGCTGCCTATGCGGACAATGCAAACAACGGTGATGCACTGTGGCGATAAAGCGTCGCCAAATGCAGCACTGCTCCGTCATTTATCTATTACTGTATTGTACTTATCTATTGCTATTATTGTTCTACTATTACTGTTACTTGTTAAAAATAATTAGACGCTGCAACTAGTACTGTGTCAAAAAGGAGAAATCGGAGACAGAAATGACGAAGGAGAAGTGCGTGGTACCGGAATAATAGTGTCTCATCCAGCGTATTTGAAAAGTTTCGGAATATTCCTCCTGAGAAGCGCTGTCGTTTGCTGGTTACGCCCCTCTATATGCAGTTATCCTAGCTGAATACAAGCAACGCAACCGTCCTCACACGTAAATATTAATATCGATTACACCTCCGATATTTTTCAATCACTGTCCAGGACATACACAAAGGACGTACATCACCTATGCAAGAACTATAGCGCATGATTCTAAATTCATTCATTTGGGACTGATCAAATCCCTATTTTTTTTAGCAAGTAACTTTTCCTAAATATTCATGAAGGAGTCACGCTGTTTCTCATTCCACAAGATACTAGGTCATCTTACACTAAAGAGCGTCCGCTCATGTGTGAAATATAGCGAGCAGGGGACGTCGTAGAGTGCAAAAAAAACATCACGCTGTCATTGATACGTCGCCGTTTGTTCATGCCACCCAACCAATAAGGTCCCCTTGTGCCGGAAGAGAGATGAGTTCACACTGCTTCCTTTCCTATGTTAGCAAGAGCAGTCCCATCCCCTCATCTTCTCAGTTTTAATGAAAGCTACGATCATGTCAACTCTCACCCCTTCCACCAAGCAGCTTGCACCATCATAAGGCATCGTTGAAGGACACTTTCTAAACCTTTCGGCTGAATAGTACTAAACCGTGTTGACCTACGTTGCTCTATTGTTAGACTAAAAGACTACTTCATCTCCCGGGCGGCTGCTCACTAGCCAAGGATCTTTCTGCCCATTCAATTCACAGAACAACTTAATGAATCCTCGCTAAATGCACAAAACAACTGTGAAACCAAATAAGAGATAAAATCGCCAAACAAACACGCTTTCAGTGATTACTTGGCGAGTTTATTTTTCTCCATGTGCTAAGCGATCTAAGCAGCGGTGAACCGCACACACGCAGCCGGCATTTCGCCCATTTTTCATGGCTCACTAGAAATCACTGCGCTGACGTTTCTCTGACTCCTCCGAACTTCTCCCCCGAGTCGGTGGTTAAGCAGCCAGCTCCAAGACCGAAACCGACTCCTTTTGGCCCATACTTCCTTCCATGGCACTGTTTGCAGTACAGTTCAGCATCATGCGGAGCTACAGTGCACGAATCCAGTAATTTGTTGCACATGTCTGAAACAGTGTTATCCACGGAACTGAAGAAAAGGGAATGAATAAGCACTAGACAAAAACAAATATCATATTGGATCTTTTCTAAATCCAACTACATGTTTTTTTTTTCAAATAAGCTGTTTCCGTTGATCCTTGCGCCACGTACTCAGGTAAATTCATCACTTAGTTTACTATTATAGAAGGGTTGGGTTTCTTTAGAGATTGGAAAAAAAGTGCAGAATGTTTGCGTCCGGACTGCGATAGAGCTTTGATTTGACATACCGTGCCAAATAGTTAGATCACGATGTCACCGTTAATATGAGGGTAACGTTCAAGGATGCTGGGTCCCTTCCACTAATAAGAAAGGTTGAGGTCGAACATTGCAAGTATCGCAGCAAAAACGGAAACGACCACCTAAAAAACGAACGAACAGTCAAACCTACGCTACGAGACAACTCTTTACCCCAATGTCGAGAGACCTAAATTGACAAGATGAAACCTCACAAGGCACAAAGTAGGTTTGGTTACTTAAATGGGTGTTAAGGGTTGTCTTATCCTTTAGCATCAATTTAGGAAATTTACGAGTAGTCCAATTTATTGATTCTGTCAATCCTACGGATGTAACAATTTCTTCGTTGGGTGAACTGATGCCTTTGGTGCTCCTAAAGGTTTTAACCTCTGGATTTGTAGGGAGTTTCGCGTTTCGCTTTGGCAGCTGCAAATTAGAGAACCCATCAGTGACCCCTAAACTATGTCTCCAGAGCTTTCCATGGGCGTACGAAGACTGAATGGAGAACATATGAGCGTAGCACGATGGACGAAAAACAGCTGCGCCGACCATTCCAAGGCAGCAATTACATATGGAAATTGCACCGAAAAGTAGTCAGTTTGAAAGATCTGCTTCAGTTGATTTCTCGACGTCAAACAAGAATATTTTTCTCGGATTTCAATATTGATTATGAACAGATCAGAGAGTGAAAGTACGGCATCAGTGTCAGAAGAGAATTTCGGGGATTTCGGCAGAGTCAGGATGCTTTTTGGGTGAGACGTTATTATATGTGAACACTTCTAGAACGGAGCTCGTAGCATTTGTGCAGAGCATTTTTTTTTGTGTATGACGTACTTCTGCCTGTCTTGATTGTGTTGTTCACTATGGTATCCTCATGAAATTTCGAGTTCTGACTACTATTTGTAGGAAAATGGCGAGATCGAGGACATATGATAATCAGGGGCGGAGGAGAAGGAAGGAGGGAACAATCTGACTTGTCTTAAGGTCACGTATCTAGCAAAGTAGATTTTTGACCACTCGAAAGTTCTGGTCGTTTTCGACGTGAACAGCTTTTGCGAAAAACGTTATGAGCTATGTTTTTTTGCATTCGTGATCATCCATGCAGAATTAGAATCGTGAATAACTTCTACTGTTTGTGAAAGACGCAGTTCCTGCGAGATTTTTCTAGCTACTTCTCTAGTTTCTTCACTGAGACTTGAAGCAGACACAGAGATGGGACAACTGTCGGGAACGCATGCAACACACTGCAAAAACACAGACACATGCACACATCCACACAGACTGACGTCATGTCAACCTCCTTGTTGCCGAACTGCTCTCCAGTATCCATTGTGAGCGATCCCGCCCCAATTCCAAACCCAACACCCTGCAAGACCAAACGGAATCACACATAATAAATGTGAAACGAGCGTCACATTGACGGACACGTACGTTAGACCACAGAACAAGGGAAAAGAAACCATTTGTTCAATCTCACCTTTGGTCCGAAACGCCGACAATGGCACTGTTTGCAGTACAACTCGGCCTGGTGCTCACAACAGTTCGTCGAGTCCAACAACTTATTGCACATAGCTGAACGTACGACAACTTTGACAAAGGACACAAAATATCAGCACACAACCAAAACAGACTCAGCACGAGGACAGGACAAATGCAGGCCGTTGCAACTGAACAAGGGAAATGGCGGTTTCTAGCACGAACGTTGTTACGAAAAACATTGGGTTGCTCCAGGGCATTAACTCTTCTTCACAGTTGTTCTGCTGGTTTGTTTTGCAACGACAGATCGGAGCGTCGGAATGGTCTTTCTCTCTTCCTTCGAATAAAATAACCAGCAATGAAAAAGGCACGATTTGTCCTCCTTCAAGATTATTTTTTTAGGGTTTCAAAGTCTATTTCACAAAAAACGCATAGTTTCCACAGGGAAGTTCAGGCAATGGCAAAATATCGACCAATAGCGATAAATAAGTCGCCTGGTCTTCGACAATCCCTATTGTGAGTCAACGTAAAGATCCACTCAGACACACATAGTTAGTGACGCTTTGATCCGGAAACGGACGCCGGGTGCTCGTCATAAATTCGCAAATTCTGAGCGCAAAAAAGTCGCAATTGTACTGCTGAAAACAAGCGTTTTCAGAAGTAGCTAGCTAATTTTCCGGTAAAGTATAAAATTTGTTCAATATAATATTTTGTAATGAGTCTAATTGTATAATACTACGAATATTGTGTCCTGATTATCATGCTATGCTTCGTTCACCACCTCCCACTGCCTTCTCCTTTCCCTAACTATCCCTCCTAACATTCACCACCCCTCCATGAGAAAATCTCATCACACGCTTGACCCTGATTGTAGGGCGGGATGATATTTAATTCCACTTTTCGGCATTAATTTCACAGCAGCAGAACAACTGTAAAGAAGAGTTTTGCTATTACGACAGTCTAGTGATCTTTTATAGATTTTTTTGACAAGTTGGTTCCTCTCGATGTTTTTTAATCATGGACTTTGGTTCTAGCATCGTTCTTCTTTTCTGTCAGTCCTGGCTAATGTACGTATAACTATGGAGAGAATCTGCGCACATGCTATGGATGGCAGTTCGTGTTGAAATGAAATTCAAAGAGTTGAATATGATTTCATTTGAATCAAATTATTATCAACATTACTAACAAGAGTTGAATGTGCTCAACAATAACATTTTTTTCCCTTTTTCTGATTGATTCTTCACTTCTGGTATATGCGGTGAAATGATAAACCATAGTCTTCTGCCTTAGCTGCTGTCAAAGACTTGTGTTGAAACTCACTAGCGGTTATATTTTTCTAAGGGGCACTTGTTAAAAAAAAGCATCACAGTAGTGATAGTTAATATTGCAAGTGGTCCACTTCATCATCCATTTACAGAATCCGATTTTGCTGTGTATCAGAAACCGGACTACAATCGACATCCAGTTGATCTAGCACTCATTTTACTAGTAGAGAAAAATAAAGAAATGCATCTGTTTCCTATGTAGAGCAGGATACGACGAAATTGACCATGTTAGGATCTAGCAAGAATAGATAGGGATTTGGATTCAATCTACGAATGTGTGACTATGCAGGTTGAGAACTTCTACTGCTTCTGCGTCACATTAGTAAAACTGCGAACGTTGGACGACGACGCGATTGCTTGCGTTCTACCAAGTAACAAGTTGCATCGCAGGGGAGACCAGTGCACTTAAGAGTGTTTCTCACGCACTTTTTTCTGGATTGGGAGTTCTCTGGAGGAGTTGCGCGTGATCAGACTCATGCTCATGAACCACACCTTCACCCCTACCTATTCCTTGGTAGATACAAACACCGTCGATTTCATGATTCACTGCTTTCATGGGCAACATTCGGAGACTTTTTTGCTGATGGATTCTTTCAACTGGGAGATAGGATTTGTGGCGTATTTGCAAGAATCAAAAGTATCAGAAGCGTTGAAACAATCAGTTTACTTAACGAGGCACTTCTTTGCAACCAAAAGATTGTCGGAATAAAGAAACTTAAAGTGGATTTCTATTAGAATTGGTGCAAGATGTTTTTTTTTTCTAGAAACGTTGGTTATACTATGTTACTCTTTCTTAGCACAGTCAGAGGCCATGAGAATATCTTGAAAATTGGTCCTCGTGATTTCTGACGTTAGAAAAGCTTTTCTTTCATGCGTATCTACAAATGTTTCTGTTCATAGTTTTTCTGTTTCGTTTTGTCCAGTAACAATCATCATAACATAACTTCGGTTAATTTCTTTTGCGCCGATAGTCTTTGTACCCACCAGACTAATGAGAACCGTTTCGTGACATTTCATCTCATCAATTTAGTGGCTATTAGATGTTGCCTCGTTGTGTAAAATGATCCCACGGGCGCCTTTGATTTTGTAGACAGTGTCAACGGTTTTGGTTGAGATATTTGGAGGCTATGCCCTGAACTCTACCTACTACCGAAACGTTTCACGCAGAAAATTCTTGAGAACACTGCCAAAAAGGTCCTGAAAGGTCAGTAAGCGGAATCCATTGCTTGACTAATAGAGGAGAAGGTAGGTTCTCGCTCGGTATTGGTTGGTCGGCTATTCCCTTGCAAGCACCTTATTTGTAAAACTTGTTATTTTTCGGATGAAGAAATTGGTAATTCGCTTGTACATAACGGTGTCAGAACTTCAAAATATAATTTTATTTTTAGTTCAATTTTGAAACCATGCCGAACTAGACGAGTTCAGTCCAGCATAGGTTTGCTATATCGGCTGTAAAGTTCGCCTACGCAAAAATTTTCTAAATCACATTTGCGTGGATAAGAAGAAAACATTTTTCTGACATTTTCCAAAATGATTTCTCAAGATAATTGTGGAAAGTTAGAAAGAAAAGTTGGGTAGTGCCGCTTTCACGTGATTTCGCGAATAATCTTAAACTTGTTCGTTCGAGTAAGATGATGGCTGCGCTGCGGAACCTCACGAAGAAAACCGGTTTCTACTAGGAACAACTTCCAAGCACCTTGCACACGTTTGCTTCACTAATTTCCAAGAAAAGTCGAACAGTCTTCTTTGGAGCGACGTTGTGCTAATTCTTGTAACTTGTAGAAGTCTCCTATTTACAGTCAACTTCAATGTCTCGGCTCTTGAATGAACGTTATTTTATTAAGGCTGTCGTGCATACATAGTCAGCGCTGATATGTTTACCGGCGTGAGCGTGAGTCGCAACGAACGTTTATTTGCGCTTGAGGGACACACGCCCCTGCCTCTGTTCTCCTACAGTCGGCGGCGGGTCGCGCTTACACGCTTGGACACATTCGTCGCCGACTATATCTGCTCGCCAACGCTCCCGCCTGGCGACGCAGCGACTTCTACTTTTGTCTGCCTGCGGTTCACAATCTGCACAGATTTCTGTTCTCTCTCTCTCTCTCTCGAGTGCGCATAGCGGTCATATGGACACACGTCTCTGTCCTGTGGTGTTGTAACATTTGTCTCCATTCAAACGAACCGAAATTTCCAAAGTAGAAGGCACTTCTCGGAGATGTACAATCACTTGCGGCATGATAAAGAGAACCTGTTGTCTCAATCTCTGTTTACACAAAGAGAGATTTCTGGAAAGCAAGCTAAGGTCCGCTGAAGACATTTCACAACACCGGTGACTATGGAGGACATCGTAATACCTTTCACATCTGAGTCATCTGAAAAATGATCCGCACCCACCCCAACGCGGAAGGATATGTATTCTGGTGATCTTTAGAGAAAAAAGACCGGAAAAATCCCATTCCCATTGATCAGAGAGGGAGAGGAAGACTAAATGATAAAACAGGACTAGCAGGATTATTCGCTGCATTCAATAGCTATGCCTTTTAGCCTTACACTATCGTTCTGCTCCAGAGTGTGCACTAATTTAGGACAATGTAGAAAGCTAGAGGGGGATAAAGAAATTCTGTGAAGTTTAAGCTTCCTTCCAACTTAGGTTCCAAAGTCATAGGAGCTGGAGTTTTTCCGTTCTTTCCATTGCTTGTCACGAGATAAAGGAGACGGAGAGCGGGAACGAAAACGAGGAAAAAACACTAGAGGAGATGGTAGAATAAAGGGTGCAGAGAAAGTAGAAGGAGGGAGAGATTTCCTAACAACTATTATTACGTCATTGAAAATTAATCAAAGATATTTCTCTTTAGAAGTGGATCAATTGCCTTTTACCCCATTTCTGCATATAAACTCGCATTAATGGTGTGAGCACTAGCAAAGGACCCGGACAGCCAAAAATAATTGCGGTTCCAAGATGGTCACCGAGATATTTCATTGACCCTGCGACGACTGGTTTCGATTTCCTGTGAATTATCCAAATATGTCATTTATCCGCTGAGAGCTGGACGAGCCACTCCCCTGTGCACACGTTTGAGCTGCGTACGCATTCTCTTGCAGCGATAGTGAGCTAGCAAGAATTTGCATTTCCAGCGAATGGAAAGAGAGATATTTGACAGCGATGGAATGTCCAGGCGTCCGTAGGCACTTTCGTTCGCCGATTGACCTCGAGAACCCGTGGCGCAGCTGTTTCTCATTTCGTACATCCTTTCTGATCGCATTACACTCTATTCGTACAAAACGAAAGCACAATGAAGCTGAGCCAGCGGCGAACTCGAGTCCGAAAGGAAAATGCAATCGATCGAGCGGAGTATACGAGAAACAGCACTGCCGAACACACAGCACTGTGTAAAGAACATGACGCAAAAGAGCAACGGAACAACCTGCAGTAGAGAAAAAAAAGAGAAACGAACTGCATTTGAAGCAGAATTTGTGCCATTTGTATCCTCCAGCGACCATCTCTTCAGCAGCGTACACTGATTTTCCGCATTTCGGACACTTGGCGTGCTCGACAGGCTTGAACGGCATCTGGAACTGCGCCGCAATGTTTATGAGTGTAAACGCAATACAATTAGTTAAAAACGAGAGCAAAAAATTCACTTCAAATAAGGACAGGAAATCGAGAATGTTGCTAATTCCGGAGAAAAACAATTGAGACAAAGCTAGCGCAACTCTTTAGATCTTTTTGAGTAAGATATTTGATTGCCTTGCGATGCTACGACTCACAACAGAGAGCGAGTCATCAACAAATGAAAAAAAATCGGGGGAAGAAACTTCGCTCCGCGTCAGATCGATTGTCAAAATCGCTGTAGGTTCGATGTCGAAAAGGGTTTGTATCTAGCAAATACAGCGATAAAAAGATACTCTAAGAAAAGTGGATGTAATATGACAAAATTAAGCACGACGAACAGACGATCAAGGGCCCCACACGGATGAAATGTTGGACGTGTGGGTGAGGATTAATGGGTGGAAGAGGACGCGGAGAGGTGAGGGTGTTGTGACTGTGCGAGGGGCGGAGCGTCTTCGGCAAACAAAACACTGGACAGGAGGATCTCAGCGCTGAAACGAAGAACCAGCGCACTTTCAACGCCGCTGGGTACGGATATGCCGAGATTCCATCCAACAGCACGGCTAACGGAGTTTAACCTCCTCTGGCTAAACTAGCACTACCGAACTCGAGATGATTTTTTCGGGAGCAGCTGCTCATGTGGCTGTTCGCAGACAAGGCGCTGAGCGTATGCAAAAAAAGCGCTTTGTGTTCGATAACATCCCGTGCGATGAATCAGTGGATTTGACAGTGCTACAATGCAAATTCAGTTCAAACTTAGGAAAGGAAAAAATTTACTGTCTATTTGACCTCTGCCATAACTGCTGACTGTAGGTCGCTATTTATGGTTCATAGATGTCTTATACATGCACTCGAAGATTAAATTTTGTCCGAGAAAGTATAAAATCATCAAATGTTTGATTTGTCCTTTCACATGCATTTACTCCGACCATTCCAATCTAATCTGTAATTTCTGTAAGATGTTACCAGAGACTCGTTGACGCGAACAGGTGCATGAACAAAAAGTGGTCACTCTTTATTCCCAATGGAAGCTCCCAATCTTATAATATCCAAAAAATAAATGTTATACCCCTTCAAAAGCAAATGTATGTTAGATTGGATTGAAGTTGGACAAAAACTCGCATAATTTTCTTGACAAATATTTCGCAGATTAAAACCAGGTCACATTTTTAGTGGAAGAAACTGCCGAACCACATCAAACTACTATGAACCTTCTCATATCAAAGAGTTTACTCTTACTACAGGCTCGTGAGCGAGACGCTGTTGTTTGTTTCTTTTTTACTAGTTTATGTTGAAACCAGCATCTTTAAACGAGCTGCATCCGTGGTAAGAATAGAGCCTTCGTGTAAATTGCTGAAAGCCACATAGCTATGTCCACCAGCAGACTCACCGTTTGAAGGCTGCGTATCACAAAATCTTCACTCTTGGTATCCCCCATTAGATAGTAGTGATACTGGTGAGATCGTGAGTAGGAGAGGATTGTTCAAACCTCAATCCACTCCCCATCACCGACAAATCCAGGAAAAGACATGTGCGGTACAGCCCTGAATGACTTTGTTGATGAAGATGAGCTCAGAATGGATCTTCGGTCATTCTTTGATCGCAACATCTCAGAGTCGTACAAGAAGGGAATCTACAAACTGCCTGGACGTTGGCAACATGTCTCCTATACTAATGGAGGATACGTCATGCAATTAAAATCTAGGTGTGTGATGATAAACAGTTCGCAAATGAAATTCTTCGAAGTGTAACAGAAATTAGCTGCCAGCCCAATACTTCAAGAGGCATTTACACGACCATAAGTGGAGCTCGAAAAAGGTGAACTGTCCAATTTTCGATGAATCTTTCCGCGCTGACAAGTCTAGCCTCACCAGTAAGTTTCGTAAGGAAAATGGCGTGTATGATCAATGCATTTCACGGTATGTTGATAACGTCTGTTTCAGATTACTAACGTATAATAATTCCTCTATATAAAGTTCCTAATTATTTAGTTTTCTTCCCCGCTACTCGAAGTGCTCGCATTTGTAAAAAAAAAAAAAACTTTAGTAGTGATTGCGGATTGAGCAAAAAGATCTACAGCATCTGCACTTTCTGTATTTTGCCTTTTAGAACATTGCTTTCCCAACATTCCTTCGACACCCACATAATATGAACACAATTTGAGAGCATTATTCGAAGTATGGGTTTTCCTCCAACAGTTATCACAGAATGATGTCTTAGTAACTTTTAGTAAAATAACGTGAAAGCATCATCTTAGTGATAAAGATAACGTTCCATGTCAGATCACGTAAGCTGCTCGCTTCTATTTAAACAATCAGTTTCATTAGTGTTCCCACATTTACAGGAGGCATGTCACCAACCTGAGGCAAACGTGCAAGGAAATAGAGGAGCGAAGGAGCCATAGAGGTGAAAAGAAACGTGCGCAGTGGGTACGGCTATCAAACGGTTTCAACCACCACTTACCCCTTGCGTCATTCACACGAAGTTACTGCGCGATACTACTTCCACGCCGCTGGACCCGTCGTATCGCCCTTTACCGCTCTACGACGCCGGCACACCATTTCGACGCCATGAGACCCGTCTCATCCCACTTTATAGCTTTCAGGTGCCAGCGCATCAATTCCACGCCTGTGACCCGTCGCACCCCATGTATGTATGTATGTATGTATGTATGTATGTATGTATGTATGTATGTATGTATGTATGTATGTATGTATGTATGTATGTATGTATGTATGTATGTATGTATGTATGTATGTATGTATGTATGTATGTATGTATGTATGTATGTATGTATGTATGTATGTATGTATGTATGTATGTATGTATGTATGTATGTATGTATGTATGTATGTATGTATGTATGTATGTATGTATGTATGTATGTATGTATGTATGTATGTATGTATGTATGTATGTATGTATGTATGTATGTATGTATGTATGTATGTATGTATGTATGTATGTATGTATGTATGTATGTATGTATGTATGTATGTATGTATGTATGTATGTATGTATGTATGTATGTATGTATGTATGTATGTATGTATGTATGTATGTATGTATGTATGTATGTATGTATGTATGTATGTATGTATGTATGTATGTATGTATGTATGTATGTATGTATGTATGTATGTATGTATGTATGTATGTATGTATGTATGTATGTATGTATGTATGTATGTATGTATGTATGTATGTATGTATGTATGTATGTATGTATGTATGTATGTATGTATGTATGTATGTATGTATGTATGTATGTATGTATGTATGTATGTATGTATGTATGTATGTATGTATGTATGTATGTATGTATGTATGTATGTATGTATGTATGTATGTATGTATGTATGTATGTATGTATGTATGTATGTATGTATGTATGTATGTATGTATGTATGTATGTATGTATGTATGTATGTATGTATGTATGTATGTATGTATGTATGTATGTATGTATGTATGTATGTATGTATGTATGTATGTATGTATGTATGTATGTATGTATGTATGTATGTATGTATGTATGTATGTATGTATGTATGTATGTATGTATGTATGTATGTATGTATGTATGTATGTATGTATGTATGTATGTGTATGTATGTATGTATGTATGTATGTATGTATGTATGTATGTATGTATGTATGTATGTATGTATGTATGTATGTATGTATGTATGTATGTATGTATGTATGTATGTATGTATGTATGTATGTATGTATGTATGTATGTATGTATGTATGTATGTATGTATGTATGTATGTATGTATGTATGTATGTATGTATGTATGTATGTATGTATGTATGTATGTATGTATGTATGTATGTATGTATGTATGTGTGTGTATGTATGTATGTATGTATGTATGTATGTATGTATGTATGTATGTATGTATGTATGTATGTATGTATGTATGTATGTATGTATGTATGTATGTATGTGGTCGGTATTCTGTGCGCCGACACCAGAAAGCTATAGAATGAGGTGCGACAGGTCCAGCGGCGTGGAATTGCCTGCCATAGTGCAGTAGCATCGTGCAATAAGTTTGTGTGCAGGGTAAATGGGACGTTGTAACCGTTTGATAGCCGTACCCACTGCGCGCGTTTCTTTTCACCTCTATGGCTCCTTCCCTCCTCCATTTTCTTGCAAGTTTGCCTCAGGTTGGTGACATGCCTCCCGTAAAAGTGGAAACACTAATGAAACCGGATGGCATGATGAAGTCGTTCACGTCATTTCATGTTCAAACATCATTCTATGATAACTAATGGTAGAAAGCAGGAAGAAAACCCACACTTAGGGTAATGAGATTAATGTTTTCAAATTGTGTCTATATTATGTTGGTATTGAAGGAGTGTTTGGAATTGAACTTTGAATGCTCTTCAAATGTAGAAATGAGGCGAGAAGGAAGGAAATTATGGAATCCTTCCCCTGAGTTTATAAAAAGAAGAAAGAAAAGGCGTCGTCAAAGAAGCACAATTCTAATTTTGCACAAAATATCACTACTATTAATTATAATTGATCAGTGATGGCGAGCGAAGAGAGCACCACACAAAGACTGAAATCCGGCATTAGCCGGACGTTCAGATTGGTATATATATAATGTGACTATACAATTTGTTCGTACCACTTAGAACATTTTACAAGTGTTTCGAATGGTTGGGTCGGCAACTGAACACATAAAACTTACAACAGAGATTCAAATTCAGCAACGAGGATCCTCTCCCAAACTTTCGGGTTAACTTTACAAGGTGAATTGATTTATTTGATTTATACGGGCGACGTATGTTACGGCCTAACACGGCTATCCCCATCTTTGCCGGGTGTTTCGGCTTCAAATATAACCAAGTCCATCCTGTTCGATCTCCAGCTGGACCTCGCATATATTCCATCCATCGCTATTACGACGCCTCGATATATATGTATATATATATATATACCTATCAAGGCTAAATGTCCTTAGATCTCCCTTTACCATTATGAATCAGTCTCAGAGCAGTTTGAGTCTCGGAGCATCTTCAAGACAACTTGGACAAGGCGGTCAGACAGTCTTCTATAAGGTAACCAAAGAAGCAAAGCCGGTTTTCTGTGACTATTTCGGATGGCGCGGTAAAATGTTGATTTTTCTCACGTGTCATCCGCCGCTCCACCATATCCACTCCTAAATAAAGTTCTTTGCTATGCCGCACCATTAACCCAAGCATCCGTTTAAGCACTCAATGCAGCCGAGCTGCCGTAGACAACATGTCTTCGATCCGTACATCATGATAAGGTGAATAACGGATAGGTAGACTTGCAACTTATATTCGTGGAGGATGATGGTCGACCACAAGCACTTCGTTAAGGAGTTGAACGTCGAGGTAGCCTTAACGCATCTTTGCTGATTATTTCTCTCGCAGCTGCCGTCCTTTTTAGCATAACGCCCAGGAAAGTGAACTCCTGCATGATTCTGTCCTCGATTTGGTTGTCCGTTACTCCCGTTAAGGGTTTCGCGGAGATCTGCTTGCTTACATTCACTAGAGCGAAGTCCTGCAGAGTCATGCAGGCTGCAGATTGTTTCGATACAAAGTCGACGACAGCTTCTTGCAGCTTCGCGTTAGTCGAACCGAATATTACTAAATCGACTATTCTTTGTATGATATGGCAAAGTCGGAGAGCAAGAGTCTCACGATAGCACCTTGTCTCGCTCCGTCTCCACTCTGAATGGTGGAGTACATCCAGCTAGCGTTCGGAATTCCATCAGCGCGAAGCGAGTTGAGAAGAATTTCCGGACGAACAGATTTGAAAGCGGTATCGAAGTCTAGAAAATCTAATTGTATAAACTTTGACTGCTACTGCTGCCACATTTCTATCACTTTCCTTGCTACGAACACCCAGTTAATAGTGGATGATCAGGGCTAAACATGACCTGTTCATCGCCGAAGGTTTCTTCGCGATATTTTTTAAGCCGATCCAGAGTGGTCCTGTGATCCAATTTCTGGGTGCCATGACGGAGAGGTCTATGTGGAGAGGAATTATGACAGCGTGTCCCCAAGTGCTCACCTATGTTGCAGCTGGAGCTGTCAAAGATGTGCTCTCATATCTGTTCATGGATCACCATGTTGAAGTAGTCTGTACACAAATCAAAGCCAACAAGTAGTCGCTATTTCGAAAAGCGAACATTACTATATCGTCGGCATAATTGAGATCAACAGATGGACGCCGTAACGCTGCCAGGACGATACAGAGAAACTGCTCAAGCGTTCTTCTTATTATGCCATCGATGAAAATGTTCAGTGTACAGGGAAAATTCCATCGTAGCCTCTTACTGCAGCTTTCACTTCTAATGGTGAATCATATTTGGGTGACGTAGTAAACCGCAGTTGTTTCCCCACTGACACCGTCCTAAATTGAACAAACTTTTTTCGAAGCCGACGTCGACGAGTGGAGATCGAATGTTGGCCGAAAAGACTAACTGCATATATCTCGAGAAGATCCATCGTTAATAAACCGTAACCTCAGCAGTAGTGCCGAACGACACATACAGAATTTTACGTGGATCATGTTTGATGCGAAAACGAACTACTTCCTCAACGCAAAAATCTTTGCAATAAGTACATGAATACACGGCGTCATATTTTCTTGGTTCAAAACTAGTCGACACCCGCTTGTGGAATATCTTTTTGTCACTAATGTTCGCCATCTCTCAGAACTACTAGGTCCAGGTTCAGTTGATATGAAACTCCACGACTCCTTTCCTGGAGCCGTATAGTTGATGGCAGCGTACCATGATTTTGAGGTGGTGCGAAACCCACAGCGATTGAGTTTGGATAGTGAATTGCAGAGCATCCGCTGGCGTGGTTCCGCTCATCTCTCTCTAGTTTTTATGGAAAAACAAAGTGCGAACTGCTTTGTTCTACGAGATACGTAACAACTCTCTTCTACTTCGCGTTCCAGTCCCCCCAGCACTCTGCTCATTTGTCTCACATGAATAGGCTAGTGAGAAGACATAATCACAGTCTCCTGCCTTCCCCTAACCAGCATTCCCGCAGTAAATGTAGTTGTGTAGTTTCCGATGCTAAAAAAAGAGACCATCAGGTTGCGTATTTCTGCAATGCAGCAAACTGTGCATGCAGATATCGCAGTAATCTGGAAAGAGCGACTTATTGGAGATCACTCGACAGCGATCGATACTTCAGCGTTACGAGGCGTATGCATGTTGCTCCCCTCAGGCATTTGACCTATCAGAGCATAGTCTCTAGCAGTGTGACGACTCTCTCTTTTTTACGACATTTGCGAAACAAAAATTGCGATTTTTTCTTGTAAAAACAGAAAAGCCAGTTCAGCTCAAAAAAAAAGAAGCAACAGCATTCTACAACGAATTGTTTTGAGCAGATTTTGTAAGAAGGGGGTGTTCAGCTCCAAAAGACGATCGTTTCCAGAGTTGGGAACCTGTGAGAGCAACCGAAAAGTCTGTGATGATCTGCACATTGTGTGAAGACCATTTCGGCTCTCAAACACTTGGCTCGCCTCAAGGACAACATGGACTTGGGGCCCAATTATCTGGCACTCAGCATAGTTAATGCACAGCCAGAAATAAATTCTTCCAAAAACCGTTTTAACGGTGAGTTTTAGAATTTCTTATTGAGCTCATTCGAAAGATATTCTGCTTACAAGTCAAGTAAAGTCCAGATAAAGTCTAGTCCAAACTCGAAGATATTCAAAAACAGGCTATCCAAACTAAATGTTCTACCTATTCTAGGTATGAGGGAGGCCTAAAATCTCGTTGTTTCAGAGACGTGGAGCAAGTTCCTCCTATAACAAGCGACCACAATAAGCATTGGATTGATATCTGTTTTTAGCTCACAGTTTTGACTCCTCCTTTGCTGTTGTTCATTATGATACTAGCTAGCTAGAATTCTGCCTTGATATGCTCCTTTTCAATTCGTCCCTGCAGTTGGTCCTTATTCTCTCCTGGTGGTGGAAACCCATTCAAGGATAGCAAAGTTGGTGAGCCCTTGCGCTTGAGGTCCCCCCACCCGTTCGCCCAGGGTCCCGTACGGACTCCTCCGTTCGAGGTTAAGTTGGTCACCCAAACCCTGGTATCCGGTTATCTACCGTAAAGTTCTGGGTCTGGAAAAGGATCTCGCGTGAGGATTTCTCACCCTCTGTAGCAGGAGAATGACCTGCCAACCCACCACTCCTCATGCTTTAAAGGGCCAGCCTTGTTGTGCAAAATTCAGGCGAGATTCTAGTGAACTCTGTTCCTCACCTTGTTCTTTTTTTCTGTTTTATGGCAGGTGTCTGAATAAATAAATAAATAAATAAAACAAAGAAGCTCAAACTGAGGGAGTTTACGAAAAAAAAAGCCGAAAAAATCGCCCATCCTTTTCCCCCATTCTTTTTCGTCTTCTGTCGAAGAATTACGGAACTTACTGTACATAAATCTCACAAGCATATAGTTCGGATACAAACTTCTCAAAAACGACTCTTCTCTCCCACCTCCTTTTCTTGATCTGATATAGTCACTCACGAAGCAATTGAAGACTCAATAAAATTAAAAGGAATAAAAATTGACCTAAAAATCAACTAAGAGGTTAAGCAAAAAGTAACGTTATGAAAAATTAGTAAAGTAAATATATATGAATAAAAATAAAATTTATAGCATTTACACAAAATTTTAAGGTGGTTTAAGTCATGAACACTGACCCTGATTGCGATCGAGTGCGTTGTCAATGCGGATTTCAGTACTTTCAAATGAATATTTATAACTTGGCGCGAAAGAAACCGAGAAGGACACGTGAGTGTGTTTTATATAGGAAAATTTGTGCTCTCAAATAAGTAAAATTACCGCTTTTATACGGATTAGGGTTTTTTGAAAGTTCGTCGGAAAAAAAGTTGAGACTTTCAACAAATTTCCCGAATTTCCTCAACCAACTTTCGAGAGAAAGAAAGGAAACGCGAAATAAGTATAATAAGTTGTTAGTATGAAAACTTTATCCTCATGTGATATTTCAAACCGAGCTAGTTTTTATAAGGTATGAGCTGAGTTATTGGACTTTGTTCGGTCACACACAATTTAACTCGCATCCGAAAATCCGAATGTTCACGCTTTTCCTTGTTGGCGACTACGTGCTGCGATTAAATAATTTGACGTCATCTTTTGAAACGCATCGAGAAAAACTCTTGACGATAAATTTTTATCTTCATAGGCATCCTGATTCTCCTTAAAGCGGGTCCGGAATCATCTAGAAATAACAGAAAAATTTTGCTATCTTCTCAACTAGATCCCGAAAGCACTGTGAGAAATGAAATAGAAACACCGAATTTCTCAGACAAAATTTGTCTCCACAGCCTTGCAAAATCTCTAATCAATTCACACATTAGCTGTCTTAATAAAAAGGCGGATCTTCAATATATGAAATCGGCCCCAACGATTGATTGTTTAGCAGTGTGCAAGCAATAAAAGAAATGAACTTTTTCTCCTACAGCAGTGGTTCTCTACACAAAGTCACTTCTGATTAGTCCCATATATTCAATTTCCTATAAACACATACTTATACAAAACAAGTACTATACTCCTATACTTACACAAAAATTTGTAATGCTTAGATTTGATAGTTATGATAGAATATTGATTTTTAAGATAACCACAATTTTAGGTAGTTACATGCATTTTGAACGTTTTACTTTCGATTGCACTGCCGTCGCAACTTTTAGAAAAGGCAGCATACCACGAATCTGAGGTGGTACGGATTTCAGGTGCAGTGTCCGTATACGGGATCGTAGATCATGGAGAGAGGGGTGGTTCTGCTCATCTCTCCCTGTATCACTGCAAGGAGCCGACACCTGTATGGTGTTTTGCACGATGCCTTCTATTGCAGCACACCACTCTTGCACGCGTACCGTCCCTTACTGCTTATCGGGACAGTTCGAATTGATTTTCGACGAATCGCAGGGCGGAGGCGGCGCAAGGGGTGGGGCGTTGCAACAGATGGCGTCGTACAAAACGGCATTCTGGAGGCGGCTGTTTGCAGTGATAGAGGGAGAGATTTATTTATTTATTTATTTGTTTATTTATTTATTTATTTATTTATTTATTTATTCAAACACCTGCAGGTGTGCCATAAAACAGAAAAAAAAAGAACAAGATGGAACAGAGTTCACTAGAATTCCGCTTGAATTTTACACAACAAGGCTGGCCCTTTAAAGCATGAGGAGTGGTGGGTTGGCAGGTCATTCTCCTGCTACAGAGGGTGAGAAATCCTCACGCGAGATCCTTTTCCAGACCCAGAACTTTACGGTAGATAACCGGATACCAGGGTTTGGGTGACCAACTTAACCTCGAACGGAGGAGTCCGTACGGGACCCTGGGCGAACGGGTGGGGGGACCTCAAGCGCAAGGGCTCACCAATTTTGCTATCCTTGAATAGCTTTCCACCACCAGGAGAGAATAAGGACCAACTGCAGGGACGAATTGAAAAGGAGCATATCAAGGCAGAATTCTAGCTAGCTAGTGTCATAATGAACAACAGCAAAGGAGGAATCAAAACTGTGAGCTAAAAACAGATATCAATCCAATGCTTATTGTGGTCGCTTGTTATAGGAGGAACTTGCTCCACGTCTCTGAAACAACGAGATTTTAGGCCTCCCTCATACTTAGAATAGGTAGAACATTTAGTTTGGATAGCCTGTTTTTGAATATCTTCGAGTTTGGACTAGATATAATTTCAGCTGGAAGTAAATTAATCCAACTTGCAACTCTACAGAAAAAGCAGTTAAACATAGTTGAGAAGAGTTTTCGTCTGAGTTTAGAGTAGTGCAAATTGAAGCTTCCTGTTCTCACGCTTGTTGGACGGAAAATCCAATACTTGCTTGCCTTTAGCTTAACTTCCATTCGTAGGATTCGAAAACTCAAAAATAAATCGTTCACTACTCGTCTGTACTTCAAGCTCTTTAATTTCAGCGCGTTGAGTCGAATTTCATAGGAGGGAAGTGTGTCAGAGTAACCCGGATCGGGAAAGCTATAATAAACCAGCCTAGCGAAAATTTGTTGCACTTTCTCTAACTTCTTGATGTCCTTTTTCAAGAATGGACTCGAGACTGGCGTAGCGTATTCTAGATGTGGCAAAACGTATGTCTTGTAAAGAAATATTAGTAAATCAGGGTCCTTAACGTGCACGCTCCTCATTATTACAAAAATAGACGACAGCGCTTTTTTGGTGACAACGTCAAAATGAGTGGAAAAGTCGAACGATTTATCAATTATTACCCCAGGGTCTCGAACTTGCTCTTGATATTGAATAGTTGTTGAATTGCAGAAGTAGGGAATCTGAGGAGCCTCTCCGAAATGCAAAGCTACTGTTTTGGAAAGATTTAAAGGTAGATCCCATTGTCTTGACCATGATATCATTCTCTGGATTGCCAGCGAAATCGTGTTGTGGGCGAAAGTTTGGTCATTAGGTTGATACGAAAAATATATTTTGATGTCGTCCGCGAACATTTGAACTTTCATGTCAGGATGGGTTTTCAAATAGCTGGGAAGATCAGCAGTGTACGCGAGGAAAAGGAGCGGCGAGAGTGCACTGCCTTGCGGAACGCCGGTTTGCAATGTATAACGCTTGGAGTAACTGTTATGGACCTTTACAGTCATGTGTCGTTCTTGAAGATACGATTTCAACCAACTGAGCAACTGTCCGCGAACTCCATAGTTTTCGAGTTTGAAGAGAAGCTTTTTATGGTTTACCATGTCAAACGCTCTAGACAGGTCGAATAGTATTACATCAACTGACTTCCCTTTGTTTACCTCGGTCATCCAATCATAGACCGAATCGGACAGTAGTGAAGTAGTGGAGGATCCAGATTGGAACCCATGTTGTTCCGAAAGGAATGACATTTCTTGATGATAGCCACTCGTTTAGTTTTTCGTTGATTATTCTTTCCAAAATTTTGCTTGCGGAGAATACAATACTGATGGGGCGAAAGTTCGAGAGAGCGTTAGAATTGCTTTTTTTGGGTATTGCGGTAATAAGTGCCTCTTTCCAAATGTTAGGAACTTCACTGAAGATAAGCGACGCATTAAAAATATGAGCAAGAGGAAGACACAAAACATCTGCACATTTTTGGTAAACTATCTGGAGAATACGAGAGAATAGTAGGGACACGAAAACGAAGGATTTAAACGTTTTAGAACGGTAAGGACTTCATTTGGATAGATGACAAAGTCGAACGACCTTTGAGGAACCTGAGTGGCAGAGGAATCAGTAGTTGGCAATGGAAGATTATGACTTCTTTCATTCAGTTTTAATGAGTAGTTAGAAGCGAAGAATTCAGCAAGTGCGTTAGCTTTTTCGAGATCGGTTTTGATCAAATTCCCATTGTCAGTCCTCAACACAGGCAGTTTTTGTGCCTGTTTAATTCTTTTAGCGAGGAAATTATGAAACTTTTTCATACATGTTTTCGACAAACGCCGCTCACGATATACAAGGTATTTTTTCACGTGATAGTCAAGATCAGCGCAAATTTTTCTATAGAGAGCGTTGTTCAAAGGGTTATCAAGTTGGTAGAAGAGTCGATTCTTTTGGTCAAATAGATTTCGTAAATGCAAACGATAAGTAGGTACATAATTTTTGTTAAACTTCAGCGGGACAAACTTGGCTAAACTATCGTACATCACTAGGCAAAAACGGCGATACATTTCTGCAACCGACTGATAGTTGTCGAAAACTTCCAGCCAGTCCACACGAGCGAGAAATTTACGTAACTCGGAATAGTTGACTTGACTGAAATCTGGCAATGGCAGATAGAGGGGTTGATCAGTATTAAAGTCGAACATGAAAGGAACAACATTATGATCGGAATTGGCAAAGGGAGGCAGAATTTCGATGATACTAGACCAGTGATACTAGATCCGGAAGAAAGGACGAGGTCGAGAATGGAACGTAAACGAGTGGGAGCATGAATTGGGCTAGATCACAACTTTCCAATAAAGTTCCGAAGCGTTCAGTAGTGGAATTACTATGTTTCTTCATGTCAACATTGAAGTCTCCCACAATTATGATTTTAGGAGACGAAAGGCAGAGTTCAAAAATAGAATCAAACAAGGTATCATCATCAGTCTTACAGAATCTGGAGGTCGATGCGTAACTACAAATTTGAGAGAATGAGGTGTGAAAGGAGAGAGGAGTTCAAGACACAGCATATCAGCAGCCATTTGAGGTTTGAGTGGAATGAGAACCGCGTGAAATTTGTCTCTAACTAAGCAGCAGACACCTCCGCCTTTTTGAAGCGGCCTGTCTGAGCGAAACACGAAGTATGGTAAATCGGCTATCAGTTCAGAATCAGAAATTGTAGAGCTGAGCCATGTTTCAGTAACGGCTAATACATCAGGTTGGTGCAGACGAAGAAAAGAGTGAAAAAAGTGCAATTTATTTACTATGCTGCGTGCGTTAAACAAAATACATTTTATCTTAGAGAGAGGTCCACGCTGGATTATAAGTTTCCCGTCATTGGTTTGCGGGGAAGTTCAGTGATGTGGGTGAGAGTATCTTTGTAAACCATCCACTCACGCGTAGATGACCGTTCATTTCTCAGACGAGCCTCGTGCCTTAACTCATAATCCCGTTTTCGTTCTGCCGCGGTCATGCTTTTACGTACAAATATGTTCGAAAAGCTTAGGCGGCGTAGGAGATGCGCTCTTGCCCAGTGGGAGCGAGAAGGGAGTACAACTTTAACAAGACGTGGCTTGTTACCGTTGAACTTCCCCAACCTATAAGCTACTTCGGGCAGGCAGTCAAGCTCCAGCGCGTCAAAGACATTGGCCACTTTTTCTTCGAGGTCCCTCTGTCTTTCTATCAAAGATCTGTCAGCACCCATTTCCGCTAAGCCAGTAATCACAATACTGCGGCCACTCTTTTCAGTTTCAACTCCATCAGCCACTTCTTGTGTGGTTTTTGTTTTCAAGGCAAGAACCATCTTCTCAATGACAGAATCTGTGTTTCTTTCCAAAATTTCGTTGATGATTCCGGCACAAGAGCAAATCGATGTCAATCTCATCATTTTTGGATTGAGAAACGGTTTGAGATGTCGAATGAGTGCTGATAGGTTCTTTCGTTTTGCGGGAAGAATTACGGAGAGTGCGTTGAGTAGATCCAGGCATGTTATCAATAATCAACACTGACGATTTGCAACAGAGAAACGCGAAAAACTGAGTTCGAGACGTGAACGGAAGGAGTTAGCGTGAAAAAGGAAAACGAGTTAGCAGAACCAAGAATGTGATGAAAAATGTGAGTGAAATGATAAGATATAAAATTTATGAAACCAAAGAAAAGGGAAAAAAAGTTAGAATACAGAGAACTGGATAAGCAGCCGCACGCTGTGAGTGAGAGTGTTATCTCGGAGATGAGCGGAACCACCCCCGTCTCCATGATCTACGACCCCGTATACGGATACTCCACCAGAAATCCGTACCACCTCAGATTCGTGGTACGCTGCCTTAAAGTCATTTATGTTGCATCATATTTACTTAAGTTTTTGATGTTTTCTCCTCATGTTGATAGTGGTCTGTTAATATCGGGCACGATTTTCGACGGTTTGAGCCAGCGAAGCGAACCTATTGTAGCCAAGCACTGCTTGGACAACAAAAAAAAATGCCTACTCATTCGTCAACAAGATCCGGTCAAGAAGTACCTTGGTTCCATTACCAGAAGTGTGAAGATGTTATCATTTTACCTTTTTTAGCTTTGCGACGTCCCTCTTGTTCGCATCTCTCTCTTACGACCCCATGTTAGAAAAATCCTAATGTACGCTTGACCTGTTCCCAATTAGTTTTCGCAGCTCGAATGAATTCAAGATAAAGGATGTCGAATAAGTTTAATAGTACGAACTAAACCAAAATTAAAGGAAGTACAAAAATTTCTCTTCTAAGTAACTTGAAAGATTTGTCAACGCTCGTTAGTTCTGTATGCATTTTAATTTTGGAAAAAAAAGCACATGAACTGTTTCTCAAACAAAGCTCATCAAATAAATTCCTCTAGTAATTTCTTTTAAATAAAAGTTCACAACAATCGCCAGATAATTCATGACCTAGACGACTTCTTCTTTCTTCAGTACTGCCTTCAGGTTACTGCCTTCATGAAAAATATGAATGTATATGAATGTCATCTATTGAATACTATTCTCTAGTATCTTCACTAGTTGATCATAATTTCTCACAAAAAGTTACGACAGAAACCACGCAGTATCCACCAACCCAAATCGAAATCGGTAGATCGCTGTGCCGCAGTGCGCAGTTACTCTATAACGTTTCACTCAAATCTATTCAAATTTGCCACAGAGCGCGGTGTCGTTGACTTTAGATGGGCGTGAGCTAGGACAGAAGGGTGGAGTACAGAATCAAAAAAACACTCGACCAGAGTGCGGCAAGACAATACGAGGTAGTAGTTCCTAAATAAGAATTTAGAATAGATTTGACTTTGTTATGCTGTGACATTTTAACCTGTTCCTAACCTTTTGATCGATATGATCAACTTCGCCAGCGTGTGCCATCCAAAGGACATACGCGTATTTTACACTATGGTCAGAACAACGATTTATTTGTGAATGGTGAAAGCGCTTCAATTCGAAGGTGTACCGCTTCCAGCAATCCGCAAGTGGCTGCGAACTTATCACTGAAGAGCGGTCACTAGTTCTGGTTTCCGGCCTAGGGCGAACTTAAGTTGGTCCACGGGGTTACTCGAAACACAACCACTTGCCTCGTATTTATCTTTTGCTTCTTTCTGCAATGCTTCTTACTCGAGAACGACCCATCGATTGTCGACCTAATCTGTTGCAGTGGGATTGCGGAAATGGAATGGTATCACAAAGACAGCAAGAAAACCATGAACGGAAGTTAAGGTAGTAAGTAATACAGGCATGAAAAAAATTGCGCGCAACATGGTAAAAACACCGATAGAAATATGCACAAAGGAAAAAGAACGGCAAGAATCTTAAAAACTGCTGAACGCAACTAGTTTGAATGGTCATCCGAGATTGAAATAAATACATGCACCCTATCTCGGACTGCAAATAAAGCTGTGAAGACCCTACGTGAGATAGAATCCTCCTGTGTATCCCTCTCATCTTCGACTCATTAACTGCCACAGTACGAAGTATTCTTGCGAACACAATTACAAGATGATGTTGTATTGCTGGACAACCCAAACTACAGTATCAAGTTAGTTCGTTAAAGACTCAATGACAGGCACAAAATGACGAAATGCTGCGTTATTTGTCCGCATAGGACTGGAGATTGCACTAAGCATGACAGAATTATCTAAAAGACAGAAGTCTGCAATGCTTCTTATACCGCAGAAATTGGAGGGATGCTGAACTTGCGTGTCGAAGAACGTTTGCCTGATAAAAGACGTAGAGGTGAGATGGCAACGTTAGGGCGCCACCAGAACGAGAAACATGGTGGAAATGAGTGTGAAATTAAGTGTGCGATTTGAACACTCGAAGAAGAAATCTGGTAGGGAGGCATTGAAAGGTTTTGTATTTTCGTCAGTAATCCATCCATGAATAACAAAACGAATGCTTATCTGTTAGTAATGATTGTACGCCGTTTGTAGTGCTGTGAGAGCAATTAGATTGTCCCACGTGCAGCTTGTTAACGCTACACGAACGCCAGCACTTAGAGGCATCACCCCACCAATCTAAGGTGGTGCAGATTTTAGGTGTAGTATTCGTATACGGGATGGGAGACTATGGAGAGGGGAGTGATTCCGTCAATTCCTTCCTAATTGCCGTAAAAAACGGCCTGGATTATGCGGCGCCGCACAAGGCTGGCGCGCTCCAGTCGAACTCCTTGTAGAAAATAGTGCTCTCCATAGTCTCCCATTCCGTATACGAATACTCCACCTGAAATTCGTACCACCTCAGATTCGTGGAGTGCTGCCTTTAAAGGCTGCGTATCACAAAATTGAAACAGTGTTCAAACCTCATGGAAAGTTCAGAGTTCCGGGTATAGAATATAAAGAATAAGGTAATAGAATATAGGTATAGAATATAAAGAATATAAGCGTTGCTCCGCTCCATTTCCTCCAACCGTTCTAAAGAAAGTGCGCACGGCGTTTTTCCCATGTTACGCAGGTGATGGGTGGAGCGCGCCCCTTTGTATGCGCTCCGATCCCCTCAGTGGCCCATTCATTGGTTTTATTTGAACATGTGAGGAGACCTCATTGATTTTTGGCCCTCTCGCTCGTGGACGCGACGCGTGCGTATGAGTGGTACGTTTTCACGTACCTCCTACAAACAAACGCCGTCTTCCATGCCGTGTTTCAGGTTGATTAAAAGGAGCTAATCCACACTACGCCAACTTCGCGACACGCTGGCATTGAAGTGCGTAGACCTCATTTGCAATGGGTGGTTCACCAGCCCTGCTCGACTTTGAGTCTGGTCAGTTTGTTTTCCTGTTTTCGTAGTGTAGTTGGAACTCTCGACGAGGCTCGGCAGGAAGAAAAGAGGGTTTGATGAGATACACATGATATAAGAGACCTCGAGCCATGTTCAGGCTTTTGATCAACACAACATTATCGAAAATAATTGTCGAAACGATTGAATAAAAATTCACCAAAACTTCGTTGGCTAGACAAGAAATCACAAATCCAGTAAACAATCCCGAAGTTTCGAGAAGGGAGGTCTTGGAGATTATCGATTGCTCCGTTTTTGTAATGCTCATTACAACTGCTCTCGTTTCTGGATCACTTCTAAATCATCGTCAATTTCGTGCTGCATTTAACTATAAACTGTTCTCCACTTCAATAGCTAGACCTCTTCCGTACTCGTCCAGTTCGATATTTAGTGATATGGATTAGGATTCAGTCATTTCATCATTTGTTTCAGTATTCTTGTCTTTAATAGTACTTTATTTTTGCTTAATCTTATTTCTTGCATTAGTTCACTAGGTTCACTTGTCAATCATCGTTCGTGCCTGAAGCACATGATGCTCACTTCTTGCATTCTTTTTACTACTCCATCGTTTACACAGCCCGTTGGTTTGGTGTGCACTGCACTGAATATTGTTTAGAAGAAGATTACTAATATGCTATTTCGGAGCGGAAATACTTGTTTCATACTTGTTAAGCGGAAATACTTGTTTCATCAATTTACTAGCCTATCTTAGTCTATTTACAATTTCTATCTTCCTACACTCAATGAACTCAATGAACCCTCACTTACGCTGGTTCCCGCATGAGACACTTATGGATATGCTAATGATTTTAACAAATTAGTATTACAAATGTAAACACAAAATCAAATCCAAAATACCACATCATTAATGTCATTGTATCGCAAAAATCGGGTCGTTTTGAGCGAACCATGCCTCTATGATGGATCCACATAGTTCACATTGGCTCATTTTGTTGGGTACTGCAACACCGCTGTATTCCGAAAGCGTCGGTCAATGTAGTGACATTCTTCTGATGAATCATAGTTTTTAGATTAGTTTGGAAATATGTCCTGAACATCGGAGCGAGCAGAAGCTAAAGATCCATACTTTTTTATTTACTCGCTTCACTTGCAGTAATATGCAAAATATTGAAAACAGAAAGGGTGTGGAGCACCTTTAAAAAAAAGTGAGCATTTAAAGTGAAAAGGTCCAGAGGACAATTTCCTTTTTATCACAGATTGAGTACGTATAGGCCTGCGGTTCCTCGGTACCTTGCACTGCATTTCCCTCACATTGTCGTAGTTTATGTTGGCCTTAAGGTCGATTTCAATTTGTTTTGCTCTTCCTATCTTCACCCGATAAAGATGGTATTAAAATTATATCCACTACTGTTGGGGATTCTCAAATGTTCCGTCCCTGTCAATGGTTTCTTGAAGAAAGGCTGAGACATACGGAGACACGGTTCCGAGTTGTTTTTGTTCTTAAGCAATGACCTTCTTTTGATCTCAGCATCCAGTGGTCCTTACTAACATTGTTCTGCTCAGAGATAGGATGATGGGCTGAAAAGATGACTCAAGGCGCGATCAAGTGAGTCCATCTCAAACTGTGAGGACGGAATACTCTTCGCTATACATCTATGCACCCGTGTAGTGTACTGTAAACTTGTACGTTGAATTAATATGATATACTTTTCCACGAAATGTGACGAAATAAGAGAGTTTCCGGGCACTGGTTCATATTTGTGCAGCATTAATCATAATCCGTAAAAAAGATGAAATATTTCACATGACCGATTGTATCCTCGTGCTTCCTACAGGAAAAAAATCAAAGCGAAAGCGTTTACTATCGTTTTTGAAGACTTGCTATCAATTGGCGAAAAAGAGAATTCTTCAAATGTAGAATAAGTTGGACTCATCAAATTCACGGAGGGTACTTTTACTGGTTCCTGATCCGAAGAAGAAAAGTGCTCTTAGAAACCAGAATAACCAACGACCTTTTATAGCAATTGTTAGATGAAATATGAGGTTATCTCTCGAAATTACATGATTTTATGTGACAATAAACGATATATCATTGGCATCTGAATTTACAACAAATTTCTGCGCAAGTACTCGTCAGTACTGACGAGCATTAGGTAAACAACACTGTACCACCAGTGTGTAGAAACTTGCTCTTTCCCAATATCTTTGATTTTAACAACTATCGCAGAATTATGTCGCACTTTGAAAACAGCACAACAACGTTACACTTGGCCTTATCGTTCAAATCCGTGAAAATCGTGAAAAAGTGGAAGCGGGAGGCTTATTGGATAAAACGACTCAGCTTTTGAAAGTTTTAGATAACTTTTTGGCTTCATGAGAAGTATATATGATGGCCAACGTTGTTTTAGCAAAATTAAACATCAAAAGAAATACCCAAATAATTGTAATTCAATATAATTAGCTAATGAATCACATTCTTGCCATTCAGCAATTAATTAGAAGCAATGAAGTAACAGTGATGGTAATCAACAAGCCTTTCAGTCATTTAAATTTACATAATACAGGAAATAATGTTAAATGTGTACACTATACCAATAAAAGAGGATAGGATTAGCACCTTTCTGGATTTTTGAAGCCATGAATGCATCCAAATAAGATTGTGCTGAGGCAGAACTGAACGAATTGATTTTCAAGAACATTTCGGGAAGTGAGTAATGGGAAAAAATGTGAGTGAAGAGCAAGGGAGTCGACCACAAGAATTCAACTGAGCGTTCTGGTTTGAGTACTAGCAGAAAACTGGAAAGATGAATCTGGTACACATTAAGTGGCTCGATGGGACGGCCTCAACAGTCAACATGTGAGCTTCGCACTTATACAAACCACGCCCTAAGCTAAACTCTATAGAAAACAATTTTTCTGTCTACAATGGATAGATGTTGCGAAAATTCCAGTCATTTCAGACAAATCTGACTACGTGATGATTGTCTGAGTTTTATTCGAAAGAACGATGGAGAGGAACTTTTCTGTTTCCGGTAACATTGCCTTTCAATTTTAATTTCATCGATCTATGAAAATCACACAGAAGGTCCCTTTTCCTATGTCAATGATTTCATAAGTCCTTTTCATTGCAAATACAAAAAATTGAAGAAAATGACGTTATATCGTTTCGCCGAACGCAATGAGCGCACGTTCGTTTTTTTAGAAAGGGTGTGTGCAGCAAACAGGAAAATGACAAAATCCATGTAAACTTCAATGGAGAGATGGTGACTGTGCTTAAAGACAGCATATCACGAAATTGGCATTGTGTGTAAACCTGATGGAAAATATAGAGTACGGGGTGTAGATGACTGTGGCCTCACTGAATTCCCCCTAATGGTCTTGAAAAGCTGCTGCAAATCCTACCTCACGCCTCAGAGCGGCATGGCGATGGCCCCGGTCAAATCACACGGCACATCAAATCGCAATGGCGCTGGTGTCATATTGAACGAGACCTTTAGAAACAGCGTCATAGCGGTGGATCGACTATCGGATCGCCTAATGGCTGTAAAAGTAGGTATAGGAGAAGTGGAGGTTGCGAGTTCTCTCTGCTTGTGCGCCACAGGTGGGCTGTAGTGAAGAAGAGAGGGGGTCCTTTTGGGAAGATGTGGAGCAGTACGTCTACTCCACAGAAGTACTTCTAATCGGAGGAGACTTCATCAGACATGTCGGTTGGAGCTCGTTCCGACGACGGGCTGCGAATCCTGGAGAATGCTGTTGCAAGTGACTTGGTCGTTGCTAACATGCAGTATCGGAAAAGAAAATCGCATTTGATCACGCACACCAGCGGCAGTCGTGAAACACAAATAAATTTTTGGAAGTTACTCCGACGAGGTCGCCGACTTCTGCAGGATTCAAAAGTCATCTCTACAGACCATGTCGCTCCCAACACCATTTGGTCGTCATGGACTTGAAAATCTTCCGTCCAAGGAAGAAGAGACATCCAAAGACTGAAACACAACGCATCAAATGGTGGAATCTGAAGGATCGAAAGGAGGTATTCTCTGCGTTCCTACTCGTAGTTTGGGGAAGTGTAGATGGAGCCACGGACGCCGAGAAGTGTGGTCGTCTACTTCCAACGTTATACGCCTAGAGTGTAGATGGAGCCATGGACGCGGAGAATTGTGGTCGTCTTCTTCCAGCGTTATACGCGTCACAGCGGAGAACACTCTGGAAAAGATGACTCAAGGTAAGCCCAATGTACAAAAGGTTTTGGAACGAGGACGTCCAGGCGGCAATTCGTGAGAAGAAGTCTAAATATAAGCTATAAGCTATATAGCAGGACACGTCAGCCTAAAGATCGTGGTGCTTACCTACTGGTGAAGAGGGAGACTAAAATGGTTGTCTCCAAAGCAAAGTCGGACCGCTACAAGGCTGTGTACGACATGCTTGATACAAGAGAAGGCGAGAGGGTAGTGTATCGTTTAGTCAGAGCGCGTCAGCTCTCAAAATTGGATATGGAGCAGATATAGATCGTAAAGGGAGCTGATGGCGCCCTTCTGCGTCGTTCTGGTCAGATCCTGGAGAGGTGGCGAGAGTGCTACGTTCAGTTTTGCAACGAAGAGTTCTGCCATCCTTCCATGTCAACTGTTCCCAACGTCGAGAGTCCTGTTTCACCAATTACTGCACTCGGAGTCAGTACTGCCCTCGCAAAAATAAAATCAAACAGGGCAACCGGTCCTGATGACGTACTTACTGATGTCTGGAAACTGCTAGGAGATCGAAGGTCCGCGTGGCTTACAACTCCAGGGAACTCTAGGCCAAGGATTCGTTGGTTGAACCGTGTGAAGTTGGACATGAAAGATGCGCGTTTGTGTACGGCTGATGGGACCGATCGAACCAAATCAAAGACAAGAAGCAGAAAGGCGGACACTGCAACAACACTAGCAAGAAGAAAAAGAAGGTCTTGAAAAGCGGCATATGTTCCCACGAGATACTTGAGAACACGTAGAACCTTTGTCCGCAATGAGGTCTCATCAGAAGCGTATGGCTGCTGAGGGGAGGTGTTCTAACATACCTCGCAGAAGTTAAGGCGTTTTCCATGGCGTTTTCCAAGACGATTTGGGCGGATTGAGCGCAGCCACGCTCATACGCGTAATCTATACCTCTAACTCTACATTTTCATCATGTTCCCACTCTACGTCAATTTCATGATAAGCTGTTTTTGATTAAGAATTCTTTCAAGGAAACACTATTTATAGTTCATCCATAGCAATCCATGCAAGTGAAAAAATGTCCTTTGAAACGTGTGGTTTAGTGCATGTAATACATTTTATCTACATTAATAGATTATGTTCATTTTGTTTAACTCACTGATGAACCCTGTGAAATCGATAGACACAAACGCAGCGAACGCTTCTACAAATTAAGAAGAAGAAGAAAACTAATAGCAAGTCTAAACAGTTCCTTATTTGCTTGAGCAAGCAAATATGATAGAAATATAATACCTTCTTCAACCTGATCAAAGATGCTGCCCTGGTGTTGCCGTGGATATGTACGTCACCTTTTATTTAAGTTAAACTGAAATTCAATGGTAATGACTACAAGTCGAATTCACCAAACCTTCGAGTTCAATTCTCTCTTTTCCTTGTTCTAGAAAACTACTCTGTTGCAACGCCTATGATGATGAAATAGCTGGCCAGCCAGCACTGATTTTGTAATCGCAATTATCCGCTTATTTGTGGTATTTAGATCACTGTGGAAGTAGAAGACTGGAGTCTCCATCTGGCGACTTTGTTTGTACTCTGGATCTTTAATGTCAATTACATCAAAGCGGTCCATAATTATCACTAGACAAACTCGAAGGAAAACACTGATTATTGCGATGTGTATGCCATGCATGAGTACTGCAGAAACTTGGCCACATCAGCAAGGGAGTCAGCAGGAAGAGCTGGAGATGGAGTTGTGGATTGCGGAATCCGAGGTGGTTCCGTTCACCTCTCTCTAGACAGACTTCAGAAGCAGCGCGCCACATCTGTGCACGTGCCGCGGCTTGCTTGCCGTGTTTTACGATGGCTGGAGAGAGGTGAGCGGAACTATCGTTGGTCCCGCAATCTATAAGTCCATCTCT
Source organism: Necator americanus (assembly GCF_031761385.1). Taxonomy (NCBI): domain Eukaryota; kingdom Metazoa; phylum Nematoda; class Chromadorea; order Rhabditida; family Ancylostomatidae; genus Necator; species Necator americanus. The sequence continues at coordinate 18,111,001 of NC_087373.1, read as the reverse complement.
ACCTTTTCCCGCTGATTCCATCACCCCTTCAGATTCGTGGTATGATGCCGTTAACGACCTGACCCGAAGGGAGCGTTGCGCTCCACAAAAAATCAGAAGAGAGTAGCACTTTTTCCCAACACTTCCAGTTAAAGAAAGGAAATATCCACAGAAACAAGCCGACGGCAGGGTCTCTCGGTATGGTGAAGCTTCCGGTAACTAGAACATTGGTAGCTATTGCCAGAGAATGGCATAACCGCCAAGCTCAATATCACTCAATGCACCAACAGATATCCACGACACTTTCCTTCCCTGAAATTCTCGCGAACAGCGATGTGCGATCTCGGACGGCCGATAGAACATCCGCAGGCATCCGTGTACATGGACGGTATCGTCGCCGCAAGAATTAAACAAACACTGAACTGAACCGATATGGATTGTAACAATCCTACATGAGCTAATGACATTATATTAAATATTTATAAGAACGTCTATGACTTTACGTTCAGGGAAGATGACACAGTGACGCACAAAATCACGGCTGTTGTGGAAGTAACTATCTAAAAATTGCTCAAGTTTGCAAAATATCTGGAACCACGGAGAAGGCAGCAGTGGCGGTTGCTCATTATCCACATCACTCTAGACTTCCTTTTTATAATTTTAGATACGCATATGCTTATTTCTAGTGTTAAACATGAGGTTTGATTCATTTCTTGTATGGAAGCTGCGGATGTATTCTACCTCACAACGTTTCCTATGCAACCACAATCATTTTTTTCTATGAAAAAAGTCTGCACTGCTGCTTCGATTATCTCTAAATGTAACCGCGCTTCATTGTATTCTTCCAGGAGAAATTTTCAGATTCAGTTTCCTAACGTGTTCTTTTATGTAACACCTAAAGGACAATTAGAAATCACACTAGTTATATATTCTTCATAAGACCTTGATTCGCTGAAGACTGAAGGGTTCAAACAGAGAAGAATAGTGGAAAGGAGAGTCGATATATGAAGACAACAACTGCTTCTAGCTCCTCCCTAAGTTCCGGTTAGTATTGAAAGGGCTTCTTACGTGAAATATTTGCAGGTTTGTCACACGTGATAGTAAGATTAGCCCGGTTGATTGCACTGCGCATTCCAAAATAAGCTGGAAGATGCGTTAAGTGCAAAACACCTCATCATGTAAAACATCGACGCTACTTTCCGCGTACACCCGCAAGACGCCCTCTGCCCTAAACTTGCAAAGTTGTGTAGTCGAACACTCTACGACTAACCGGTTTGCTTGTTTAATGAAGACGATCAATGCCAATCTTGGCTACAGCTCAAAGAAATCAATTCTAAAAATAACCGGCTTGCCTTTCAGTATCGCGGCATCGAAATTTTGGGATTCCAGAGTGGGACCTGAAGGAAACAGCTAATGATGTAATTCATCTCAAGCCTACTTAACAAAACGAAGTGAGAAAAAACATATCCAGTCCCTGTGTGCGCACGTGCAAAAGTAACGCGATAAATTTTTTTCGATAGCAAGATGTTGAAGTAGTTTGCGATATCCTACCTATTTTCAGACCAGACTTTCGTCAAAATCAAATTCTGGAAGTATATTTCAAATCAGCGGCTCAAGCGCTTCCAATCAATTCTTTTTTTCGAAAGTTCGCTTAGCGAATTTGCGAACACTCTGACAAATTCCATTGGAGAATTCCACTGATAATTGTGTTTTTCGCAGATGTAGGAAGGAAGAGGGCTGTTTTTTTCTGAACTGTAAAAAGGATCACATGGACCTAGATGCCGTAGGAAAAGAAAAGTTATCCGATTTTGAACATTAGAGTTTCACAACTTAGGGTCCCTTATGCAGAGGTGGTCAAATTACTTCATACTGTTAATTAGTGGGTGGTGCTCTCAGGAGTAACATCGTATTCTTATAAGATGAACTGAGAAAGTTGGGGCAGTATAAAGTAGAAACTCTAGTTTGGCGCAAAATGAAGGCCGAAATGAGAATTTGTTAGGGGAGGAAGGCAGCGTACTGAAATGATTGTTCGCTAAGTCCTAAACATTCTTGGTAATGAATCATTTCAAGCAATAAATGCCGCTGCTTGTCTGTTGAATCACATCTTCGAATAGACACCCAAGTTTCTGTATGAAAACTGGGAACGATGACCGTTTTATTACAACTACTAATATTTCTTGCAAAATACGAAGATGTTGTGGTTTGAAGTAAGCAGCAAGGGAGTGAGAAACTTTTCAGCAAGAAGGGACAACGAGGACAACAGAAGTGATTGGGGCGGAAAAAGATCAGCACCATATTTAAGGCCGCCCTAAGCTGTAAATTCTGGTTTGAAGCAAGCTCTACATGGTGATACGCGGGCTTAGTAAAGTTTTCGCACACCAAAACTTAAAAACTTAGGTGTGGTGACATGCTTTAATTTTGCAAGTAATTGCTATATTACGTAACTGCCGAAAACAGCTATCTTCACTTCTCCCTAATGTCGTGACATTTATCTTTTCCGACTGGAATTTAAGACTTCTGGATGGGAAAACCCGTTCTCGACATGCATTCCACAGAAAACTTTCTCGTGGATAGATGAAATTGAAACTGCATCAAGAACGAAACCTAGAAGTTCTGAATGTCACAAATTGTGGGCTCGTGGATCAGTGGAAGTTCGTCACAGTTCATTTAAGCGACAATTCGTGTCCTTTCGCTTATCAGTGCCAGAGTTGTTTCTTTACTTTTCTTCTTCTGTTTTTTCTTTATTCTTTTTTATTTTTGTTAGGTTTTAGCTCGTTTTTTCTTCTGGAATGCTGTTTGGCTATGAACACCCTTCGCTGTACATATTTGTATTACATAAATAAGTAAAGCGAAGCCGTTTTGAAATATGAGAGCAAGATCTCTGGCATTTGTCTTTTTCTTTCATCCTTTCAAATTGAATGCATTGTGGTCCTCACGACTGACCCTTCTGTACAATAACTGGCACTTCCATCTGCTTTCAGATGGAAGTGTCTGAAGATAGAAGAAGATAGAAGATGTCTTCGTGGCTCCGAAATTACCTCTGAGTCCCGTCAAGTGCATATTTACATCGATGGAATAAATGTAAAGAAAGACACTTCACCTTCGCATATTTAATTGTATCCAACATCTCAGGATAGATAATTTCGACGCGAGAAAACTGCCCAAATAAAATGCGAGAAAGATCTGGTTAGAAGATCGACCTCCCACTTTTGAAAAAAAAAGTGAAATGATCTTCGCTTTCGAATCACCTACATCATAACTGCCTTACAAACTTTCATTCATTCTACCAACAACTGTGAAGAGCTTGCCGAATTAAACTGTGAAATACTCGGCATGTGTGAAACAAACACGGGTGTTAATCACAGCCCAAATACAAACACCCTAAAACTTTTACACCCTAAAACTTTGGGCACCTATCAGTTCCCTACAATCGTCATCTAAATATCCTATCCATGGAAGGAAGTAGTGGAGAATCAAGAAGTTTGCTAATACTCTTCTGGGTGTTTTCTGCAAAATTTCGTCCGCTCTAAAATTGAGAAAAAAAAACATGTTTGTTGTTTTCGTCCATGAAAGGCAACCAACTTTTTCATGTTCAGTTGTGGAACATCAACCAAAAGATCTCTGAGAAATTAACGCTGCACATCAGGAGGCACCATCATGAAAAAGCATTTCGTCCAATTAACCTCCAATCAACCAAACATTCTACTATAGTAAGTCAGCTTCTCTCATGTTTTATAACCCTGGTATTTTCGGCCATACTTGAGTTCTCCTGGCGTGTAGTGTGGCGGTTAGAGGTTCCACTTCCTGCACGATCGATCGGAGGTTCGAATCCGCCCTAGTGCTCTCCAAGCCTTTCTTCCCTCCGGGGTCGATAAATTGGTAGCAGATTTGTCTGGGAGGATAAAAACACTGACTTGACACATCGCATTGTAAAGGCCAGTTACACGTTCATAAACCTCAAACGATTCTGGATTGAAGTGAACGTGGGGACGCATCCCAAGCGGATTGATTAACGCCAGACACTTTACCCTTTATCCTTATTTGAGTGCGCCACATAAAGATGACAGAGCACTGATCCCAATGTTTCCTTTATGAAGGACTCTTGGATAAATCCAGGTACACGTCTCCACGTGCACGTGATTTGAGAAGTATTCGGTATGTTCATTTTGCCATTAGTTAGCTGCTGCGATGTAACATGGTTTCGTTAGTGCAATCGCTGAAATGGTGGATTTCAGTGTTCGGATGGTTAGGGGCGTTGGCTTCCTGGTTTCAAATCATAGTTGGTTGGTTGTTCATCTTTTCTGTTTTTACCCTTCATGTGTTATTCTCATAAATCCTCAAATTCAGTGCTTGGACTTGGTCGAGAGGAAATTCTGCAACACAGATGGAAATTTGTTGTCTTCATCTTCTTGTGGATAATAATTACTTGTTCTTATTTTAACGCAGTAAGACCCTCTGGAGCATTTGCATACTGAGGTGGAATCGCTTAAAGGCAGTATGTCACAAAACTGAGGGTGTTGAGATCTCTGTAAACAAATATAGAGTTTGAGCTGTAGATTACGAGTATAACCGTGGCTCTTCCCGATTCCCCCTAATTGTCCTGAAAAACGGTGTTGAAAACGGCGCTCGTTCCTCTGAGGCACGTAAAAGCGGCCCACACTTGCGCACGCACTACGCCCACGAGCGAACGATCGGAAATTAGTGAGATCCACTCATTTGAGTTCATATTCAAAGAATACCAATGAATAGGCTTCCGGGGGGATTCGCGTTCTTGGGTACCGCGTAGGAACAAACGCCGTTCCCACGACGTTTTTGAGAACGATTAGGTGGAGGTGGGGCCGCTCTCACACTCGTATTCTCCGTATTCACCACGAACTCTACATTTGCTCACAGAGACTTCAACACAGATGGTTTTGTGATCTTTTGTCTATAAAGTCCGAAGCAGAATGACAAGAAGGCCAAGAAACGAAATTTGCTTTCCGCAGCTTCTGTCATTTTACTCCCCGTTTTTAAAAGCCGTTACGGGCTTTGCATTTCCTTCGGAAGTGTTTGACATAGATTCAACTCCAAGAGCAGCGCTAAGTAGTTACATTATGCTCCTGCAAGTTCTCGGTTTTTCCATCATGTAAATGCATCATGTAAACGATGAAATATACAGAATAAAGAATTTTAAAATCTTGAGGAATCCTTTTCTAGTACTGTGTCCACTGTTTCTCAGCTTTTTAAAGTATAAATCTTTCTCTTGCTTGCTGTTCATTTATCTCTACACACTCTGGATACCACTTCCCTCCTTTGGTTCCCTTTCGTTGCTGTTTTCCTACAAATAATTCGGCATTGCCCTTTACAAAAATCGCTCAACGTTGATTTTGCTCATAGATTGTCCTCATATCTTTCTGGAGACGTTGCTCGATATCTGTACGTACTCGAATATTCATGAGAGCCTGTAATAGCTTAATATTTTGTTTGCTACAATTACCGCTTTGATGAATTCACGCCTTCTGGAGTCCTCCATTTAATCTCTATTTATTTTAAGATGTTTACAATAGCACAACCAGTACCGCAACAGTACCGTTTTGAAGTTCCTGACAGTGAGGCCGACAAAACTGCAGTCATTCGAAAGAAAGCGGAGCTATTCAATGTGTTTACGGTAGGAATCCTTAATTTTTACCGTCATGAGAGAGAATTTCTTTGAAAACAATGTTTTTGATCAACAGATAAATTACTGCGAAAGCTGCCACTGTATTAAGCCTCTCCGCACCCACCACTGTAAAATGTGCCGTCGATGCGTGCTGCGTATGGATCATCATTGTCCGTTATTACAGGTAAGAAGATCAACACAATTTCAAAAGATTCTTGAGGAAGAGAGAAATTAAGTGCCCGTAAAAGCACCCATCCGAGCAAAGCAAAGTTTAGGTCTGTGTTCATCACCACAATCACAAGTTTTTCCTACTGTTCCTACTGTGGCCATGCACGTTGGGCATCTACGTCTCCTTGATCACAATCCCTTTCGTCATTCGCACTGTACAGAACCTCTGGAATGGTGGAGCACTCTGCTCTGAACATCATCTTTTGAACAGCGCTATTATGAATGCAGTCGTAAGTTGCAAGCTATATGGAAATACTGCCTATTCGAATTAAGTTCCACAATATTTAAAAGATGTTACAAAACGTTATTTTAGGGAATTACACGTTTTGATTTTGCGACGTTTTTGCACAAAAATCGAAATTAAGATTGAAGACCTTTGTTTAGGTCGTCTCACCCACAGATACAAATTTACGAAATCTCACTTCAGAAAAATTGAGTTAGAACGCAATAATTCAGATGTCATTTTTATGAAACTGACGTAGTTGGGAATCTTTTTCAAAGATATAGAGTTTGAGGTGTAGAGTGCGACTTTGGCCCCACGTAACCCCTCTAATGGTCCTGAAACGTGGGAAACTGCCTTTGTTTCTAGAGGTACGTGAAAACGACCCACCCTTGTGCATGCGCTGCGTCCACGAGGGAGCGGTCGAAGATCAATGAGGTCTACTCAGCAGTCTGTCCAAGTAAAAGCAATGAATGTGAGGTGTGGGGAAGACAGGAGCGTGTACAAGGGGTGCGTTCAAAACAGACAAAGGTCGCCCTCATCCTCTTTTCAAGATGAGAAGAATTAAGTGGGGCTACACTCATACTCGTATTTACACTCCGAACTCTATATATTCCCACAAGTTTCCCAACTACGTCAATTTCGTGATAGACACCCTTTAATTCTTAAACACGAAATGATGTGTTTCCCTAATTTCATATATGATGCTGTTTCATGATTTGAGTACATTTGGGTACGGAGGAGAGCGACTAACAGCGGGCATTTCTTTAGTGTTTTCATTCCAGGTGATAGCGATTTCTGTGGGATCATTACTGAAAACACAGATGCAGAGTTTGTTCCTAAACCGCACTACAATTGAGGATTCCCAGCTAACCTTTATCGATGAAGATGAAATGGTAGTGGTGATCCTCAAACATTTTAAAAGTGCTCATCTCACTCAGTTCTTATTCCAGAACCACGAGTTCTCTATATTCGACTTGGGAACACGATTCGACAACTTTTGCTCGATCTTCGGCAGTTCTCCCATAACTTGGTTTATCCCAGTCTATACTACACCCGGTGATGGCGTAAATTATCCTTATCGTATACGTTCTGGGAAAGATGTAGTGAGCCAGACAGGTCCGCAGCGTAAGAAACGATGTTTTGAGATTTGTTAGCGACCTTTTGTAATTCTTCTGTATCTATATGATTTCCTCACATAAAGAAACTAATAAAAAAAAACCCCTGCTTGATGTAAGGTAAACTGAAGTTTTTCTAAATCTACTGATTACTGTATAGAACAGAGGTAGTTGTCACCGTAAACATTACTTTTAAAGTAATAAAAACAAAATGACAAAAAAGACACGAGATTTGAGCATGCGTTCGTTGGTGATAAGCCATTCCATTTGCATGAACAGGAAGAGTAATCGCTATTCACAGGCGAAAGCGATCGTTTGAGATGGTGAGTGGGTTCGTTAAAGGCATCACCCGACGAATCTGAGGTGGTACGGATTTCAGGTGGAGTATTCGTACACGGCATAGTAGATTGTGGAGAGGGGATGATTCCATCCATTTCTTCCTAGTTGCCGTAAAGATGCAGCGAGTGCACAAAGCTGGCGCGCTCCAATCGAGCTCGTTGTTGAAAGTAGCAGCCGGAACGCTAGAAGCCGTATCTGCCGGGCCGTTTTTTACGGCAATTAAGAAGAAATGAACGGAATCACCCTTCTCTGCATAATCTACGATCCCGTATACGAATACTCCACCTGAAATCCGTACCACCTCAAATTCGAGGGGTGATACCTTTAACAAGTCTAAGTTCAGCGAGTTATGCGTGAATGAAGCCCTAAGCACAATCGAACCAATTCTCAGAACCTGAAATCAGTGAGAATGATGCTCACTTTAATGAGATCCAAACCAAAGCAATAACGTAGCTAACTCTGATTGTACCAAACGATCCCAGTGATAAAAAGTGTTGTTCAATTTCCATTTCTATTTCATTGAAGGCAGCATAACACGAAATTGACGATGTTGTTATGTCTCATGGATAGCAAAGAGCCTGTGGTGTATATTGCGAGCACTGGCGTGTTCGCGCTTAATTCCTCGTTATCGCCCTGAAAAACGAAATTCTACGACACTTTATAACGCGCCACCTTTACGGTCGCGAACTGTTTCCTAAGATTGTTTTCTTTAGTAGAGCCGTACACGAGGTTGTTATAGTCCTTTATTCGTGGCTAACGTTTCGGCAATATCGCCTTCTTCAGAGCCTGAAAGGGGTGAAATCGAACGTGACTAATCCGATCAAACGCCTTATCCGCCCAACAAAGAAAGTCCTACGTTAACCGTTGGGTCTCATAGCTACCAGTGGAAGAAAACATCGTACCTTAGGATCAGCTGACTATCCTGCCACTGCTAGATACCTGATGTGAGGTGACTAGCGCAATCAAATATCAGCCTTAAATAAGGCGCGAGTTCCCGCGTAATGGAGAGGCATTCCTCCTTGCGATTCATTTTTGGACCCTTGGAGTGGATCCAAAAAGCCTCCAGAGCCTTGCGCGCCGCAATGCTAGGTTCGCGCGCCAAAATCGTGATCTTAACTTCAAAATCTTCTCCGTTATGACGCCGCACCCTGTGACCACCCAGTGCAGTGGAGTCACATGATTTCCTTTTGCCGTCCAGGTGTTCTTTGATTCGAATACATAGTGGTCTAGCTGTTTCTCCTATGTATTCGTCACCACACTGTACACAGCAAATCATATAAACAACACATGAACTCATGCAATCACCCTCGTTGTTATCCGGGCATATTTTACACTCCGATGTCGTGCAAATACGATCATATAGGCGATTACGAATGAGTATTTGCTTAAGGTTACTAAGGGGGAGCTCCACGATGGTGACAGATTCTTGTTTCCTAAGATGTTTTTCAAGAAGATTAGGCGGATTGAATCTGATCCCGTTCATACGAAGACCAGAGATCGTCGATTTTGTGGCATGCTGCCTCCAACTATTCAAAAATTCAAAAAAAAGTATTCAGAAATTGGAAGAAAAAGATCGCAACGAACTCAACTTGCCTTGATTTTGATATTTTGTGTGGTTTTTATAGAAGCTTTGCGCTTCGGTTTTTAGTTGGGTCAGAACGACATTGCGCATTACACAAGCAGTTGCGCTCGAAACGATGTGGTGTAGATAGAATCGATGGAAGACGTTTGCTAACAACACTCATGTCGGCAGTTCACCATGGTCCCACCTCGATTTCAACTGTTACCTCCACCGCGCCGCTTCGATTGCAGCCAAAATGGCGCGAGTTCCCATACAGCTGCACAGCACTCTTCCTTGCGATGCGCCAACGTAGAAGAAGCAGTGATTTCCGCTCTGCTGTTATTCAATTTCGACCTCTCCTACTGCGTTCTCGATAGTGGTGCTAAGTAGAACTGGCGAGATTCAGCGAGATATTTAGCGAGACCATTTCGGACGTGTCTTCTATGTCGACAACGGACTTACTGTCACGAGATTCCTTATGTGCTGCTTCTTCAAGATTTCTATGACGTCTTTTAATCTTCAAAATCTTGCTTTCTCGCGTATTTATCGTTTCTGTAATGTTCTCTCGTCCTTCCTAAGAATCACTTTCGACAGAGCTAGTAGATGGCAGGTAGTATCCAGAACGAGGGATATCCTTTCTTGATATCATATCTGATCCGTTCTCTATATGTTACTTAGATCCATAGCGTAAGGATTACCCAGCTCCGAAAGACTTTTTTTGGATTTCGAAAAGTTCATACGCAGAGGAATCCTGGGCGTGGATAATGGATATCTTCTCCCTGAAATAAAACAAAAGACCGACGCACAATTTCTTTTCAATTTTCAATCTTTACTTTCAAATTCTACACTGATACCGAGATGAACGAGTGTCACGCTGTAGCTCTTCCATAACATTTGCGTGTTTGAAGTAGAACAACATCATCAAAGAAGCATCTAAATTTGAAGCTAAAGAAAAGAACATTTGAAGGGATTACCCCACGAGCCTGGCGCGATATGGATTTTCGTTGGAGTATACCTATATATCTAAGTCGAACGATCTGACCTCCGAGCTGGGCAGAAGGAAACGAGCGGCTTGGGGAGCATTCAAGAGCATCGAGGATGTAGTGAAGGAGACCAAGAACATCCGGGTCTCTGCTCACCTATTCAACACCACCGTTCTTTCTACTTTGACCGAGAAACGTGGGCGTTTCGCAGGCAGGAGGAAAATGCGATCGGCGTCATAGAACGTGGAATTGAAAGGGTGCTGCTAGAAGTAACCCGCTTTACGCAAGTCAAAGAAGAAATTCGAAGTTCTCTCCTACGTCACCGATCGATAATCAGAGAAGCTACCGCATATGCCAAAGAAAGCAAAATTAGGTGGGCCCGACACGTGATGCGTTTTAACGACAATCGTTGGACCAGAGCCGTAAGCGACTATACCACGCGACATCAGACGCACCGCAGGAAGGCCACCGACCCGAGGGTTAGACCTCTTCACAATGTCTTTCAAAGAAAAATACGACGCCGTTCGAGTTGTTCGCGAGAAGAGATGCCACTAGGCAACACTTGCGAGCGATCGGGGCAAATGGAAGTATTAGTGCCCGCTCGAGCAAATCGAGAACGACGGGAGCACAGGTGATACAGGTGATACCTACATCGCGTCGCAAATTATTAATACAGTGGTGGTTCCGCTCATCTCCCCTTACATCACTGTAAACAGACGGCTTCTGAATGCCGTTCCTTACGATGTCCTCTATTGTAACGCATCACCCTTGTGCCCCGACCCCGCCTGCGATTCGTCGAAGGGAATGAATTGTCTATTGGGGCGCCCGAATGGAATTTTGACGAGTCGCAGGAGAGGGGGGAGGGGGCACAAAAGTGGTGCGTCACGATAGAAGACGTCACAAAGAACCGCATTCCAAACTCAAACTAATACTCAAACAAAAATCATTGCCGCGCTAAATTCGTGGGGTGATGCCTTTAAATTTCGTGGCTTTGCTGCAATTCTGCAGTATAACCTCGTATGAAAACGTTGTTCTACGGGTTCATAACTTCGTATTTAGGTCTTCTGACTTCCATCCTAGAAATATTTAACAAGACCTGGGTGTATTAATACCACCAACCAGTTGATAAAATCTACACAATCGTTTGGAATTGTCAAGTTAAACGTTTGAATCATGAAGGATTGCACTGAATACATACATTGAATAGTACAAAAAACGTTCATTGAATCATGTAACATCAGGAAATCGATGTTGGATCCACTCCAGATATGAAACACACCTCCGGCAATGTTTTGTCGATGTGCTAAAAAAAGACAGTTTTCAAATTCTGACATTTGTATAACTCTTTCATGATATGTTTGCAATATATTTAACTTTATTATTTGTTCATTATTAATTGAGCATTAGTATGATATTCATATAACTCGTATAATTCATATAACTATACATATTATGCGTTATTGTGAGGTGCATATAAGAGCATCGGGTGGGACTCAAGAGAAGAAGAACACACGGCGTCGTGTCCGCATCCTTATGCCATCATTTTACCTGCTTGGAACCTCTCTTGAAGAAATGACCGGCTTCGCAAGAAAGAGCCATGCGGTCAGCGTCAGTGATTACGTGCTGAGACTATGTGCACTTCGTTCCGTAAGTGAATGATGGACTCAAGGTTTTAACCTATACCATCGAGGACTCGAGACATTGCCACATTTGTCAAAGAATATAAAATAAAATAGAGGCATACACTTGGTGCGTTTCAACAACAAGCACTGTGCAAGATCCGTGAGCGACTGGGTTCATCGAAATAAAAGGATCACACTACGAGATGACCGACCGTCGACCTGATCACATCTTTAAAGAAACATTTAGTCCTCTTCAGGCTCCTTGCCTAAGAAGAAGCCAGGAAAACACTTGTACATCTTCCTGACAAATGGAAGTATGTTACTGAGGCTCGCTCAAGTAAATCAAACACAATGTTAGTGTTCTTGACAAAGATAATGGTATAGTTTAGAATGTTGGAAGAGTTGATGACCAGATGTCTGTGTATTACGAGAATCTTTCTGCTCCCGGTACTTTTAACAAGAATGAAATTACAAAAATTACGATGTTTTCAGAGATATCTGTTGATGAAATGCGCAGAAACACTGCAAATCTTTCCAGGGGTCTTTCTATCACGAATGTCAGCAGCGACTTCAAAACCACATGCCGCACTGTATAAACTATCGTGAAACCCGTTTACACCACCAAAACTCACAAGTGATCGTGCGATAGTGATCCATAGTGTCCTTACCCTCAGATGTCTACGCTCAAGTAATCTTTCGCGAGCGTTTAACGGGACATTTAAATACAGTATACTGCGAGATTGAGAGTATTGGGATCTCTCTCCGGATAGATGGGGTTAGGGTTGTAGTTCCACGGATCTTCCCAGATGCCGCATGGTTTGGCGGAGGTAGGAGGGAGTGAGGCTAATAGCGGACCAAAAATGACTTTGTGCCTGCCCTGAGATGCGAGTGGATTCAGAAGACGGACCTGTTTGCGGACCTGTTTTCACTGTGCCAGGAGTGACTCATGACATCCTTTTACCGCGCACTTCGGTCCGGCCAAATACCTGCAAACAAGTGGTTAGAAAATGAGAGGGAGGGGGTTCGGTCGCCTCCAACAATTAAGCTCAATTTTCCCACTCCGGGAGGACGCGGCGTCCTCCCACAAACCCGTGGGACTAGAGGGTTGCAACCTGTTCACGAGTTTTAAAATATTACACATGTCACAGTAACAAAAAATGAGTCCCCTGGTTTCCTGCGAAAGCCTAGTAAGGTAACGTCAGGAGGGACAGGGTTACAGGAGTCGTCTGAGGTACCGAAACGAAAAAATACTATGATGAACATCTGTACATATGTAGGTACATACGTACGCTTGCATCGGAAGCAGCCATTGAAGATCTGATGTTGCAAGCCAGGAAGTTTAGGAACGGGACTGATGACGAGACGAGACGAGACGACGCTACCTCCTTAGCGCCGTGTGTGACACGGGAGAAGAGCTGTGCTAGGGTTTAGGAACACGCGACGGTAGAGGAATTGATGAGGTTGGTATCCTCAACACGAATATAGTAGTAAACATCAATTTTTCGAACAACCTACGCCCTGAATCAGGCATCTGCGGATGAGAAGGTGTGGTCCAACGACAGTTTTGGCTATCTTCGTCGCTTACACTCCAAGATCAAGCTGCGAAGAAGAAGAATCAGAGACTCTATATGGACTTAGAGAAGTTCTACAGAGAAGACCATACCTTCTGCAATATTATTGTTGATGATTTCAGCGCGAAAATTGGCCCGAGAAGAACGCTTGAGTAACTTCACATCGGGATCCACAGCGTAGAGCGGAATGAAAGAAGAAGGGAAAGAGGTTTTCTGGATTCTTTATGACAACTCATCCGTGGGAACTCGCAATTCCAGAAGCCCTCTTCACTACACTGGACGCATGAGTGACCCGGAGCGTACCGTAATGAAATTGACCACGTAATCGTCAATAAAAGGTCGCTGTTGTGCTAAAGTTTTCAACGGGATTCGAGCACCATCTCCTTTGATAAGGATTTTCCTTCACACGAGAGAACAGGAGAAGACAGGCAACGCCTGTAGCAACTTCGCCAACCGCAAGATGAAGATGACTGCTCTCCGAAACCCAGTTGAAACAAATACAGTGTCGAGAAGGGTAATGGAAAAAGTCATTCACGACTTCTACTCAGATCTCTTCGGCAACCACGTTCAATCACCTCCTCACCAAACTGAGGGAAGATGAACATGTCATCCCAGAGAACCTTCCTCCGAAGTCCGACGTGCCATCATGTCGATGAAAAATCGTACTCCACCCGGTCCCGACAGAATCGAGCCTGAACATCTGAAGAACCTGTCGCCACTCTTCATCAACACATTGCCGAGATTTTTCATTCGTTATTTGTCGGACTGTAAGGTTCCTAAGTAAAGGAAAACCGGCAAGACCGGCTTACCCAATCTGCTTACTGTATGTCATCTACAAGCTCTTCACAAGAGTTATCCTAAGATAGAGGATAGAAAGAACATTAAATGAAGGACAGCCATTGGAAGAGGCAGGGTGTCGAAAAATCTTCAGTATGACCACATATTGACCGCTTGAGAGCTTATTGAGAGTACAAGATGCTGCCCTGTCTCACCTTCATCGACTTGAGGAAGGGCTTTGAATCAGTTGAGACGGATGCTGTCATGGAAGCCCGAAACAACAAAGGCGTCCCTATTCAATAAATAAAAGCACTTCGAGAGTTGTACAGTAACTTCATGACCAGAATTTCGCCGTAAGGATATCATCACCGACGTGAATAGGGAGATCCGGCAGGGTGACACAATATCACCTAAAATACTTACGGTCACTCTCGAGAATGCAACCCGAAAACTGAAATGGGACAACATGAAAGCGAAAGTTGATGGTCGATAGCTACCCCATCTGTGCTTTTCTGATGACATCATTCTGACAACGTTTAGTATCAGCAGAGCGGAATGAGTGCCGACTGAATTCGACGAGAAATGCGGATGCATCGATCTTCAGCTGAATCTGCAAAAGACGATGTTCATGCGTAACGGATAGGCCTAGGATGCCCCATTCACGCTCAATGTAACGAACATATCCGAATGCACTAGCTACGTTTATCTGGGTCGTGAAATGAACATGATGAACGACCTGACCCCCGACCTGGGCAAGAGAAAACGGCGGCTTGGGGAGCTTATAAATGCAACAAGGATATAGTGAAGAAGACCAAAAACACCCGGTTCCGTGCTGACCTCTTCAATATCACCGCACTTCCTGCTTTGACCTATACTTCAGAAACAAGGGCACTGCGCAAGCAGGAAGAAAATGCGGTGAATGCAAAGTCAAAAGGGTGAAGCTGGGAGTATCCCGTTTCACACAAGTGAGAGATGGGATTCGAAGTACTCTCCTACGTCAGCGATCAAAGATTAGAGTGACCGTCGTTCTTCAGTCCCAAATAACAAATTGTAGCGATGTGTTCGAAAATTTAGCAATTAGAATCGAAAATGTCGAAATGTTAGTTGCAATAAACATCTTAATCACGTTTGCCCTACACCCCAAACAACTCAATTACCACCGATGATTATTTTCTTTCTCTTCTAAGGACTTCCCCACACTTCAAATATAAACTACTACATATTTGGCAGACTGAACGGCAATTACAATGCCTATTGCATGTTAGCAGGATCGTGTCACAACTTTTTTGGCAGTCAGACTCACAAAACTCACCCAAAGAGGGTAGAGCAACTGTATCTCGAGCCAACATGGTGTGGAGGTGACATCTTGCCTCGGATAATCTGGTCCCCAACCTTAAAGTTGACTTCAAATATAAGCACGTAAAAGAAAGAAAAAGAGAGAAAAAGTGACCTTTTACAAATGACAGTCGGATGAAGCAAACTTTCTGCAGAGCGTGCAATTCTTCCGCACCCCGCATTTTCGCGTTTTGCAACATCTGAAAGAAGCCGATTCACAAGAGAGCATTCACTGTGACAGAATATCAGTTGACCTGTTGGAAGACGATGTTGCTAAAAACACACACTGCAGCGCTATGAGCCGGTACACGGCAGACAGTTGTTTGGTCTTGGTGCATGTTGTAGTTAAGGTTTCGCGACTGCACGAAGATGGACGATTCCGAGAGATTTTGAATATAGAGATCATAGTCGCTCGTATACACCAGACTTATTCCTGTATATCGATTCTTGTCCTCTGAAGCTGCTGAAATATCCTGAAACACCCACCTTTTCCAATGTGCCGTCGCGTATTTTCGATGGTGGGGTTTCGATTCACGTTTGAGAGAAGTCCAAGGCAAATACGTTCGTCTGAATTAGGATCGGTGAAACCATCCACTATCAGCTCGTTCTTATACACCTAAAAAGATTTGAGTATCAGAAGAAAAAATTGATGAACTTCGTGCTTCACAGTATCATAGAAATGCACTCCGCTATTGTACTTATACCTGTATTTTTGAAGATAAAATCCAGCTGTTTGAAACGTGCGACAAGGAACTGGTAGTGCATTTCGCGCTTCACAAAGCACAGTTAATCTATGACCTAGTTGATATAAACGTAGTTAGTGCTGTTTTGGCTGCTGATTACCTTTTCTAGACTTAGTATCCGACTCATTATCCAGGCATCTTATCCTAAAAAAACTTGGCAAAGTCGACCTAAGCGGATTGTTACACTTCTTATGACATTTTTATGCAAAACTAATACTATATCGATTTCTGCGGATATTTTGGAATAGGGGATCAACAGTCAGCTTATTCCAAGTGAACTTCGAGCTAAGAACATTTTCAAGACAGTACATGCTTGAGTTGCAGAACATAAAACAGTTGTTTCCAGAAATTCGCAGACTAGTGGGATCTCTCGATCAAAACGAAATAGATAGCTTTTTTTCTAGTTAGTGTCTACCTAAACTCATAGATGAGAGAATACTCGTACTTGTTCCAGCTCTACTCTTCTTTGACCTTCCAGCGGTATTAACAACCTGCATCGGTCTGGACGCAATAGACATTAAAAGAGCATGTCGGTGACGTCGTGAGGTTTGTTCGAGACACTTCTTCAAGTTTTCTCGTGTACTACCTACTTTGGTCCACCCCATTTGAACACAGAAATGTGAACATTTGCAGAGTGGAATTAGTCGTTCTATAGTATGATCAACCTACTTGACACTCTTCTTCCAAATAGTCGAGCCTACTGACTAGAAAATTCGACTATTATCAGAATGAAGTTACAAAGCAAACAACAGTGCCTGGATTTCTTGGCTACGAGTGCACACCGTTTCTACTATTTCTTCAGTCATTATTTGTCCTGATGGCGTCAGAATTCGCAAAAAAAAAGTCAAATTAAAGGCATCACCCCACGAATTTGAGGTGGTACGGATTTCAGCTGTGGTTCGTATACGGGGTCGTAGATTATGGAGAAAAGGGTGATTCCGTCCATTTCTTTCTAATTGCCGTAAAAAATGGCCCGGAAGATACGGCTTCGAGCGTTCCGACGCGCTATTTTCTACAACGAGTTCGATTGGAGCGCGCAAGCCGTGTGCACACGTCGCATCTTCCGGGCCGTTTTTTTACGCTAATTAGCTAGAAATGGACCGAATCATCCGTGTAAAAGCATCCTTGGGTACTACAAGAAATAGGCTACAGTAAAAATAAAAAAAGAAACTTAGCATCTGTCCTTACAAATTTTAGGCAGAATTGTAAACTGCTCATCTTTCCAAGGTCAAACGCTCTAACAGAAATGATAGACACTTAAATATGTCCTTGCATTAACAATTTTCAGTAGGACTGATCTACCATCACAGCATATACAGCGGTCGCTGCGTCGTAGATCAATCTTTTGTTTATGGTTAATCGAGTAAAGCACAGCATAAAAAACATGAAAAGTAAAACAGTGGAGTGGTTACCTTGAAATATTCTCCAACTCTGCTGTTTAGTTCGTAGTACGAGATAGTTGCCCAGTATTGTGTGGGTGGAGCAGAATAAGGGCTGACCTAAAAAAAGAGTTGTGTCTACTGCGATTAAAAGAAGAAATGTCGTATACCTGATCCATTCGAGCCACTTCTTCTTCAGACAACATTGAAGACGGACTGAACGCCATGTCATATTCTGGAGAACTGGATGATGATGGAATATTCGAGGGTGACGTCATCTCTAGTCGTCCAGAGCACGATGGTGATGATCCTGCTGTGGATACTAAAACGTCAAAACATATCAAATTAATGAAAGGCATTTCGCTTAAAAGAGACGTACCAGTAGGCGACGGAATCGGTGGAGAGTAGCTGAAGTGGGCTCCCTTAACAACGAATCATTAGCAGAAGATGCCTAGATATTGAGTTCAGAAACGAGAAGACTTACTCGAGACTGATCCAGCCGTTGGTAGTGGTACGGATTGATGCAGACATACGGGGTTTTGTTGTTATGGTCATGCGGATACAAACACTCCGGAATTGGTCTCAACTCCTGGTGTGACTGTAAGTCGGGCCATCGCCATACGCGACAGTAGATCACGTGTGGGAGGCCCTTCCTGTGTGACACCTGCGAAGAACACAGGCTACGCCAATAAATGAATAGAACTTAGAATAAATAAATGAAGTGCGACTGCACCTGGAGACGTCCGTCCTGACTTTTTGGCAAAGCAACACATTTAGAATGCGATCCGGGATGAGCCAATGCGTATTCCAAATCCTCCAAAGTTCCTAAAAGATTTCTCTCACTAGATTTTCTCATCACTAATATGGCGTGAGGATTTTTTCTTTTACTAACCAACGCCTCCGTTCTTCTTCTTCAACTTTTTGACGAGCGTTTCTACCGCTTTCTCGGCAAACTTCTCTTCTTCTTCCCCAATTCTCCAGCCTAACAACTTCTTCACCGAAGTACCGTTGAACAACCCATTCATCTATTAGCAACTTCTTAATGAGTACAAACGGAAATGAAGACAGAGACCTTACGATACGTGGTAAGGATTGACTGTTTTCACAAATTCCAGAAAGAAAAATCTGTGTCCAATTGATCCATATTGCAAGACTAAACCTAATCTGGCTTACTGCAGATCGCCGTATTGAGGACACTTAGACTGAGCTGCGCTAGTGAATGACGAAAACGAAATCCATAGGAATTAAAGGATCATAGCAGATGTTTTGGTCCTAATATTGCAACAAAGGGAGAAAAACAGCTTATATAATACCTTTTGCGGTATTCTCTTCGCTCGCCTTCACTGATCAATTAACCAAAGTTAATCAAAAAAATTAATAGTAATTATTAGTGATTAATAGTAGTGACATTTTCTGTAAAACCAGATTCTGTTTTTCTAAAAACGTTTTCTTCGTTCTTTTTTACCGTAAACAAGGGCAGAAGATTTCATAGTTTTCTTTCTGAACGCATTTTACTTCTACATTTTGAGAACATTCGAACTTTAGCTTCAAACACTCCCTCGATACCAATATAATATAGACACAATTTGAAAGTAGTACTCGGAGGGCTCTCTCCCTGCTTTCCCCAGCAGATATCAGAGAATGATGTTTTAACATAAAATGACATCAACGTACTGATAAAGACAACATCCCACGTCAGATCATGTAAAATGTTGGCTGCTAGTTGTGCAGGCGGTTTTGTTCGTGTTTCCACTTTTTGCATGTTACCAACCTCAGGCAAACGTGCAAGGAAGCAGACGCACGGAGGAGTCATAGAGGTGAAAAGCAACGCTCGCAATGGCTATGAAACGGTTGCAACGTCCCATTTACCTTTTGCGACATGCACACGAAGTCACTGCGCGACAATACTGCGCTATGGCACAACACGTCCACGCCGTTGGACAGGTCGCACCACAATTTATAAATATTTTGCGCCGGCACACCATTTCGACCCCGAAGGAGCCCTCGCAGCCCATTTTATGGCTATCTGGAGTCAGAGCAGAAATCCGACGCCATGGGACTCGACCCACTCCTTCCATAGTTTCCTTACATCGATACAATAATTCGACGCCGTTGGACACGTGTCACCTTCTTTTACCGCTCCGCGACCCCGTCGCGCCAATCCGACGCAGTTGGACCCGTCGCACCTCATTTTATAGCTTTCTGGGTTCGGCACACCAATTCGACTGCGGTGGACCCGTCCCACTCTTTTCATAGCTTTCTGGCTTACAATAATTCGACGACCCCGACGATAACCCCTCTTTGGAATTTCGTTTCACACACACATGGATAGACAGACATATACACACGTGACAGACTAAGCTCGTTATCATATAGCATGATTAACGTCATGTTTGCATGTGTTCATTGAGTAGCACCTACAAGAAGTCATTTGTTCTTTAACCAGTCGGTGTTCAAAGTGAAAGGAGAAGTGTTGAGGACGTTCAAAAGTAACGGTAGTGCTAGGTAGATGACGATATTGCTACGTTAATCAACCTCCAATTATTCAATTAAGTGATTTCCATCAAATAACTATGGTGGTAAAGTACATAACCAGAATTACAGCAAACACTGAGCGCTACCAAGATTCCGCCAACTGTGTTTATATTTAGCGCTGTTGCGTGGTGTCAGCTTAAAAATACACTATCAAAGTACAGCAGCTACACTCTCAAGAACTATTCAAATCATCATAACAATCGACTAATCATTATCTAACCGAACCCATCCTTGAATGAATCATGCTTCCTGAGTAACATTTTAAAAAACCATAAGCTCTTTTAACCTCTATGCAACTCTAATAATGATAGATCCAGTAAATGTAATAGTGGACCCATAGCATTCTCGACATGTGCAATCACAACAAAACGAATCACTTGTCACTGTATTCGACAGCGAGTTCGGATGGACAGAAAGCACTCTAGTTGGCTGAAAAGAGACTGGGAAAAGCAATAATATCCGCATCGCGGAGATCAGTGGGAACCCAGTTCTCTTCAATGTTACCAAGAGCTTATCCCGGTAACTCAGTAAACCTTTGTCTTCGTCTATTTGTAGCATTCTATTCTATTTCTGTAGCCATTTATTTATCCGATGCTCCCCAATAGAAAAAAAAATACGACTCAACGTTTATTACTATCAAACGAAAAATGTCATAAACCTAGGAAATCTTCAACGAAATCTAGGGAGGTTAGCAAAAAACTCATAGTAAATGTAGAGCCAAGTTATAAGAGTGTCCGGGCTATTGCAAACCAAGCCTTTCATTCCTCCGGGGTCGATAAATTGGTACCAGACTTCTCTGGGAACATAAAAGCACTGAGTTGGTCGTCGACTGGCCCCTTCAAGTCATTGCATAGGCCAACTCGCGTTCCAAAACCTCAACGATTACGAATTGCAACGCAACGCGGTGCATCCCAATCCCAAGCGGATCTCAAGATGCGCCGGTGAATTTATCCTTTCCTGTAAGAGTGTCATATATGTAGAAAGTACCATCTATGGAGAGCTTCATCCATTTGGATGAGAAAAGACAAAAGGTCGAATTCAAGATAAAAATCCTCCAATCTTCGAATTTCATAATTTTGGAGGAAATAAAAAGGTGTACCGAGAACAAACTTGGATTTGTCCCACCCTCAAACTATGAATCGCAATACTAATGAACACCTGCGAATTAAGTAGTCACAACAACATTACCGCAGCTTCAAGTACCAAATTTCTACAATAAAACATAGGTAAGTACCCAAAGGTGCAAGCTGTACATGACCTAACTAGAACAGTTTCAATTGATCGAGTAGAATACGACAGTGTTAGGTTTTAGGCACACCACTGTTCCTACTTCTGGATTACAGTCGCTTCGCAGAGCTTCTAAAAGGTTTTCTACGTGGTTGACAGTTCGAAACTCAAAGCCAACCAATAATTTCACATGACCGGAGTCAATAAATTAATGGTAGACATTCCCGGACATTGGTTGGTTGGGTTGGTTTTATGAATCGGTTGACCACCGCAAGTCCATGTACAGAGAGCGTACGTGTTCATGAGCTTCTCCGGTTCTGAATTCAAGAAAGGCAACGTCCATCATTTTTCTGTTCCTTAGCCATTGAGTTTTTTTAATGGATTTTTTAAAGATCAAATCAAGAATAGAAATATAAGGCGTCTAGCATCAATCAATCCGCTTCGAATGCGAAAAGGCGTTCGCTTCAATTCGTAATCGTTCGAGATCTACAAACGCGTGTCTAGACTTACAATAAACTGTGGTGGCGGATGTGAAGTCAGTGATTTTATCCTCCCAGACAAGTCGGGTACCAAGTTATCGGCCCGGATAGACTAAAGGCTCGGTTGGCTCTGCGGTGATTTGAACCATCGATCGATCGTAGAGTCACAGCGTAACCTATAACCAACTGCGCTACGCCTCCCCCCGAAGAATATTCTAGCGAGCGGTGTTCGTGTTGGTCAGATGAAATTTAATTAGGAATAACTGACTGCTGAGCAAGTAGCAAGAGCTTCTATAGAAACAATAAAGAATGAGAAATCTATCCAAAGTATTTAGATAACTAGTTTAACTAGTCTAGTTAATTTATTTAGATAAATTTGATAAACTATCGACTTACTAAAACCATTGAAAAGTAACCCTTCGCATGTCAACCTATATCTATACCCCCAAAATTATGAGCGTATTATTCACCGTAAAAAGCTTACAGCTGAGGGAATAATGTAGACAGAGTTTTTTCTACTTGATCTCCAGAAAAATGATGGGATCAATTACCGAACCTCTCAATTAATATGATTGCAAATGATTCATTAGGAAAACTGAAGTTAACCATTTCCAGTACTGCCTGTACATTTAAACATTCACTGCAGGTGAGGGGCACTAACGAGTGCGGTGAGGTGCACCATAAAACTCTAAAGAATGACTCACAGGTTCACGTAAAGTTTATTCCGAGGAAAAAAAGACAAACGTACTCGAAACAGGAGGCAAGGTTAAAGATAATGCACTGTTCTCGCGAATGTTATTATGAAGGGAACAGAAAAAAAACAGTATGCGAGTGCAAGTGAATCCCGAGTAGCTAAATGAACAAAGGAACTCTTCAGAGGCAGCTTTGGGCACTTCTTTTTGCTGATTTTTATTGGAGTGTCTCGTGACGGCGAGCCGCATATGTGACTGAAGTCTTCATCAAGAACGCTTAAAAAGAATGCTGTATTAGCCCAAGTAGTTAAAACTGAGGGTTGATAATGAGGCAGTGTGGGATATAGTCGGTTATAGTTTCACCGAGCATCATCTCCTTTTCACCTGACTATATAAATCGACAAGATAAAGCTCTCCTACGTGCTTATGCGTGCGTATGCGCTCGAGGTATTTCTGAAGGTAGTTGGAGTTTTATTTGGTTCTAACATCTATTTCCAATTATCGCATGCACAGATGAGCTTGCATTGATATTTCGAAGAGCTTCATTCTTCTCCTTTAGTTAGTTTGCTATGTTTCAACGTCAGATGCTTTCAAAATTTCGTGGACGCTGGCTGCAATGACCGTTTAAATCATTTGTGCCAAATCTTCATGTACCCTTCGCACGAGAGAAATCGAAAAAAATAGTGAGCTCAAAACATGTAAATTAGCGTTCACATGCAATATGTGATCACACAAACACTTGACGAAGCAGATCACTTCACTGTATTTTGCAGACACGTTCATGATGAGTCTGAACTGCGTCCGGAAGCAATTGATAGATCTCATCCATCGGCACACTATTTCTCAGAGATGATGTTGAAATAGTGTGCTGATAAGAGAGGCCAAAGCAATGCTTCTGTGCACAGATCCAGACATTCCTCCAGTGGGCTTTCGAGTCAATGGTAGCAGTGCTGCGTTTGTCGTTAAGAAAAAATAGGTCATTCGTTGAGAGGTAGCTCTCGAAGGTGAGTTCAGAGTTTTAAGTCACAGTTCAACTGGGAATATAAAAAGATATTAATAAATGAAATCAAGGAATAGAAAACAAGGAAATTAAAAACACAGCAAGAGGATCGCAGAATATGGAGAGAGATGAAAAATACTTGGAAAGGACAAACAACGACAAAATATTCGTTGGAAAGAGGGTCCTTTTTTCTTCTGGTTGCTCCGATACTTCTAATTAGTAAATGAGCAAAAATCTGACGGGAATTCGGGGAAACTGCTTGAGAAGGGGGACTGTCGAAAGGACCAAAGGTTCTATGGAAAGTGTGGATTGATAACACCCGTGTAACGGCAAAGACGTACGTGATGACATTTGACTGAAAGGAGTGCAACAGCCGTTGACTGTTGACAGGAGGCAGAGGACAAAAACCGTGCAGGAAGAGGACAGCGAAATATTGCAGTACTGGAGACAAAGGGGATTTAGCAACGTCTAATTGAGGTAATGTCAACAAACGCAGTAAGAGAAAGGGGTGCTAAGAATTCGCCGTCAAAACAGTTTCTGATACGCATTCTAATCGGGAAAAGGCAGAAAAAACAACTAAATAACTATCTCAACAGCAGTTGAGGAGGAACGAACACAACCAATCAAGGAAAAGTAAACTTTTGAATGAATATTGCAACATTGTCTTACCAGTTATTGTAGTGTTTATTTCATTAATTATCATTTTAATATTTTTCAACGCATGTGAAAACAGCTAAAAAGCTTTAAACCCTGCCCAATAGAAATAGTAAATAGGAAAAATAATAGGAAACTCAAGCCTATTAAAATTCTGGACGGCAGTATAAACATCAGCTGCGGTGGTATTGTCGGAAAACAGATCGAATCTGGTTTAGAAACGTAATAAATTAGCCTTGCAGAACCTTGGGGACACGAGATTTGCTTTATCCAAAATCAGGATCTTTGACGTCAATTATTACACATAAATGTTGTGCGTGCGGGATAGAAGAGGAAAAAAAGTGAAAAAGAAGAATAAAGTAGATAAAAAGCTGCATTTAATTCGGAAGGAATAAATAGCGAAGAAGTGCGTTGTTGTGAAGCTCACACAGAAAAAAAAAACGAAATGTGACAGCTTCCGGCACCACAAGACGGTTATTTTCAAGGAACAAATCGTAACGACTAATTTTACTCTCACTACTAAGATTCGCAGCTACTCAGCAACAATGTGCGTTTAATTACTGCGATTAATCACCGATCTGGACGGCTGCCTAAAAGGGTAACAGTAACTGAGGCGCAGCGGAGCATCTGAGGCGGCTAACAGTGTAGTGAAAAGCAAATTTTGTGGTGATAACTGGTGGAAGGCTCGATGGATCCATTGAAGTCTTAATTTTCAAAAACAATCAATCTCCATTTGAATGAGTGGTGAAAGAAAGGGCATTCGACAGCTTCTGGTTTCAAATTTCTCAGACTCGGAAAATAACGGCTTCTCAAGAGGGAATGCCAGCATTAATTAGAGAGGAAAGAATAACAGCACAAGATGGACACGAGTTCAAGGATGGCACGTGCAGGCACGAACACAGCATCGTTAATCCATACATTTGCGATGAACTCGATCCATCTTGGCAAAACCCTTAGAGCGACCAAAAAGAAGACGAGGTCGCCGGGGATGAGCTGCAGAAAACCGCACCACAGCGCCAGCTGGTAAACCGAGGACCTATCGATTTGGCCGAATGATGAGTAGCGATTTTGGTGATAAGCGCCACAGCAAACTGCGCGCACTGTTCAAACGGAAACGCCGCTTCGCAGCTGGTTGCGCCGCGGACGTGACTAAGACCGCTCAAGGACGACTTCAGGCCAACCTGCTCTGCGTAGTCCGCTTGCTGGAGCAGAGCTGAGGTGACGGCGCGCGTTGACCGGCTGCGTTCCGAGATGAATGGTGGCTGAAGAGTAATTAGATGAGTCGGGGATGATTGTCTGATCGAGCCGATGGTGTGTCTTAACGGGCATGTAATCTCACTTCCTTAAGCACTCAACTCTCAACCGATCGTTGGAAGGATTTTCTCTTTGTAACGGACCGCTGCGATCAAAGGCAACAAACATGGAGTTGGAGCATAAGCGTCTGGCGTCAATCAATCCGCCTAGGATCTACGAATGCGTTCACTTCAACTCAGAAGCGGTTGAAGTCTACGAACCCGTGTCCAGCCCATACAAGCCTATACAACGACTCAAGGGGGGAGGTCAGCTCATCTATCAAGTCAGTGTTTTTATCCTCTCAGACAACACCGGCATCGATTGTTGATCCCGAAGGCATGAAAGCTCTTACCAACTGCGCTACACCGAAGAACCCATGTAATATGTTCACTGCGAACTTTCACATCCCGAAGACTTCTTCTCGAGTTCTGAAAAATTCCCCTCGAATTATATTTCCTTTTCAGATTCTGGAGGTCCTAAACTCTCCAATACCAGTTTTCAGGAATTCGAACTTTCTTTCGTCTTTTCTGTACTCTACAAACTACTTCTTTTTTAAAGTGAGCTATATATTAGTAAAATTGTAAGGACATTGCAATCCAAATGTGGACCTTTGGCATGGAAGAATAAATGGAGTGAAAAAATGGAAAACCCCTGAATTCTGTCTAGTGATACATGATTTACTGTGTTGAGGAATAAGTTTTAAGTTTTTTTTTAGTTTTTTTTTTCAAATTTTTAGATTTTTCTAAAATGGAGGATGCACACACAAACAAAGAAATTTATGTTACATATCGTACTGTAGAGGATTTTTTTTTTAATTCTACAAAAAAGCCCTGTTCTTATTTCACAATTCTGTTGACTCTGGCTTTTTCAGATCATTGGAATGGAGTGTCTGGGCATTTTCAACGCCTTCAGTTCTTCTGCAACTAATCGCGGTGATGAGGCTGCTAAAGCTGCTTTTGCTGACCACGGAAGGCTTTAAAAGAGGCATGAAAAATTAGATTGGAAAAACAAAAAAATCTTGAAATTTGTGGGAAGACATGAAAAGGACGAAAAGAAAGCATTGAAAACCGAAAAAAGTAAGCCGCATAGAAAAACTATTGAACAATGCATGAATGTTTTCGAAACGATGCAAGAACAAGAGTAGAGGGTGAACTTTTGATTAACTCGCAATAGTTGTTTTTTCTAATAAGAAAGAGCGAATTTTCTATCAACCAAGACAGTTACCCGATGTGTGACCCAATGTTTTCGAGGTCTTCCGCTTCAAAATTCCCAATTTGGAAGCGCGAGGACCAATGCCAAGCGCTATTTTCAAGCACTCCCCTGGGAACAGCAAAAATTTCAGCTTTAGCGGCCTTGTTGCCTCGATTAAATGCAAAAAAAAAACCAGATCGCGACGAAACTGCTCCACTTTGTCCACTCCATTCAAATCGTCCGAAACGGCAAGAATTGCGGAAGAAAAAAGAAAGGAATTAAAAAGTCAGAATAACACAGTCATAACATGAAGCAATGATCTGACTTTCGAATGATATATGACATTTTGGAATTATTTTCTTATTTCTGCGTGCATTTACCAGTTAGAAAAAATCATTCACGAATTACATCTCTAATACCACATCTTTAATACTACATCCTAACCTAATACGAAGCATACTATTTGAAGATAAAGCACTATAGAACGGTTTCCATAAAGACGGATATGCTTCAGCAAATGAGACACATGGTTTTAAAATGTTGTTCGAAAGAACGTTAGCTTAGAACAACAAGACCACTGGTCATACCGCTGTAATCGGCACAAAACTATCATATGCAGCGATCATCCGTGGTAGTGGAGCTGAGGGACTCTTCGAGTTCAGTTAAAAAGTTTCCGAAAACTACCGTTAATCAAACATTTTCTGGATTTGCAGTAATTGACGCGCTTAAGGAACTAGTATGCCGACTCTCATCAAATAATAATTTCCAAAATAAAATCGATATCTTGCGTAAAAAGACCGCACTATCCTCGATCGATTATGAAGTTATGAACGAGAAGGATATTGATAATGAGAATGGTGACTGTCTTTCTACTTGCCAGACTCCTCTTCCGCGCCTTTCCAGTGGCTCGAGTGAGGGGGCCAAGTCCAGTACATACTAAGGCACATATAGACTACAGCCAGGTCAAAACAGCAAGAACCTCGCTGTAGTTGTGTAGGCGGCAGCGCTCAAAGTGCGCGGTGTAACTGGCGGTTGAAATCGAGGTGGCATCAGTCATCATCGTCGAGCTTCCTGTCGTCCTGACCCGACTATGAACCGCATCAAAGCTTCCATAATAATCACAGAAGATATCAAGGTTAAGGCGTCCTGAGTTCGTCGCGATCTTTTTCTTCCGAGTTCTGTTTTGTTTTAGTTGCAGTCACCATACCACAAAATTGACGATCCCTGATCCACAATTTTATATGAAGAAATTGTTATCCATGAGAGATCGTAACATCGTCAATTGGTATGCTGCCTTCAATGAAGTTGCGGGAAATAGAACAACACTGTTTACCACTGGGATTGTTTGGCACAATCAGAGGTTGACTGCAACTATCCAAACAGAACTCGGAAGAAAAAGATGTTGCTTTGATGGTTTGGATCTCATCAAAGTGAGCATCATTCTCACTGATGTCAGGTTTACGTCGGCTGCTTTCAAATGGCATTGCACAAACGGCGCAAACAAGAACTGTATTTTTACGCGGCGGTGATAATTTCGATCGTTTCAAAAATTCCATGACCGAGACTCTAAGACACGGAGAGTGTAGGAGATTTTTTCTTGGTTTTGTTCCTCTTTTTTCAACTTTATTTCAAACAGTTGAGTATGTTCCAATGTTCAAAGGAAGTGCTATTTGCCTTTACAGTGTCAAGAAAAGTGTTCATGAAAATTTTCCTTTTTGCTTCAATTCCATGTCTTGCCATGGGAATGTTCGTAGCCTACAGGGATCACGTTGCACGCAGGGACAAGGAGCGTCCTAAATACATTCCGTACAGGTTCCTTAACGTCAGAAACAAGGTTTGTTGCAATGTTAATTGCAATGCGCATCCAAAATGCAGCAATACAAGAGTGATGACCTGTTAGTAATCCGTATTTGATTTCAGCCCTTTCCATGGGGAGACGGTAATCATTCGCTTTTTCACAATAAACGCGAACAGTATGTGCCTGGAGTTGGATTCGAGGAGGAGCGAAAACATTGAACTTACCCTATCCATACTCTAGACTGTAACTACATAACTGGGCATAATAAAAATACCCATTTATCGTTTTTCATCTTTAAAAAACATATCCACGCAATGGTACAAATGTACAATGGCTGAGACTATGATAAACAAGTCAAACTTGGAACTGGTTTTGAAGCCAAACTGGAGAAGGTTACAGACTAAGCCACAATTCCCAGAATCGAAGCACTTCATTTCCGAATTACAACAATCCTACCTACTTTATGTGTCGCCTCTAGCTGTAAATATTGAAACCTAACGGTTGAAAATGAAGAGTATTATTTTTTTTTCATCGTAGACTAGTTCTCCTCCTTTTTCTATGTACGTTCAGCTTGTCGGTGATCGCTATGATTGAATTGCTACGACAATTTAGAGGCAATATACTACGAAGGTGAAGGAATTCGCGAGAAAAGCTAGGGAAGGGGTTGTAGATAGCAGAATCCGACGTGGCTCCGCTCATTTCTCCCTAATCGTCTTTGAAAAAAAAAACGGCGTAGGAAACCCTTTAGTTCCTATGAGGTACGTTAGAACGCGCCTTTTTGTGGTCCCCTCAACAGCCTATTAATTGGTTTCTTAAAGGTAGGCTGGAGGGAAGACATCACTCATCTTCGACTACTCTCATTCGGATGCGGCGCGTGCACGAAGGTGGTGCGTTGCAACTGAAATCGTCGTGAAAACGCAGTCTTCCATACCGTTATTTACGACGATCAAGGAGATTTGAGAGAAACCGCACTTGATTCTGCAATCTACAACTCCATCTCAAGGGCAGCAAAGTTGGTGAGCCCTTGCGCTCGAGGTCCCCCCACCCGTTCGCTAAGGGTCCCTGACAGATTCTTCCGTTCGAGGTTAAGTTGGTTACCCAAACCTTGGTATCCGTTTATCTACCGTAGCGTTCTGGGTCTGGGAAAAGGATCTCGCGTGAGGATTTCTCACCCTCTGTAGCAAGAGAATGACCTGCCAACCCACCACTCCTCATGCTTTGAAGGGCCAGCCTTGTTGTGTAAAATTCAGGCGAAATTCTAGTGAACTCTGTTCCATCTTGTTTTTTTTTCTGTTTTATGTCACACCTGCAGGTGTTTGAATAAATAAATAAATAAATCTCTAGCTTTTCCTCACCACGTCAGATTCGTAGTATGCTGCCTTCGAGTGTCTTTCAATGAAATGAAGAAGCCAAGGATATTTTACTCATTGAACAGTTCAAACAGTTCAAAATTTCTCTGATCTTGTTTTCAAAACCCAAACATAAATTATTCAAAATGTTCATTGCAGGACTAGTTTGCGAATGTTTCGGAAAAATCACTGCGGTCATGAAACAGAGGAAATAACCGGAATAATGGAAAATCCATACTTGGTCGGTTCTGGAAATATTCTAACGCAATGCGTTTTGATTGTGGCGACTACTACACTTTCGGAAAATCTACATACTTTCTTGAATTCGCATTGTTATTGGCGCTCAGACACAAGTATTGTGTGCATACTTATGCTATATGTAAGGAACCCAAAAAAGACAGACGAATAAATTATTATTTGGTTAGGCTCAATGCGTGGCAAAACATACTCATTCGCCTAGCTGAAATAGACACAAAAGACCAATTTTCAACAGCACACATTCTTGCGCCAAATTTTTGAACCAAAACATATGAGCGAAAATTCACTAAAGCAACCACAATTGTGAGTTAAGTACTAAAATTTCCACAATTTCCAGCGTCTACTTTTGAGCATACATACAACATGCATCCCAACAAAAATGTGCGGAATTTGTGTGGGGATGTTGAACGAAACGATAAAATGTGGTTTATGACAACAAGTAAATATAAACAAGTTCGGTACAACGAATGACAGCTGCAGTACAGTAAATAACGTTAGTTAATATGTAATGTTAACAAAGGAGAAAGTTAAGTTTGCGAAAATACTTTTTGCTCTCAAAACGACTGAATCATTCAGCTACTAGAAATGACAAGAGATTTCGATGGGTAAGAAGCAATAAAATTTTAAAAAATCAACAACGATAACGATAATGGACGGCCTAAAACCTACAACCTATCAAGACTAGCAACAATTTATGACTAAACTAACAATGCAACCTAATTTTCCTTATCTTCTGTTTGAGCAAGCTTATAAAGGGAGAAGAGCTTGGCGAGTTGTTGGAAGTCTTCTATACTTCTCCCTTCTTCGATGATGCGACGAGCAACATCTACTCCTGATCCGAAAACGTTTAGAAGGAGTACTCCAACCACCTCAAAAGAAGGATATGTTCTTGTCCATATTACTGAAACAGAGCCCCCAAAATTTGAAGCGATAGACCACGGAAAATGGGCTGATTCTAAAAATACAGATTTTTCCGTAATAGAAAGATAGACGACTCAAATTTCTCCCCTAGTATTGTCAAAGATGCGCATCTTTGACAATACTAGGGGAGAAATTTGAGTCGCTCGCCTGTTTCCACGAATCGAAACTTTCGAACTAACTTTACTTCAGAGCTCGGAAGTATTTTGGAAGTAATTGCAAAGTACCTTTCCATCTTCTCCTTTATAGAATACTACTCCACGATCATAATTCTCCTTGTCACTAGCCTGCAAAACTCTTGATATCACGCAGAGAAAATCTGAGCATTTAATGTGCGTTTAGGGGTAAAGTACGAAATTGATTATATTGTAACCTCTCCACGAATAGATATGACCAGAGGTGTAGTCCACGACTATGAGCGTGATTACAAT
The DNA here is from genome assembly GCF_031761385.1 of Necator americanus. Classification (NCBI taxonomy): domain Eukaryota; kingdom Metazoa; phylum Nematoda; class Chromadorea; order Rhabditida; family Ancylostomatidae; genus Necator; species Necator americanus. Next base: position 18,079,683 of record NC_087373.1, on the reverse strand, counting down.
CCGCCTAGTAACCAAGAAAAAAGGTGGCATCAAAAACAGCCTTCGTTGCATCCGTCCGCCTAAGATGCAACTGCGCGATAGAATGGGAGCAATTCTTTCGTCGTAAAACGTCTGCAAAGTAATGTAACTCAAATACGCAGCAGAAGCTCTTCTACGTGCACAATCGCAATCGCATTGCAGTCTGACGTCGTTCAACTACTCGTAATAACTTGTATCGTTGGAGGGACCAATGCATTAAAGGCTGTTTCACACGCTTTCTTCTGGATTACTAGTTGGAATTGAGCACAATCACGTTCATCGTCGTGAACTACACCCCTGCCCATGCCTACTCGTGCTGATATCACGACATCGTCGATTTACTAGTGCTCTACCTTTAGCAGAAATAGAACAAACAGAGACACCAACATCTTTCGCAAATACCGATACAGTGTTTAAGGATGAGTCTGTGTTTCCTACAGCATTGATGTGCCAACTTGGTGCAATCTTCGTGAAGAATGACGGCTGGTACCTTAAAGTCGTAATTATCGATTTCACCACGAAGCAGATATCACAGCTAAAAGGAAACGACGGATTCTATTAACATGCGTGTAAATTCTACTTTTTCCTCAAACAACCGTGCAATGAGCCTCATACAATGTGTCTGCTGTAAAATGCTATTTATTTTCCTGATACATAACGTGATTAGGAACAAATGACAAGGAGGGGAACCAACCAGAAAGCTTTGCCAGCACCTGTCATATTCTCCCCAGCTAGCCTTCCACTTATCTTAAAGGATGAGTCTTGTGTATTTCAAGCACAGAAGTAAAGAGTGCTTACTTGAGCATTCTCCCAATGTTCAATACGACGTCGGCCGAGAGATCTGTCATAAAAAGAGGCCGCATCCCCAGCTGCCCATACTCCAGATCGGACGCGCAGCTCGGTATCCGTTACTATGCCACCAATTCGATCATCTACCTGAATAACAAATAAAGGCTTTTGAAAAACTTTATTAACTTCTTCAGCACGTTTCACAATCAGTTCTGAGCTGGATTTTAAACCACTGAAATCGAAAAGGGTGGAGGCAGAACACTACGAAAGGTTGATACGAATATAATATAAAAATGACAGCGTATGGACTGTTCGACTTCAATTCAAAACGGTGAATTGAATTCTAGGCAAATTTGGTATAAATTTATCGACCTTGGAGTATGAAATGGCTTTTCAGCTTTGGACCGTATCGAACACTGGTGGCGCGCATTTACCTTTATAGTGGGGGGGTCGTGGTCAAACGGCAAGCAGTCGCAAGCGGCTGAGCTCGAAGCAATACAGCAGTACAGCGTGGTGGTTAGGGTCAAAGAGGGACCCTTGCTAGCATCGCTCATCCTTGCAGTTCGCGATGGTCCGGAGCCGACCCTAACCGTTACAACATCGTCTTTACGACGATTAGGAAAGGATGAGTGGTACAATGAGGGGATTCGCAATCTACTACCCAAAATCTAGGTTTTTGTCGAATGTTCCACAGTATGTGTGGGTAAAAGTGGAGTAAACTCAACACCTTCAGATAATTGACATGAATTTTACCTAATGCTTCAATAAGCGAGGATCAGAGAACGGAGGCAACGGATGCATGCGGATGACTGCAAAAAGCGAATAGACAGAAGTCACTAGTCGTGCAGTGGCAAAGTTGTTCAATTAGCAGTCTTTGGCATTTATCATCTCTACGCCTGAGTACAGTTGGAGTCAACAGCTTTATCTTTTGTTAGCTTACCGATCTAACCGTAGAACGACTGCATCACCCTAACATCCGAATGGTTCTCTAGCAGGAGTATGCGTTTTCTATGGCTAAAGAAAAATTAATTCCTACACGCACCTCCAAGCCAGAAGCTTTCGCGATCGAAGTGTCAGGTTCGACTCCGATTGCAACAACTACACAGTCAGATGTCATCTTCTGGGTGCCATTGACCTGAAAGGAAAACTTCATTCATTTGCCTATCCAAGATACATTAATCGAAAGATTTCAGTATGGAAGAAGTAATAAAGATTCGGGAGGAAATAATTTGCTGAAAACAAAAGCAGTAGCAGCAATCAGTAATCGAAGGAGCGCCTACAACCAGCCTTCGGGATTACGAGGCAGCCGTAACTCGCTACACCCATCTCTATCTTTTAAGTCTCACGTGTGTGGTCGGGGTGAGAAGCGATTTCGAACAGCTGCAAGGGTGTTCGCTCACTGTGGGCTTTTAATTTTTCAGCCGGATAACGTAAATGTAGACGTTAATAACTAGAACTTTTAGCAGGAGCTGCCAGTACTTCATTGCACTCTAGCATCAGCAACAAGATTTCGACACCCTCTTGGGTTGTGACCGACCTCTCAACTCTTGCGATTAACATCTTAAGAATCCGAGTCTCTTCAGGAAAGAAATAGCAGAAAAGACATGTGCCTTTCCTTCTCACAAGGTCGAATGCCCGCAGCTCGTGGTGTACCCATCGACCGAGTTTCTGGACCTTGTTAATCTTTGCTAGGCCACGAGCAATAGTGTTCTGGTGAATACCAAGCGTGGTTGTTGTTTCCCTTGTGGTTGTATACAGCTTCTCCCTCCTCCACAACGTTCAGCATTGTTGAATTTGTCGGAAAATGTTGTACTTACGTTTTGAGAAACGACACCTTCGCCATATATTTGGACTAGGCTTGTATGGACCTGAGTTGCCTTAAAGCCAGAATTGTGGTAGAGGAGAACATATAAGGAGTAAACCGATGTGTGGTATTCAGTGCGGTGAAAGTCTAAAAGGTGTACCTGCCACCCCGTTGAACCATGACACATACTAACTCCAGGAACGAAAACAGGAATATGCATGCAGAAAAGACAAAATCACCTCAAGCACTACTTTAGCGTCTTTTACACACGCCGAGGTAATCTGTAAATAACAAACCAACTAAATCCATGAAACACATTTGTAGGATAGAAAGGAACAAATTAAAAAAAAAAACTACTTTTGCGTTAGTGATCACATTAACACCATTCTCTCGAAGAGATTCAGCAGCCTTGCTAGAAAGATAGTCAGGAAGTATACCACTGAGAAGTCCGTCCTCCGCAACCAACTATAAAATGTAGAGGAAATAAAAAAGCTTCGCCTTCAAGAATATCCTCAAACCTGGTTGACTTCCACGTTTCCATACTTTCGATGAATGCTGTATGCTAGCTCAGAACCAAGAAAACCTCCACCAACAACAGTAATCGAATTTGACGAGGAACACATCGATTCCAACTTCCGATAATCTTCAACCTTGAACCAAAACGAATAGTAGTTTAATAAATTAATAGTGTCGTAGCAGATAAACGTACCCCTCGTAAATATACAACCTTGTCTCGCACTTCTGCAGAATTCTCCAGCTCTGGTAATGTTTTTGGCTTCCCACCTGGAAGCATAAAGCACAAAGTAAAATATCCAAAAATCAACGTTATGCAAAATTGTTGCTATGTTAGTGCATCTATTTTCGGATAGTGTACCCCACCAGATATCGTACCCTACCAGGTTGTAAGATGAAAGTCTTGTTTCAGTCAGCAGCTTAACGTCTCCGAGTCTATTCTTTCTTTAGAGAGAAGAAAATCTTGTTCTATTTTCAATTTAGACCGCTAAATTCGTAAGTTCCTCACTAGTTTGCACTGACCCTAACTCCAGTTCACTAAAAATAACATCCAGGATGGAGCAGCTCCATACATCCCTCATCCTCATCGTTTTGTTGCAGAAAATATTCGTACTTCACAAGTGTGTGACTGTCACACATATTCTAGCTCATAATGCGGTTTGGCGGTTGTCTGTGTCTGCAACCCATGAAATATACGAAATGCGGGAGGAATGGCACTGTTAAAAGATTATGCGAGAACTGCGGAAAGTATTTAGAGAATTAGCGGTGAGTTAATGGTACTATCAAAATAACATCAAGGGAGAAAGAAAGATTAGTTTGTGAAACTAGAGAAACACTAGTACAGTATAGTATAGTAGTATACTAGTACACCGTTGTGACAACCATTTCGTATACGAGCACTCAACACAAATGTTTTGATAAGTACAAAAGGTAAAGATACACTTGGTCAAAGTCGGAATGTAAGGTGAGAGATTCCTAGCGCGTCTAAAACTGAGCAACTCTCATTCTCTAGTTTTTAGAGAGGTCCAGCTTGTTATGTATTTTGTGAAGTTGGATATTTCTTTTAGCAGTCGATGAAAGGCCTTCGAATTACAAGGGAAATCAAATCGTTTGACAAAAGTGAAATCCATAAAAAAGTTTGAAAAATTGGAAAGTAGTGGAAAAGTTGAGCTCAAGTTCTGATACGATTAGTAGTTTTGTGAATGTAATAGGTGGATACGGATCAAAGAAATTTCTCGTCTTCAAACGAAACGAAACAACTGATTCATTATAAAAGCAGCGTCTAACCCTTGGATCACAACGAGCTCCTGCAGAGAAATGGCGCCTAATGCTTCGGTCATGACAGACTGGCTACTCCTCTCACATTCACCGGACTTAAAACAAGAAAAGATGAAAGCTGCTGTTCGCCTGACACCAATCCATATTGATAAAAGTTGCAGACCGTGCAGTCGCAGCGGAACCTCTTTCCTACACCACCAAATAAGCTAAAGAACTAAAAGGGTAGTTGAACGGAATATTAGAAACTAGGAAAAACCACTGAATGCTCCGCTATCTTCAACCTCTTATCAGCAGTAACATTCTCTTTCTTCTCTTTGTATAGTTTTGGCCACAACACAGAATAAAAAAAATAAGTAACAGCTTAACCTGTGGCAATCAGACACTTGTCGTACTTGACGCATGTGTTGTCGTCAAGATATGCTTTTTTCTCATCAGGACAGAGTCTTTTCACGCGACGACCCTTCAGCAATGATACACCACCATGAGCCGTGGTTGCTAATTCAGCAGGTGGTACAAAAAACCCCTAAATTTTATAGATTCATCGAAGCAGTGAATTCCAACAACTTTGCAACAGCAAGTATAGAGCAGATAAAACGCGGACTGCGTGTTATCTAGCGGTTTTATGGTTAAATGACTGCATTATTACTCGTAAGTAACAGATAGAATGCAGTGTCTAGTAGAACGAATTGACCCGGTACAACCAATTGCAGCGGTTGCGCTCAAAACGGCGTGGTGAGACCCTTACTCAGCTGCGCACTTCGATCGAAACTAGCGAGGGTCTCATCACGACCGTGACCTCCTGCGCAATTGTACCACAAGTCAGGTCGTTCTGAGCAGACGGTATGATAATTACATCAGCTTCGAAGAAAACATCCCGCTTCTTCCCATTTATACCAGTGTACTGCAAAGTATTCGCGACGTTCCCATCACTGTACCACCACAATTCTTTCGATAATGGAGGTCGATTGTAAGGCAGATACTCTTCTTCACCAATCTGAAATAACTTTCTACCTAACAGTACATGAACTCCTTTCATTTCGGAACAATTGTGCAATACTGTCAGAAAAAAAAGGAACAGCAGCTGGAAATTACAACTGTACAAACGGACTAGCGCACCATGAGTACTCTAGCGTCTGCATGACGAGCCCGAATGGCCAAAGATGCATAGTACGCCGCTGTTCCTGCTCCAACCAAGAGGTATTCAACGAATTCTGGTACCTTAACAATTTGTTCGAGAAAACTAACACACAATGTCTACGTCCTATTCAAAGACGTAGAAATCGGCGTTATCAAAAATTAGCCTCAAAGAATAATATCTGCACTGTAGATTTTGATGTGACGTAATTATGTTGGTGTCTTTAAAGAAGGCCTAAAAGTACCTATTATACTGGAAGACGTTGCCAAAACCACTGCTTTTGGACCGCACAGAAACCAATCCCAATAACAACGGACTATTGATAAAGTTAAACTGAAGAGGAAGCTCCATTGAGAATTTTACCACAGCACGTATTCCCTGTAGTTGTATAAAACGAAGTATACCACGAAATTGAAGGTTCTGGGATCTCACGAATAAATAGGGCGACGAGTATAGTTCACGAATATGAGCTCAGTTCTCCATATTTGGAAAGATGGGATTGGAAACGGCTTCGTCGCATCGGATCCTCCTACGAGGCACCTAACAACGTCTCACGTTTATGAAAGTAGACAGCGCTCTGCACTTCCCGGGCGGTAGAGGCAGTATAGCCAGCCTATTGATTCTCCATTCGCTCAGAGACGCTCCACATTCGCTAGATCTCGTGCATGTGACACATTGTTAGATGCCTTGCAAAAAAATCTAGTGCGTCAAAACCTTTTCTGATGAGTGTAATCGCGCCCATACTCTTTATCTATGCCCTTGACCCTATCTATTCTAAGAGAAATTCCATCACACGGAGTTTCATGGTATGCCATTCTACATTCACGAGTTTTCGGTACATCTTCACTAAGTTTAACAAGACAAACAATTGATGCTGCTCATTAAATCTATATTTGTTAAAGGTTCAGGTGTTAACGAACTCAGGTGCAATAAACAACGACCTCATCCACTATTATGAATACAAACACCAACAATAGACTCTTTATCGTCAACATTAAACAAAAGATTGAGCAACCTAATAAATCTGACTTGGATGTATATTTAAATTATGAATCAACCTTCTCTCCTTTTGAATAGTTGGGTGCATTATTCTCATGCATGACAGTCGTAGAAACATGTTCGCCCTTCTGTAACTCATTCAACTCTAGTCCTCATACCAGTCAAGTTCCGAGAACACTTTTTTGTAAACATACATCTTCGGATAACAGCGCCGGTTCAACATGTACATGAAAACTTTGGTGTTCAGGCGAAGAACTCTCAGTGGAGAAATGCGATGGCTTGTCTTCAGGTGAAGAGCCTTCCTCAGAAGCATATGGAGGCTTCTGTTCACGTGAAGAGATATCTTCGTGTGTTTCCTAGAATCATTAACAAAGCTATTACAAGTTATCACAGCTAATCCAGTCCGAACCTTATGAGAACTTTGTTCCTGAGTTGACTCGACAGTGCGGACTTCGCCACTTTCCTCATTTCGTTCTGATGACAGTTTGGGCACCAACTGTTCTGTGCTCCTTGTTGGATGATTATCTACATTTTCGTGCGATAGCAGTGCATCATGCTCAACGGCTTTGACTTCTTCGGCTTCAATCTGTGCTACCTGGAGAGATCTATTAGAGATCATCCCATAAATGATGCTACATGCTGTGCATCCTATATTCCTCGAAGACGAGATAAAAGAAGTTTTTTTTTGGTCTGAAGCATACGTTGTTTCATTTTCTACAAACCTCCTCCATTTTGTGATGGAATTTGAATGCTCCTGTCCCAAAATTTGTTTTCTTCACAAAAAAAACTCCTCCAGAATCCTATGGTGCAATTGCAAACATGAGAATCCTATGGTGCAATTGCAATATTCAGTGAAGATGAAGGGGGTTTTCTATTGCGCAGTTGCCCTCCCTCATATACTATAATATGAAGCGCTGATCTCTGTCCGTTCGACACAATATCCCACGTACATCCAAAGATCAAGTGCACGTTAACCTTGGGTAGTTAAACCGTTCCACTTCTCAATTGACTATGCTGCTTGCCCTTCGTGCACTTTCACCGTGCATCGCACATAAAGAATATTAATTTGGACCGAGCAATTAAACATGTTAGGAAATATATGAACGAATGGTAAGTGGAGCAACATGCTGAACTGCATGAAGCCACCAATGAGAGCAAGGCCAGAGGAAGACTTGGAAGAACTCGAAACATTTCCCAAAGAGATGATAGAGTTCCTGCTTACGTTAAGTAAGGAATTGGACGGCGCCTGGCCCTTGTGGATAGCCAATGATCCTGTACACGAACATATACATGCTTGACTTAAACGATGGGCGGATCTTAGGGGCTAAAGCATCTTCGGCGGCTGTTTCCCCCTTATACATATTAGAGCCCTCTATTTGATCTTCAGCTAGAGGCCCCATAAATCTATCCATCCATCGCTATTCCATGATCTGCAGATTATTGCTTCTCGACTGAACTAACTGTCAACACCAAGTATCCTCAGACCTTCTGTTACCACCCCCACCCAAAACTGCTTTTTACGACCAGCACGTTTTTTCCAGTTTGAGTCTGGGAGCATCCTCAGTGCAGCTTGGACTAGAAGATCAGAATGTATACTTATAACCTTATACGGTGACCAAAGAAGAGAAGATGATTTTCTGTGAGTAATTTAGAAGGCATCATCAACCAATTTAGGTGTTGATTTTTTTTTTCATGTTTCATTTGCCGATACATCATGTCCACTTCTGCGCAGTCTTCGTTGCGGCGGACCATCGACCAAAAGTAGTCTAACAGTCGTCCAACCAGCTTTCTCTGCATGACGTCGAACTTTTCCAACACGGCTGACGGTGCTCCCAAGTCTGCCATTCGTATATCATGATGGGGGAATCGCAGACAGGTAAGTTGCCAGCTTGACTTCGACGATTAGAGTCGACCCCACGCGTTTGGTCAAAGAGAATACCGAGTTGGGCTTAGCGCATCATTGTTGAGCACCTCTGTCATCGTTTTCCAGCATGCAGCCCAGGTAAGAGAACTTATTCAAGTATTCAATAGGTTATCCGTCTACCCTGATTCCCGTTGAGACTCTCGAAGATACCCAAATCTGCTTGCATTTGTCAAGGCGGAAACGCAGTCCATAGGCTGCAAGTAATTTCGATACAGAGTTCAAAAGATGTTGGAACTTCGCGCTTCTAGAAGTGAATGTTACTACGTCGTCGGCGTACTAGAGATCGACCAAGGGACGTGCAGATGGTGCTAAGACGACACTTCTCAACTGTTCCTAGCAAGATGTCATCGATGGCAATTATGAACAGGACGGGTCCCATTACAGCCCCTCGTCTCCAGTTTCCACTTCAAAACGGTGTTGTACATGCGGCTGGTGTTCTCCGACTCCTGTGGTTCTTCATTAACCACGATATAATATGTCGGTCGTTGAACGTGCACAAGTTCAGGGACAGATGGTGCTCGCCGGTGAGGCAACGACTTGACGGAATGTTCCCACCAAATGACAAAACTGCATCCCCGACCGCGCATCGTTGGCAGTTGACAACAGACGAACACCTTTTCGTCCTGCCGCTATACTGCCTTAGTAGAGTACAGGCTTTACTTGAGTTCCTGTCCTTCCTGTCCAAGCTCACGCCTTTCCAAGCTCCTTCATCTTTAACTTACATTAGTCCTCGCGATCTTATTGCGGCTGACGACGCAGCTTTCCTCTCGAACTTCTCCTGGTTGTAATCACCAGTACTACGGGTGCCTAATACAAAGTTAAAAGTGAATCTTGTCCCAGTGGATGCAAAAGCGATCTCCTTCCTTGGCGTCAAAACAAGGACCGTTTTCTTCACAGCTCCCCGAATACATTTAGTAAAACAGTAGCCATCTAGTCTTTTTTGGTCCAAAATCCTATAGTAGTCGACACCCGTTGGCGAAATTTCTTCATGCATTCATCGCCTTCCAGACCTACTAGAGTCTATTGCAACGATAACACAGCGCTGCAAAATGGGGACATCTAATTTTGGTTGCTTGCTCCATTTGAAAATTAAAGTGAAGGATAAACTGTCTAGCGTTAATCAATCTGCTTGGGATGCACCACCACGTTTACTTCAACTCAGAATCTTTTAGGGTTTACGAACGTGCGCTGTGTAACCAGCACTGCATAAGCTGGTAACCCATTATGCATAAGCTGTGTAACCACCTTATGTAGTGACTTGCGTGTTGGCCAATGTGTTAAATCAGTGTTTTTGACACTTGGACTCGGACCTTCGATTGATCCTGCAAACACAGCAGGAACTCTTACTGAATACGCTACACCGGACCTTTCGACGATCATCCTGCCCTAATGGACCTAGCCAAAACACCTGCAGGCTAAAGTAGAAAGCAATTGTTGACATTTTGATTTAGTTCAAACGCTGAAGAAGATAATAGAAAATAAATATACAAACAGCGAATCACTGTGATGAACTGGTCAGTCACTTTGGAATGATATTAGAAGTTGAGTACAATATCGCACAAAAAGAATTCCGCGACAAACCAGTCAAGTTTAGGGATAATCAGAATGTTCCTCAACTCTGTATGCCATGTATACACGTGCTATAACCTACTTTCAAAACGTACGCGTTGAAAGAATGTTTACCTGTGACGATTCCTTAGGTAGTTCATGATGATGAGCATCTTTTAAGGTAACCTTCTTCACTGGACTCTCTCCAAATATGTCGTTGTAAAACGTCTGAATTAAAAAGCTAGGTGAAGAAGAGTAGTATGTCGTATAAAGGGTACGGCAGAAACAACTCCCACATTTAAAACGGTAATAAAAATCAAATAAACAAGGTGTACAAGCAAGAACTTCCTATCCACAAAATGCAGACAGACAAGGTGTTGAAGAAGTTCACGAAAGTTAACCAAGACTCCAGATTGCAATCTCTATCGCTTAATTCTTCGATCAGCTTACAAAATTGGTGACCTTGTGGCTGAGGGTGACTACGCTCAACTCCCAAAGTCGTCCAAAAACGGTATGCGAAGAAACGTTCCTGTACGAATTTTCCTACGGGGCACTTCACAACTTCACGTGCCTTTCCTGTACAATCGGCTGCGAGCGGGTGGAAAATATTCGTGAGGTTTCCTCACTTGCCTATTCAACTAAAACTAATAGATAGGTTGTTTAGGGAACCGGCGCGTATACATGAGTGGCTTTATGAGGTGTTTCATAGGAAAATTCGTGCAGGAGTGCCATCACGCTCATAGTCGTGATATACACTCCTAACTCCATCTTTCATAGACAGACTCTAACATCGACAAATTCGTATTATGCATTATGCAAATTTAATAAAAGGATAGAGTCACTGGCGTATCAATCCACTTGGGATGTGCTTACGCGTTTTTACTGCAATTCGTAGTCGTTGAGGTTTTGAAACGCGTGTTGGCCTATATAATGACTTGCGAGGGCCAGCCGATCATCAAGCCAGTGTTTTTATCCTCCCAGAGAAGTTCTGGTACCAACTTATCGACCCCGGAATGACGAAAGGCTTGGTTTGCGCTGGGGCTGCCGTTGCGCTTTCGAACCATCGACCGTATGGATCCAACGGTACAACTGTAAGCGAACTTTTGATAAACTTCGTAAAAATGCATCCCGAATTCTAAGAACAACGTTATTATCACTCCTCCACCAAAAACGAAAGGATAACGAAAGGTATTCCCATGTGGAACGTCTTGTAAAAGAAGATATATGGATGTTCTCGTTCTAATTCACGTGTACTCTAATGTTCAGAGGTGAGCCCGCCAAGTGGTTTTCACTTCAATGTTGAAACAGGAGCTGTTACGCTCGAAATGCACAGCAGGGTCGCCTTTCGATCTAAGATGAGCGCTCGTCGAACAATAAGAAGGCCTCGGTGTAATGATCACAACAGATCTACTATCTTTGAAAACACTTGACAACAATGAAGTAATGTTAGTCGCCCAACCAGCTGATAGCAAAACCGCCACCTAACAACACTCCACCGACGTGTTCATCCACAGCACGGGCACTGACATGTCTAACTTGAGTAGTTATTTTTGCCGTACCCAACACATGGGTATAGAGTGCACAAAAAGAAAAAAAATCACATGTTACTATAAATCCCTTACCACGGCAAGCACAGTAAGTGCGACTCCTAAACCAGCCCCTAAGAACGACAACAAATCCGACTTTCCAGGCCTATATGGTTCATGAGGAAACTGCTCCGGTGGTGCCTTAATGTTGTTCGACTTGTTTACAACGACATCAAGTCCTAGTAGTAACAAAGATGATAAGAAGAGAATGACGATTAGCAACATCTCATAAACAGTTACGTGGATTTTCTTTTACTCCGATTAACGTTTTGACATTTCGATGCCAAGATAAGAAGAAAGAAACGATGAACAGTGGGGTTATTACAATTTGAACCACAAAATTTCTCATCACTCCTGGTTGAGGCACAAAAGACAGAAATTCACCAAAAATAATTTTCATGTGATAGTGGTCTATCAACCTTCAATCCCTTCATTTTTTAGGATATAACAAACGACAGAATCAAAAAAAGGCCAGCATATTGTAAGGCAAGCATTACATGCATAAGAAATGCATCATTTTTGTAAACTGCAGAACGTTCTACTGCCCTGGAGTAAAGGTAATATGTGAGAGAACCTGTCTGACCTGGAGTGCACTGAATTTTCGCATTGCTAAAAATTTGGCTAGCAATCAACGAAGAAGCATAGTAATTAAACCTCGGAGTAGGAAGCAAGGCGGTGAAGACGCTAATGATGTGATTAATTGCATGCAAAGCTGAGACCAAGAAAAATATAAAAACCATTCTAAAACTCCACTATAAAGCTGTGTGTACGACGGGAATGAACACTTATCTACTACTATTTTCACGCAAGCAGTATATTATGTAGTCTTTTCCCCATAACCATATAGGTTGCTCATACATCCATAAAGTGCTTGTGTCTGTACACGTCCCGTTAGGTTATTTACGTCTGCTCGATTTGAAAATGATCGTTAGTGGTCTTACGTAAATGCGAATAGATCACCCAAACAAAGAAAAATTTGGTGGCTCAACCTGCAATTAGCAGCGGATAAAGCTTACATCTTGAGAGGTATAAAGTTGGTATTCCGACAACTAACCTTAACACTTCCTAACCAATTTCGCTCTCCAATAGCTGGCTTTGGGACGTAAACTGGAAGTGGTTCTGCAATGAGGAAAATCTCAAATAAACCCTCCTAAGGTGAACTTGGATTCCTAAGTACTGCCAAAGCATGTCTTGAAACTATAGACCGTCATGACTACTAGCTGCTGCCAACGTTGTTGTCCTCAAAAGCCTCCAGCCGTGCGTTTTAATGATACGCCGTCCAACATTGGAACATAGGAGCCGGGTTATCATCGTACTGGATTAGATGTTTGTTAACTGTGCTATATCTCAAAACTATTTTACAGAACCAACACCAACAATTAAGATAAACAAAGGATTCAAATTGGTAGGAAAGGTCAATCCGAAAAAGTTCTGAAGAGGTACCGGACACCCGTGCTTTTACGGATATAAACATGAAAACCAATACACAAAAACCTCAAAACAGAGTGCTTCATAATGAATTTTAATACATGAAATTCTTCGAATCACATTATATACATCATTTCTAAGCACATGTCGTTGATCTTGTTTGAGCATCTGATATCAGAGCAGCATAGGCTGGTGGAATCTTGCAACCTTCCAATTTCTTTAAAAAAAAGCTGTAAATTCACAACACGAAGGTGCCTTATGATGCCTACCTTGGCTACCATTTTGCCAGCCGCAGGACTTTTTGATCCCACTACGCAGAGTGCATCACTTCGGAATCGAGACCACCGAATTGATGGGTCGAACAGCAAATCTATAAAATAAGAAACAGGGAATGAAATACTGACCTGTGTAATGGATCTACTACATATTATGTAGAATATTCTATAGCTGACATTAAGAAAATCACAGAAGTGAAAATGCGTGTTAAAAGTTAGTGTGTTGAAAAGTGAGCTCACTTAACCAAGGTTAGCAAAAGATATGATAAGCATAGGGATCAAGCAATTTTATGTTGTGCTGATTGTTAATACATGGAATGGAAAAAAACAAAACAAAAAGACACAAACATTTATAGAGACATATGAAACGAAAACGTTCTCAATGTCAGAAATCATGAGAACAGCTCAACATAGTTTCTAAGCAATTCTCGTGACTTTTGACTACGTTAATAAAGAATACCCTAGCATAGCCACTGTTTCTTTAAAAAATAAGTTAACGGAGAAGAAAACACGCAAAAATGAGGATAAACTGAAGGAAGCACACGATGATAAGATCACCGCATCAGAGGATTGGGAGCATGCATCCCTGAGCCTTTCTGAACTCTTTATTTTGTGCTAAAAACAGAATGGAAAAGCCACTGCAATAACAACGAAATAAACAGACTTATGTCTAACGGTTTCTTGATTGTGCTGCTCCATTTGTCCAACAACACCATTACAGCCGTATGGTAATTCATAGCTTCTATATCAGATGAGGGTTCGCCTTCAATTTCAAGTAGATAATTTAACATTTTCTCAAATACCTAAATAACGTTATGTTACAAAAAAGAAATGTAACGAAAACTCCGGGGAGAACATACCTCTAGACGAAATATGTCAGCTAAATGAGGAGAGTCTCTGAACCCTTTGAGGAAGTAACCAGGATTTCTATTGATGTAACTAGCAAATACAGCAGCCATTGGTCGATTGATAGGCATAAATCTGGTGGCATAAACGACAAAGAACACTGTAAATTCCGGGCACGATGATTCCAAAGGCAAAAGATATTCATACTAAAATACAAAAGTTGGTTGGTTTTGTGCAACAAATGCTGAATGAACAGTTCTTGTTAGCCAAAGTTTTTTTTTTGTAACATACTATTGCTGCTCCTATACCAATCCAAATATTTTGTGAAAAATAATAACATTGAAAACTACTTTAATATTTTGAAAAGGAAAATTCCCCTCATATCTATAGATATCGCAGGAAAGCACAGCCGTTAATTGCCAGATTTCAGAGAGAAAGTGTAGTTATTATGAAATAACTGTCCACATCTAATTAACTTGGCGATCGGTAATACATACAGAAATTTGCAGAAATGCATTCAAACATTTCATCTAAGCAGTTGAAAAATCCATGTCGTTCCTACAGCCTAAGAAGCAACTTCAGAGTGGATGTCACGAAGCCAAAGTATTATGGAAAATAGGAAGTATTACACTATACACTTCTAAGCTGCACGTTTTACATTTTAGAAGTACACGAGCGCATATTCACCTTTTTTTTGTAGAAGTGATGTAACGATATTACTTTTTAGGATTCGACCTAGTGAGAAATAAAAACAAAAATCAAAAAAGAAAGTAGAATTGCGCCGTTTCCTCCAAAGAATGTGGTATGAGAAGATGGTCGCTGATACATTCAAATCAATATTGCGAAAGATAACAATATACTTGTTCTAAAGCATGAAAACTTAGTGTTAAGCAAACCTAACAGTTGTCACTCATTTTAGCCACTGCCTAGATAACCGAAAGGCTTAATAGGGTTCATTTTTCCAAGAGTTAGTACTTGAAGGGTAGTTAAAAATTTGTTTATGCATTAAACATTAAAACATTAAAAGCAGACAAAATCCACCATGTGCTCTCCATATAGCAAACAAATTGATGTTACGATAATTTTGTCCTAATTCGTATTGATAACGGTCACGGTCACGCAAACTTACAATTATTGAATCAGCCGGTTTCAGATAGTGCTCTGCCAGTACAGCAACTAGTTCCTCAGCGTACGGTTTGCTGTTACCAACCTAAATAGCAACTACAACATCTCATCAAATAAAAACGCACCGTTTACCTTTGACAACCATAGAGAGATCTGAGCGTATAGCTGGAGAACAGGAAACTGCAAAGCATAGGACGCTAATCTATACAAAAGACGAAGTCTTTGTTCGTGAATGTGAGAATCGCCTTCTCTTCCAAGAAACAACACTTCGAAATAAGTGTATTTGTTCATCTCATCACGTTCCTGGAATATTAACAGTTCTGAAATCAAAAAAAGCTTTTTAATGAAAATACCACTCAAAGATGAGATGAGGAAGATAGAGATGGCTAAGGTGATTTCTGCGAAATTTTGCAAAACGAGAAAGGGCAGCACTTGAATTTCGGGAAACAGATTCAGAGCTGAAAGATAAGCTTCGTAGCCACTCATAGACTGCTGACAAACGTGAAGACCCCAGCATGAAAAGGTAAATGCAAGTGCAGACCGACAAATGGTGCAAGCACAACTCTCAAGCATACATCTTCAGAAAACCAGATTTCATGGAGCTGCGACGTGAAATGGTCGGCGCAGCACATAATCTTACACGCACCAGTTTCCTTTTTGAAATGAGGCTATCGAATTGAAAAGGCGCAAATGACCACAAGACACAAATCTTGAAAAAAATTATGACTCGCAGAGAAACTGTTGGGATGCTGCGCGAAAAATGCGAAGAATTAGATTAGATTAGATTTTATTAGAAGAGATTCATTTAACTCTCGTACAGACTACAATGGAGCTGATTTTAAATTTCAAAAGAAATGAATGAATGAAAAACTGCTTTTAAAGGCATCACCCCACAAATCTGGGGTGGTGCGGGTTTCAGGTGGGCTATGCCTATATGGGGTCGTAGATTATGGGGAGGGTGATTCCGTACTTTTTTCCTAATTGCCGTAAAAAAACGCCCTGGAAAACGTGCACAAAGCTGGCCCGGAACGCTCGAAGCCGCCTCTTCCGACCGTTTTTTTAACGGCAATTAGGCAAAAATGGACGGAATCACCCTCCTCCCCATAATCTACGACCCTGTATAGGTATAACTCACCTGAAACGCGCACCACCCGATTCGTGGGGTGACGCCTTTAATGAAGTTGAATGTGGTATGAAAACTGTATCTGAAACCTCCATTGTCTTCTACGAATAAAGTTAAAAGTTTACCTTATTGATAATTTTAACTGGAGATTTATTTCAGGCTCACCATGTACTGCAATCGCTCAAAGTCCAGAGCAACCTTCCACGTGTGAGAGGGAATAAATGTTCACGTGTGAGAGGGAATAAATGTTCACTTCAGATCACTTAAGATTTAACCAGAGAGCTATTTTTGGCTCATCTTAAAGAGAAGACAAAGACCAAATAGGATTTCAGCCTGTCAAAACGAAATCTTATGGCAGAAAGTGAGTTCTCAACAAAATCTTTCCTTACCCACAGATGGTGGATGATCATTGTCTAAACAACACATAAAATAAGACTTGTAAAAATGGATTACATCTTGGTGTGAAACTATCGTCTCCATATCGAACAACAAAAAAAGAAGTGAATTTGCAACACAAGTACAGTCGGATCAAAACGATTGCATTTTCATAAGCAGCTTCGCTCAAAGTGGCGCAGTGGAGACCAGCAGTTGGGATCGGGCTAGGATCAACGTGGACTGCACACTTCAATTCAGAATCGTTTGAGGTCTACGAACGTGTAACTGGCCTATACAATGACTTGCGGTGCCTAGCCGATGTGTCAAATCAGTGTTTTTATCCTCCCAGACAAGTCTGCTACCAATTTTCGACCACGGAGGGATGAAAGGCCTGGTGAGCACTAGGGGAGATTCAAACCTGATTCGATGGATCGTGCAGGAAGCAGAACCTCTAGCCGCTACACTACACCCGCCCTGACCCGACTATACATTATATATATAATGATGATCTTTCTTCATGAAAAACAAAGAAAGATTTTTCATGAAGAAAGATCATCGTTGTTGGACATGGGAATCGCCCAATGGCGCGACTCGTGCGGAGATCGACCACATACTCACCAACCTGAGGTGGTGTCTCCTTGACGTCTCAGTAGTACCATCTTTTTGTAGTGGTTCTGATCACCGTCTCCTTCGTGCGAAAATGCAACTTAGCCACACGATGGAAAAGAACATTTGCTATCGGCAACGAAGGAGAAAAGAAGCCGTCTACAATGATTGCATACTCGAGGACTCCTTGTTCCAAGGTGACTAGTATATCGAGGAGGACCCAAACGTGGACTAGGAGATGTTGCCCAGAAAATTACGAGTGCTGAGCGTGCCTCGAAGCCGCGAACGACAAACTTGGATCGAATTTCGAAGACCACCAGGGAATTGTTGAAAAAAAGAAGGACCTTGAGGTTTGATCCGAATGCATCGCACATTGAGCGGTTAGTAGCAAACATTAGCTGCAGAAAAGCGTTGCAGGAGGATCTTTCGAAATACAGGCAGAAGAAGATTCTGGAAGCAGCGCAAACAAGAACGAGTCTAAAGAACTGCCGCAGGGATCTCCGCGAATATAATATTCCGGTAGCAGCCTTGCTGAGTGAATAAGGGACTCACACGTCTTCTCGTCGTGAGATGGAAATCATTACGGAGAGGTTCTACTCGAACCTTTTCCGTTCATCAACTCCTGTGTCAACCCCAATCACCCCCACCGGTGAAGCTCCACCACGGATTCTCCCTTCGGAAGTACGAGTCGCTATCAAGAGCATGAAACCTTGCACAGCCTCCGGAGCTGATTTTATATCAGGAGACTCTCTTCGGGCTGGTGGGCATCCACTTCATGTAATCCTACCAAACATGACATCCTACTTTCAGAAAAAAAAAGGATCCCAGATCAGTGGAGGACGTCGCGAACCGTTCTTATCCCTAAGAAAAGTGAACGAGAGGACCTTCGGAACTACCGTCCGATATGCTTGTTGAGCGTGTTATACAAAGTATTCACCAAGATCATCCTCACGCGCATATCTACGACGCTGGATGAAACCTAGTCTCAAAAACAAGCTGGATTCCGTCAGGGGTTCAGTTGCTTGGACCACATCCAGATCGTGTCGAGGGTTATAGAGGTTTGCTGCCCCTTGTTCTAACCTTCGTCGACTATGAGAAAGCCTTCGACAGCGTAAAAACGAATGCTATACTGTCAGCGCTGGTCGATCAAGGTGTGGACGATCAGGTGTCGTATGTGAGGACATTAGCCAATTGCTACGATCGATGCACCATTAAGATACAGCTTTTCCAGCGCCCCTCACCATATCCGTTGGAAAGGGGGTACGACAAGGCGATACTATATCGTCGAAGCTGTTCGTGGCTGCATTGTAATGGATAATGAAATCATTTTCCTGGGAAGAAAGGGGCATACGTGTTGATGGAAGATTTTTCTCGAACCTTCATTTCGAGGACGACATCGTTCTCTTTTCGAGCAGTGCCAATGAAGCAGAAACTATGCTCAACGAATTGAACGCAGCAGGGAAGAGAATAAGACTGCGAATAAACACAAAGAAGACACAGTTCACAAAGAGCGCCTACTGCGAGGACGGAGGAGCACAACTTCAAGGCTCCCAAAAGGTGGAAACTTCGTCATTCGCATACCTGGGACGTTCTATGAACATGGAAAATGACTTGAAGGAAGAAGTGAATAGGATGAGAGCAGCATGGGCAGCATTCGTGCCCGTCAGGGAAGCTACTGATCAACTGGCGGACCAAGATCTTCGTGTCCATCTGTTCGACTCGACAGTTCTTCCAGCGCTCTGTTACGCAGTGGAGACGTGGGCAGACACCGTTGCCACGTCTAGGAAGCTACTTACTACCCATAGAACCCGTGAGAGATGTCTTCTGAAGTTTAATCGGCGCACACAACACCTAGCCGGTCTTCGCAACTCGGACTTAAGAGGAATCTTCGCGGCTCAGCGGAATACATATCGAAAACAAAGCGTGGATGGGCCGGTCACATCATGAGAAGAATCGATGATAAATGGACTAAAAGATCGCTAAAGTGGATACCAAGAGATGCTAAACGCCCTCTAGGGTGACCGCCAACGAGATGTGGTGACGTGTTCGCTGCACGGATAGACCAACCGAGAGCTCAGCTGGATACGGCTCAAGGACCTCGTCAATGTCGCTCACGAAACTTGAGAACATCTTGGATGACAATGGCGAAGGAACGAAACGAGATGCTGGGGCCCGCACGTCCAGTGAAGACGGGCCATCTAAGTATCTAAGTAAATAGGTATATATAATACATTCGTATAAGGAGCGCTGATCAGTGGGTCGCTAAAAGCATCTAAGAATAAAACTGCACACAGCCCCTTATTTAAAAAAAAACATTTCTTCCTCTATTTCGTCATTTCACATTCAATCCTAAAAACGAAATATTAGAAGGAGAATCGCCATTAAACAGATAATTCAATTGTCCGTTGAAACCTACAATATAGGAAGCAAAACTTCCAAACAGCCTACCCGCAAGCGCTACTGGGGGTCCCACCGCAAGCGCAACCGTTCACGTAATTGCACTTTAGGTTAAAAAAAAACTAAGGCGTACCGTGAAAAAATGAGCTAGGAGATTGATAAGAGTAAATTCCTGAAGTTGTGAAAGGCGCGTTGATTTCCTGTCGGCTCCTAGACAGAATACTTCGTTATCAATTAGCAGCTGGAGATCATTGTTTTTTGTCAGAGATGGGCGTCCTCTGCCGTGGCTTGAAAGTCTGATATGTTTTGACACCTGTAAACTGTAAGTGCTGACTTAGAAAAAGTGTGAGACGATATACAACTATGGTTGTACCTGCAGTAAAGCTTCAGTGACGCATGCAGGAAAGGCAAGCCCCAAAGAAGTTGGGACGGACGCGCCGTGGTGAAGAGGTGCTCCTCCTCGACGCATAGGAGTACCTACGCAAATGAATGAAACTCTGAAAAGGTCGTGAGAAAAGGAACAGAAGTCGAGACTACAGAAAAACTTAAGGAACAGCACTTAATCAGGATATTCAAGACACAGTTCAGAGGTGAATGAATGGCAGTACTTCCACCCTCTAGAAAAAGCCTACTCAGAACTCTCTCATCAGGTTATGTACACTTTAACGGAAACTACAACAAAAGAACAATGTGTAAGAACTACGCGGATCCAAACGACTCCAGTCATCTCGGGTACTTACACCACCGCAGCGGCCCGCGATGATTGGCGGACGTCAGCAGATCGTCCGCTTGATCGCCTGAATGGTTCTGGCGCAGTCGATCAATTAAAGGCAGCATATCGTGAAATTGACGGTGTTGGGATCTCTCCACGAATAGATATGAGCGGGATATAATCCACGCCTATGAGCGTGATCATTAATTCTGCCTGATAATCCAAAAAAGACAGTCATGGTTGCACCGGTCCCCCTCCGAGGCATCTGGTTGCGCGATAGAATGCGAGCAATTCCGTCGTCCCCCACAATCCAACCGATCTAACTCAGATAAGCAGCGAAAGCTCCCCAGTCTGCACAATCGCAAGTGATTTGCGGATCTCCATCGTTCTGCTACCGGTAGTAAGTTGAGTTAGGGAAACGGCTAGAACCGAGGGTGTTTCAAACGCCTTTTTCTTGATTACTAGTGAGAATTGAACGAGACCACACATATTCCTGGGCTGCATCCATTACCAATCTAGTCGTGGTGAGACCCGGACATCGTTAATTTCGTGATGTTCTTTGAGTGAGCAAAACTATAGCTTAGGCTCCGGGCATAGATTTCAACACCGTGTAATTGGATGGTGCTGCAAACTCGCTCGTGCACAGGACATGAGCACTATTACTATTTTATTCCCTCACTTCTGTTCATTTGTCCTAATGCGAGCGTGCGATGCAATGAGGCTCCATTTGTTACACCGTCATATTTTAGGTCACCACGACGGCTCGGCAAGCGGGAGAGTACAACACCAAACTCGTAGACGACGTATCTATGCGGTGCTGAACCAGAGGAGTGTGCATAAGTATGGCAGGGTCAAAATGACACAAAGCGCGGTGCAGTTGTGTAGTAGTAGTAGTTGTGTAGTGAAGATAGCGCTTGGAATTGAGCTGGGACCATCGCGAACTACAGCGAGGAATGTTGTCAGCAAGGGTCCCTAATAGATTCTAACCGCTCTCCACCGCACTTCTTCGAGTGCAGCCTCTTACGCGATTGCCTTCTGCTACATGTCGTTTTGAGCCTACAAAATATTTGTAAACGAAGTTCAGCACATTACTATATTCGGCTTGTCAGCTCCTTTTTCCTATCTCATCTACTTTCATCGCATTTTTCAATTGTGGCACCGGAGTCCTTCACTGCCCAATAATTCCACTCAGAACATTGGAGTGAAGGTCTTGATATGAGTGGTAAAGGGTATTATTGTGATGACTTATGTAAGGTTGCTGTGATTGGCAGTGTACGCAACTCCAGTAGCTTGTTCAGGCTGCGCTCGGTGGTGCAATGAAAAAAATTTCTTATCAGAGCTCGAAATTCATCCGAAATATTGACAGCTGTGTGAACTAACGGACTTCAACACAACAATGGTGGAACAGACGCAGCAAAGGCGCAAATGCGATGAGAAGGTCTAATTAGTAAATACAATTAGTAACTGCAACTATTCAAAATTCAAGATCAATTCTATTGGTTCCATATTCTTTCATGATAGATGGAATTTCCTTTTGTGGATTTCGATGAGGTAGCTAAAAAGTAGAGGAGTTTGCAGGGTCCAGAGAGACGCTCGAAAGATTGTGTGTTGTGATATTTCAAGACAACTGCAGTGAAATTTCTAGGGTGAAATGTACTTGGGGAAGCCCTCATTGGCACCCTTATTTCTCGAAATAACTATTGAAATCAATCGGGGCTTGTAATCTAAAGTTACTAAGAGAAAAAGGTAAGTTAGAATGCCGGAAAATAAGGGAACCACTGAGTGCCCCCTCCCCACAAACTACATTTTTCCCAAATTGTTATGGTCATGTCGAGATTTTCGTGTGAGAACTATCACTACCACTTTTCCAACTCGGCGCTGTCACCCCCTGAGGATCAAGGCCTCCTGGTCAGCGATTACCTGACCTGACTATTTACTACGAATGTACTTGACGTAGTTTTTTCGTATAGATCTTTCCGATCGCTCTTCTCGATGGGCTCTGTGGATTCATCTCTCTGTTATAGTCTCAGTGGTGCCCACCAGAGTAGTTTCGCTATGACAGCATGGTAGCTGATTCAAGATCTTTTCTAGCCAAAAAAGCCTTTCATCGATCGGGCTCAGTAAATTCACACCGGAGTCACCAGAGGGTAACAGCGCTCACCTACATTGGCTATCTCCTCCAACAAGTCATTGTACACTCTGCATACACATTCATGAACATCAAGCGATTTTGAGGTGAAGTCGCATGAATTATCGTATCCCAAACGTCTTGAACGAATAGAACGTTTAAGGTGTGGTGGCATAATCGTTTACTCCATAAAATGAATTCCTTCTACTTTTACTACTATTTACTAACATTTACAATCCTGAATTTGTAGTTTTAAATCTTGCTATGTTCCGTGTTTCTAATGAATTGTCTGAACTATCTTGTCGTGTTCTTTTTGCCTAGAATGGATTTGTAAAATATCTTTGCTCATAATTATCGTACAACCAGTGCTTCTTAGATTCTCCTTTAAAAAAAGTCTCGTTCATTTTCGGAGCATATACATCTACCAGTCTGAAGTCCCGCTAAAGCCGGACTTCAGACTAGTAGATTTTTTGTGTGGTTCTCTTTGCTCGCTTCAGTGATCAATTAATCAAAATTAAAGGCATCACCCCACGAATCTGAGGTGGTGCAGATTTCAGGTGGAGTATTCGTATACGGGATGGGAGACTATGGAGAGGGGGGTGATTCCATCCAATTCTTCCTAATTGCCGTAAAAAACGGCCCGGAAGATGCTGCGCCGCACAAGGCTGGCGCGCTCCAGTCGAACTCCCTGTGCAAAATAGTGCGTCAAAACTCCTGAAGCCGTATCTTCCGGGCCGCTTTTTTTACGGCAATTAGGAAGAAATGGACGGAATCACCACCCTCTCCGTAGTCTCCCATCCCGTATACGAATACTCCACCTGAAATCTCAGATTCGTGGGGTGATGCCTTTAATCAAAAATTAATGGTGGTGGCATTTTCTGTAAAATCAGAATTCTGCTTTGTTTAGCTTCAAACACCCTTCGATTCCAATATGATATAGACACAATTTTAAAGCATTACTCGAAGTGCGGGTTTTCTTCTTGCTTTCACTAATAGCTATCAAAGAGTGATGTTTAACGTAAAATGAAGTGAACGACATCAACAGACTGATAAAGATAACGTTCCTCGTCAGATCATGTAAACTGTTGTCTACTATTTAAGCAGCCAGTTTCATTTTCCACTTTCTGAGGAAGGCACAATACCAACCTGAGACAGACGTGTAAGGAAGAGCCGCGCGGGGGCGCGGTTTGGCGGCAGTTTCAGATCTTGGGCGTTTTTGAACTTGCTGCTACAAATCCAACCGCATCCACGCAGACATATTCTGCTGATTTGCTGACTTCAGCGGAAATCTAAGGTCCCCAGGTTAATCTTGGCCAACCTGTCGCGCCATTGCTGAGAAACAAGGCACTTGTCAAAACTGAGTTACTTGAGTCGGGTATTATTTGGAAGAGAGATTGTGGAGATTTATCTGGGCGTACGGAACCTATACGGGCATGAACCCTTTGTAGTAAGGCTTACCCCTCCCTTTGGGATGCTGAATATCGCGAATTCCTTTGTTGATCTTAGTTTGCAGAATACAGCTAATTTCACAGCTTTGAAATATCGCACTGAAAGGCCTATAGTCTATACCCTACATGTGCGGCACGGTTGAGAAAGCGGCTGGAATCGAGACCATAGGATCATCGCGAACGTCATCGAGGTATGTGTACATGTGCTAGCAAGGGTCCTCCCTCTATTCCAACTCCCCTCCCCTCCCACTGCACCCTTCAGACGCAGGCGCTTATGCGATTGCACCATGTTTCATGTCGTTTTGACCGTACTGTAGCTCTCAACATTGACAACCGCACCGTGCAGATACCGTACGACGTGTATTGTCCACCATATGAATTACGTCTTCGGTCGCACCACCAGTCGATGGGACGGTATTCGATAGGACGATGGCGCCGTCAAGTTTTTTGGAGCTTTCTCTATTGTTGATAGTTCTTCCTTCTTTTTTTCTCGAGTGATCGTGCATGGCTATGACTGTAGTCGGGTCAAAACGATATGAAGTATGGACAGTTGCGCGGGCGGCTGCGCTCGAGGCGGAGCGGTGGAGCGTAGCAGTTGGGACCGTGTAAGGACCCTCGCTACCGCCACCCAACTCTACAATTTGTCATGGTCCCACTTCGATTCCAACAGCTGCCTCCACCGCACCTTTACGCTTCCAAGCGCAGCCGCTTACGCAACTGTCCGTGCTTAATGTCGTTTTGTTTTGTCGTTTCCAACTATACTTCATAGTCCTAATCATGTACGATCTTTCACTTGAGAGGAAAGTGTACAAATGCACAACAAAACCTTTCTTCAATGGCATCGTCCTCATCGCCCTATTGATTATTGTCTGATCGACCAAAAGAGTTAAGCCATTACTCTTCTCTGCCAAGGACGTAATGCGTCTGATCAACAACGCTTTCAACGACGGCTATTTGTGATAGAGATAGCATAGGTTTCACAAATGATTCAGAGTTTTTGATTCTCACAGAGTCTACTGAGAACTACTAGATTTCAAACTAAACACTAGTTCCATATGCACAGTTGTAATGAACGAATTTCTTTATTTAAAGGCAGCATAATACGTATCTGAGGTGGTGCGAATTTCAGGAGGAGCCGTAAAAAAACGGCCTGGAATATGCGCGTGTGCACAAGGCTGGGGCGCTCCAATCGAACTTCTTGTGGAAAATAGTGCGCCGGAACGCTCCAAGTCGTGTCTTCCTGGCCGTTTTCTACAGCAATTAGGAAGAAATGGACGGAATCACCCTTCTCTCAATAATCTACGACCCCGTACACGCAAATTTTACCGGATATCCGTACCACTCCAGATTCGTGGGGTGATGCCTTTAAACCTTGAGGGAACTGCGAGAGAGCGTTGCATGGAAATCATGGGGAACGGGAAGAATTCCCGCCGTTCGCAACGTGCGGCTCCAATCACGTATTCTTAATTGGATTTTGGCGCTTGTTGCACTAACTTTCGCAGTTGCACTCTACGTTTCAAAGTGTGTTCGTGTCATGAAGGCAAGTGCCTAGTGGCTGCATTCTTGCAAGATTCTGTGCCTTGCGACCCAAGAGAACCGTCTCCAGAACAACACTCAGACCTACCAGCACAGCGCTTTCGCGTCAGGTTGGCCGGATCGGGATGAAGTTAGAATTTCTAGTACTATACAATGTTGGAGGGGATATACGCTTTTCGAAAGGGCATTGTTATTTTGTAGAAACAAGCAGTCACAAGCAAAACACCACGGTCATCGTTCAACCCTGCAGGAGATATCTTTCGCAAATACATATTCACAAACATGGAAGTGGTCAACTCGTCCACGAACACGCTAGAGCAGTGTTTAATACACTAAGGAGTTGGATTGTCGCCATCTCCCCTCTAGTTGTTCATCAGTTCCCAACTGTTTTACACGTTCCCAGCAAACACAAGTAGCTCACTAGTTCTCAATTCGAGTTTCCTGAGTGCAATCGTCCTACCTGGTCCGATCCTGGTACTGGTTCGTAAGATGTAAATAAGGACCAGGCTATCATAGATAAAGTACGGAGCAGCTCAGATGAGCAGTTGTGCACTATCACTAGCTCCAGATTCAAATCGAACAGTTGAGACCGCTAACGGTGCTCTCGATAGCTGACCACATTTGACCGATACGGAGGTTTCGCGATGAAGTCCGCAAATGACAAACGCGGACTTACGCGATCAGATCACCAGCGGAACCATCTTTGCCAGTACGAGGCGCCGAGCGACGATTTTTTAGCGCACATTTTACACCACCATTGAAATGTTGTTCAGCAAAAAAGTGTATCTGCGTCTGTTCAAAAAGCTTTGCCAATGCGGCTGAACAGCGTTCGTTGTAAAGTACTTCAGGGGCAGCTTCCTGTTTTACATTTTAGGATTCCAGATATCTCTTATTATTGTTCGGTCATGCAGTTGATGTTCCAGAGAGATTGCTCTTCTTTCTGGGTATTCTATTTTGAGTTGGATGGTGGTGTTTGCGCTTAGTTGTTGCTCGCATTTTTGTCTCTTCTTCGATCCTCCGATTTTATTTGTTTGCTCTGCGTTCATGGAACATGCAAGTCCCTTCTAGATTTTCCATATATGTGCTTCCTCTTTCTGTGCTTCCAAGCTCTCTATCTCCTCACAAAACCACTTCTCTTTTAATTTTCGTTCGTTTCCTAATTTGAGCGGAAAATTTCCATTTCTGGAAGAAATGCTAATGTGTTTTGCGTACAGCATCGAAACAAGTAACGATAATATTTGGTGCGCATACAAAGTTACTTAGTAGTTAGAACAGTTAGTTAGTTAGAACAAGCAGTTCGCAAGAAATATTAGGGCCCTATTGAAGTCTACTTTAAGGAAATCAAGATTACTGTGCTATCTTCACTTGCCTCACATACACTGGGCTCAACTATCTATCTTTTGTTGCTCTGAATAGTATCGAATGGTTATTATCGAGTTACGAAATCTCTTTGTGAAGGAATTAAACAACATTCCCTCATCTACAGCATTTTGAAATGTATTGTGGGACCTTAATTCAGTTATATCTGCTTTCATGTGTTTTAGATGCTTTAGATTTTTATGATTTTTTAGATACTTGAGTTTTGACTGTATTCGGACAAACTTTTTAAAATCATTTTCAGTTGATGTCGGAACCGGAATCCCGGCTGCCGACACCTGGGCGAGTCCCTCCAGGATCGACTTCTGTTGGTGCACTTCCCCCTTTGACTTTACCTCAACCTCGCCTTGATCCTCTTGCAGGGATCTCTTCCGTTCACCATTCGTATGCTTCGCCTAGTCTTACAACTCAGGTAAATGGATTGCACCTTTTGTTTTATAACTTGCAAGTATCTTTGTGATACTGAGGCCTTGAGGAATGTTTCTGGTCTTTATGTAGAAAATGAATGTTCGAATAGAAGGGTAGACAGAGCATCATGTCAGAAGTTTGCATTTCAGCATCTGAAGTTTTCAGTGTAATTTATTTTGTAGTATTGCCTTCGTTTTTCTTTAGTATGATTATTTGTGTAATGGGTTTCACTGCTTTTTACTCGAGCTGAAGAGAAAAAAGTCTTTGTCATAGTGTTCATTTGCTGACAAGTAATTCGGTTCAAGTTTTTTTTTACTTCGTTCACGTGACGTATTTGTTTCTTTCATTTTGCACCGTCGATTTTGCCCCAACCACATCTGTTAGCTGTCACTTTTTTTTTAATTTTGAAAGCTATATAAGATTTCAGTTATCTGGTCAGTGCAATCGCTTCAATATCTTAATACAGATGATGCCGTCACCTATTCTGCAATCTGGAATTTTGTCACCTGTCTCGACTCAATCGCCACTAAGTCATCAGATGCTCTCTCCTCAACAGAAGCCTCAAGGTGGTTAGTTGTACTACATATATCTCCATATTTTTCGAAAATGAAATGAGTCACGCCTAACATCTACGTTCTCGTGGTTGAAGCGTTTGAAAGTTGAAAGATCTCAGCATTTCCTCTTCTTGAGTAAGTTTCATTTCACTTCAACTCGCAGTTTTCAAATTTGTAGCTCCATCAGTCGGACCAGCTGTTCAACCGCAGCAACTGCAAGATGTGCGACGGCAAGGTATAATACTTGGACAAGAGCAAATACGCGGACAGTTCTCTCATATCGTCACTACAGTGTCTTCAAATAAGAGAACTAACGAAATGGGCAGACAAATTCAGAGTGAGACCATTTTCGCGGAGACATCGCGAAATCCTGTTTTAGTTGCCCTGATATATGGGATTTTGTGTCAGGTCTTGGTGAATATTATTGTATTACATTATAATTAGTCGTTATGGAGTAAATGTAAGGAAATTTTGGAAAGATTTTCACTGCGACTTTCTTTAATGCTACCAAAAGGTCGAAGTCGATAGTCCTTTTGAATTTATTCCTTCTCTTTCATTTCTTGGCTAAACGTGTTCGGTATGTTAACATAATTTTTCTTCTGTGCATGATATTTCTGGTGATGACTGCGCTTTTGTTTCATATTTTCACATTCTCTCATTGTTTATATTGTGACAACAATTTGAAATAACTCCTTGTTTTAGGTGTCCCAAACTCACCTGCGTCGTTGGCAATTTCAACTCCACCTCAGTCTGTACAGGTTGGTTGAGAGCACACATTTGGAAATTATGGTTAAGCTCGTTCTCAATAATGACAGTAAACACAGTGGGTTTAATATATCTGATATTCAGATTTGTTACTAAACCTAAGTGTAGTACTTTAATTATAGGAACAGAATAGTACATTTGTACTGTATCCTTTCCGATACGCTCTTATATGTGGTATCGAAGCATTAAAGTCCGAGGGATCTTCAGCGCTGAATTGTGGTACACGTCAACCTTAAGTCTTCCTTTATCCTTAGTAGACAGATGATTACTGGCAAACTGTGATAAAATATGCCTGTCAGAAACAATTTAAGGAAAGCTCGTGCTTCCGTGAAAATGGAGGCCATATTCGTTGAGTTGAACTGCTCTACATTCGCATATCTAAATGTGATTTTGAGTACTGCTGGATTTTTTCCCACGAAGAAGACATCTTTCATGAAGTGAATGATACTTCAGTTCATTCCAGACATGTGCGCAACTCTAAGCAGAAATTATGAGGAATTCTTAGGAGTATTAGTGAGGAAGCTTATTATTGCTTTCACTTCATCAATCTTAACCTCGTTCCTTCAGGAAATAATTAATAATACATTAGGATAACTGCTAATAAGACACACGATCCTGTTTTACAAATACGCCTATGTGTCATGGATAAGTTTAAGACTATTTTAGTTAGTGTGTTTTTAGTATATTTTCAAAAACAAGTCTGTTGTACAACCTTTATATAACCATTTAAACTATGATTTCTGCCACTTATTTTGCCATTCAGATTTTGGCTTATACAATCCTCAGGAATCATAAATAATAACATCAAAGATTCCACACTATCCGTATAGTTTCCCATGTACTAGTGCGAAGCAGACGGGAGAACAAACTGAGCAAATTAGTACGACGACATCCCTTGTAGTTGACATTACTAACAATTTATGTTAGAGTAACATGTAGCGCATAATTTCTAGCTTGTATACTCACATTCTTACCGCAATTGTGGAAAGTAAACCTTCGTTCCTGTGGGGAAACATCCTGAACTCTACATTCACCCACAAAGACCCTAAACAACGTCAGTTTCGTGATACGTTGTCTTTAGCAAGAAGGCTGGAGCTCTTTTCGTACTTTATGTACTGCCGAACTTGAAAGGCATAAGTAGCGGTGTATTATTGCTATCAACATTACGTGGCATTGCGTCTCATACACTTGCTATCTAGTTACAGTTTCTTCTTTTCTGCTTTCTGCAAGTTTCCATGCGTGTGCGAGTGTCGGGGACGTAGTTGTTTGCTGATGTTTGTCGGCGTCGCATTACGTGTTCAATGTTTTAAAGATGCTGGTTCTACTAATCCCTTCAACGATTCTAATTTCTTTTTCAGCTCGTGTAGAAACAAAAAGCGAACTAAATTGTAAAGCAAATCCTGAGGCAGGTAAGAAACCTTGAATGCCCCTCATCTGGCGCTTTTGCATTAGGAGCTCTGCTCACTTATACAACAAAATGCGTTGCAGTGAGGAATTTCGCAACGTTGTTTGTGAGTCAAATCAGCTAATAGTTCCTAATGACATCCTCACTCATACCCAAAAAGATCGGATGCTTTTTTCACACTGGATTTTTCGATTATTTTAAGTTGTTTTCTAGATTTATGGTAGATTTTGAAATTCTGACAAAAATTGACCTTTAGTAGTAAGGCGGTTACAATGATGTGTATGGAGGACTAGCTAAGTGCTACAACTGTGTTCCGGGGACGAAAAAAATTGGCTTTCTTGATGTCGTCGGCGCTAATCAACAGTGGTACAATATGACAAGACTATAATTGTAATCAACACTATGAAGTAGTAGATTTAATTGAATTCTTTGGAAAACTGTAACTTTTACAGTCGTGTTGTGCACCCAGGTCAAACGAGCTGAAGCGTGGTGGTGCATTTACCGGATCATCGCTTGCTGATATCAAGCTGCCAAAATAAGTGCAGGTCCAACGCCGATCGCAACCACTTTCGCAGCAGGGTCCAGGTCTTTCTGACACGACCATGTCGAGGCGACACGTCGCGTCTACGCTGAAAACGTGCACTGGTCCCTCTCCGCATGCCACGATAGATCTCGGAGCTCCTTTTTCCTATTTTTTTATAGTTCTTCATTCTATTCGTAAAATAGTCTATGAATAGGATTACGTAGTCTTAACAAAGTGCTTTTACATTAGTTTTATTGTTTGTTTTTTGCTGTTAGAGCGCCTCTAGAATTTTATCTTGTAGCGACTGAATTTCTCTCCTATTTCTTCGCGAAACTGCTTGATCGAGCAAATTTTCATGAAAGTCGGGCAGAATTCTAATCTCTATAAAATAAGATCTGGGAGATACTCTTTTATCAAAAGGAACTATGAACATAGAGGAAAAGGGTTTTCTTACTATTACAACTATGAAGAATACTAATAATGCATAATTGCAGAAATAATGGGCCAGAAACATTTCTCATGGAAGATTTTAGAGGCGTCCTAGGAGCGACACAAACGGAAAAGGATTTTGCTAAGACTTTGTAATTTTACTAACAAACCATTATACAGAAAAATGAAGAGAAAAGAGCCGAATAGTCTGTTGCGCTCTGGAAAGGGGCAGTACACTCTTTAACCGCGGACGATGTGTCACCCTGTACAACACGTTTCTTTCCGTCTCTACTTCGGATAAGATTTGTTTTGAAACCTCTGAGTGAAAACCTCTGACACATACTCTTTTAACGGTGATTACAACCATCCCGCTTTGTTGCTTTGAGTTGAGCTTCGGTCGATCATTGTGGAGGAGGGCATTACATCGATCGTTGGAAGTGAGCGAGTCCCCAAAGCTTTTCTTTGTAAGACTACGCATTTCTTTTAAGCTTCTGCAATGTAAATAAGGAACTCTATTCAGTAGCTGTGCACTTAATTTTCGCAACATTTTCTAAAGATTTTGTTTGGATATATAGTCCGAACTGAACCTTCGATGGGACTGCTAAGAAATTGAACGACATCTTGAGGACTTTTTTTCCCTCCATTTTTTGTTCGTTCTATCACTTGTGTTTCACTCAGAATACAGAACAGTAGTAGAAGTGAAGCAGTGCTTCCCCTTGGAGATTGCTAATGACATTAACTACTTGATGATCAACAATCAATGGGAATTGAAATATTTGCTGTTGTTTACGACTTTTTTCATGAGGTATTAGCGTCGCACTAATTGTTCAGGTACGGCACAGCAGTTTGGATGCTCAACTCTCCCCAGGATCTAGCAGTGCTGGCAATCCTTCACCGTCATACTCAAATCACTCCTCGCCATCGGTCATTCAGATTCACAATGGACATGGACCTACTGTATGCCTTTATCATTAGTCTTCTGTATGATGTAACTTTGACTTTTCTTGTCGTGATTTTTCCCGGGATTTCTACGAGTGATGGGAGCTAACCTTTTCCATAAGACAGAAAAACGGCAAGTTGTTCCAGATATTTGGATCTCTTCTTCCTTGGTATTCCCTTCGAGACTAATGATTTATGAGAAATTTAGCTTGGATCAAATTCTAGAACAAAATTATCAAATTACATTGGTTCATTCGTTTTTAATAGAATCTGGGATTAATTTCGATGAAGAATGCCCAGATTATCTGCTGGTTAACTCGAGCAGAAAAATCATCTCAAATCGCGCAGTTTTGAATTTCTGATCTTTGTTCCCTTTAATTTTCACAATTATGACAATACCAACCAATTTCTGATATTTGTTACTTTAGTATTCTTATATTATAGATCTACTTGATATAAGGAGCATTCATTTCATTATTTCCTCACAATAGTGCTGTCTTCCCCTAACTGGGGTGAAGTTGAGGAAATTCGTTTCAAGTAACTATTATTGTCATCATGACTGGGCTGTGATACAATCACTACTCAAGAACGTTTAAAGAGATTTGCACAATCGTTCATGAATTTCGATAGTATCACTTTATTATCTACATTTCTAGTGAGAATTAGAATTGTCAGAATTAGCGGAAAGTATTACGTCGTTAAGTAGCTTCAGTGTCACTTGCCTTTATCAGTTTTTCACGACTTCTTATTTCCTTGATATTACTCGTTCCAAAAATATGTAGCATTTTACGATCTTTTCCAACGTTTGTTTTAATCTTTCCCTTTTTTCGTTCCTCTGTTTGGCTTGTTAGTTCGAGTGCGCATATCTCTTGACCAGATCGGAAATATCCATGTGACATTTCAGCACGCTATTTAGAGAGTGGATAAAAGCAAAGTACGAATTTTATTCAATTTTAAAAGTTATAGTGTACTTGTCAGTGGTGTATTATATCAAAAGGTTCCGTACAACCTCTATCATATTCGGCAAACTCTGCGTGAAAGTGTTTTTCGGCACTTTTAGTAGACTAATTAACATTGTGCTCCTACAATATTTGAATGATATGCCTATGTGCGTGTCGATATTTGTAGAGCTACAATAGGTCACTATTGAAGTACCGGGTAGTTTTTTTTAAATTATTTGGTTTTGTGATTGCAGAATTGGGGAATGCCTTGGCCCAGAACAGTTCTGTTGAGACTTACATCACATTCAGTTTTACAAGGTTAAAGGCATCACCCCACGAATCTGAGGTGGTACGGATTTCAGGTAGAGTCCGCCCATTTCTTCCTAATTGCCGTAAAAAAACGGCCCGGAAGATGCGGCGCTGCACAGGGATGGCGCGCTCCAATCGAACTCCTTGTGGAAAATAGTGCGCCGGAACGCTCGAAGCCGTATCTTCCGGGCCGTTTTCTACGGCAATTAGGAAGAAATGGACGGAACCACCCTCCTTCTCAAAATCTGCGACCCCCTATACGAATACTCCACCGGAAATCCGTACCAATCGAGATTTGTGGGGTGATGCCCTTAACGAACATTTTCTAGTACTTCACTTTGCCATTGCGAAATTAACAATAGGAAATTAGTTCGAATATCAAGTATCATTATCCAAGCAGTGGAAGTTATGTTAAATTTTCCGCCCATGCGTGATATACCATCTCAGTGGTTCAACAATGCTTTTTCTTGTGCTGTGCAAATCTGAATGCAGAATCCTCTCTACTTCCAGTTGAGATTTTTAATTTTGGTATCTGCGCACACCTGTGGAAAAAGTCTGTGTCTAAGTGTCCAAAATGTCGTTGAGGAAAATGTGTTCACAGGGATTTCTCAGTGTTATGTTCTAAATTTCTTTTGTGGTTTGAAATGGATTGAAATAATAATAAAAGCTTTACAGGGATCGTATGTACAAAGTTCGAGTATGCATTCACACACTGGGCCTTCGCTAACTCGCTATTCGTCTCTGCCGAATCAGGAACAAATGCAACACCATGTCGCGATAGGTTCTGTGTCCAGTTCAACCAAACAAATTTTCCAGGTTATTAATTTGCGAATTTTATTTTACTTTTTTTTTGCCTGAACATCAAAGCATTGCTTCAGCATGAAGTTCAGTCGAGACCGGTTCATCAGGTTTCCATACCTGCAACCTCTGTTCCACAGGTACTTCTTTGTTGTGAAAGTGCATTATCTTTAAATATTTGCTTCAAGACGACGGTGTCTTTTCATATGCTTTTCTCGAGTTAAATAATTCTTGTCTGCTTCTTGTCTCCCATGTTAGATTGCAAAAGGGTGTGCGAGCAAACAGAGTACATTATTTCGCCAAATGAAGTCTTGTTGTTCATACAATGCTCAGAAATAGAGAATGGGAAACGAATGCTGGCATATTCGTGCGTTGATGCTACGGTTTGATGTGCCTTTGTAATCATATGAAAAAGTGTCTAGCTTATATACTTTCTTTTCCCATGCAGAACCGTTTTCTTCCTTCTCCGCAGTTGAATCAATGAACTTTAGACTTTATCAAATTTTCTCGGTCTTGGTAAAAAGAATTACACGTGACGTATGCGCACGAACTTTGAAAATGTCAATTGATCGGAGCGGAACTGCCATGTTGTGTGGATGACATGTGATAGGTTCAACAATTCTTCCCTTAATTATCAGCAATTAGCTATTTAATAATAGTTGTGCAATTTGTTTATCAGTGTTCCCGTACGATTTCTGGTTGGAACATGTTGCACTCAGAAAAGGATGACCAGTCCTTTTTTGAATTTGGAATCCTCTTAAAGGCATCACCTCACGAATCTGAGGTGCTTCGGATTTCAGGTGGAGTATTCGTATACGGGATCGTAGATTATGGAGAGGTGGATGATTCCGTCCATTTCTTCCTAATTGCCGTAAAAAAACGGCCCAGAAGATGCGGCTTCGAGCGTTTCGGCGCACTATTTTCTACAAGGAGTTTGATTGGAGCGCGCCAGCCCTGTGCGGCGCCGCATCTTCCGAGCCGGTTTTTACGGCAATTAGGAGGAAATTGACGGAACCACACCCCTTTCCATAATCTACGACCCCGTATACGAATACTCCACCTGAAATTGGTACCACCTCAGATTCGTGTGGTGATGCCTTTAACGAACCTTTTCGATGGTAATCATCAGCATGTGTAATTTGGGTAATTAACGGAAAGCTCAAATTTCACGGCTCTCCCTTCACCGGGATTCTGTGACAGTCTAGATTCTCCGAAAAAGGGGCATTCCTAAGAGCGTGAATATGCAGTAATTCGTGCGTAGCGTTTTTGAACTTAATATACTTTCCATCATAAACTGGGAGACTTCTGCTGGTAAAATCAAAATCGCCTAACAGTTCTGTATGATGCGAGCGGACGCAACTTTAGAGATCTTTCTAGTTAGCGTTCCAGATTTTCGTTGACACATCCGTTTTACCCATGTATCCAAAATGGAGCAACTACAATGAGTATTATTTCTGTTATCACTTTTGTTAGTAGCAGTTTGTAGTTTGCTGGGTCACGTTGGAAGTGTTTCCTTGAGAATTAGTGAAGTTTCGTCATATAAGGGCTCAAATTTTGCTGAAATGTTAAGAGGAACTCACCTCATTAGCAGATCTAATTCTGTTGCAGAGATCTTTAACGGCACAAACCCCGCAAGCACCTTCTCTGCTCCAACAGCAGCTGAGTGTCCGTCCAGCTCGCGTATGTTTTCTTAAAATAGACTCCTTTTTAACTCTTACTTTAAAGAAAAAGCGTTGAACATCTAATCTATGAACTTAGTCAAATGCGACGGTCACCAGCGGGCAGCCAAATGTAGTGATACATCAGCAACCGCTTCCGCAGATTCCTTCTTCCCAGCAGAACGGACAACAATCAAAGGTATATTGTTATTAAATAGTTCCTAAATAAATGGAACTTGACAGCAAACGTCTTTAAATTTTGGTAATGTTTTTGCTGAAGTGCTGTATTATTGGACTGTTTTTGAAAAGTGCTTCCGATTCTCTGTTGAAAGAGTGTTACCTATATCACTTCACCACATAAAAGTGTTCGCAAGTGTCTTTTCTTTAATTGCAGAATTCAACCGAAGAATTTATGTGCCTCGTTATGCCCACTTCTGACTACTTCTTGAAATATTTAATTCTTATGTAATAAAAAGGTTACATATTCCAGCCAAAACCGATTCCATCTCAAGAATCTCTGTCTCGTCAACTCCAGTCTACATCGAACCAACAACATGTCGTTATGGGTCTGCTCCATGGCGCTCAGTTGCAGGTTGGCTTTAAAAAAGCCTTTAGTAGGGTTAGATTGTTTGTAGTTGTAGTTGTCGGTAGTTTAACAAAAATCTTTATTTATTTTGCGTACATTTTGTATTGTTGTGAACAGTGCTGTTAAGAAGTTTTCTTTTCCCTCTCAATTCCCCTTTTTTCCCACTGACACTAGAATACTGGGGAACGGTCAAGAGGTACCCGTATGATGTGCCGCCGCGTATCCAGGAGGCTAATGAGCGTCGTTAATTGCACCGCGCGTCTCCTGATACCGTCATAATCGCCACAGTAGCCTGACTGCTCCTCTTGTGCTACGTCTTCAAGATGCCCCGCCCATGCCTCCCTCCCTTCCCATTTCGCCGCGTCTACCGCTCTTACAACGATTTTTTGTCGCCGCACCTACAGCTCTTATGATGCGCTTTTAAAATCGAATGGAAAGGAAAGAACATGATATTAGATGTTGTTCGAAGGTCTACATAAAGTGTGCTTGCAAGTTAATATAAAAGAAGGAAAGAATGAAATAGATTTGTATAAGTGAAATGCCATTTAGAAATGCGAGTGAAAATGAAATTATCCTGTCTCGACTTGTTAGGTGGGAAACACTCATTCATCTCTGAGAATGCAAGAGATGTTTCAAAAAATGTCCCACTGATCGGTGTTATGCTATTATCTTTACTTTTTTCTTCGCTTTCTAAGGATTTCTTTTTGCTCATCTAGCTGGGTAAAATTGACGTCCAACGATCAACGAGGCGCGAATAATGCCTCACAGACATACACTGTACCTAAAGGTATATCTCGAAGATACAAAGGTCTCTATTCGCCACTAATATACCTAACCTGTCATATCGATTTTATACAGAGAATAGATAGAAATGAAGCGATAAAACGCTGTTGAAAGAAGTTTGAAGAACCATACAATTTCAAATTTCCATTATATAAAACTGTATAAAACGTACAAGCATGTATTGAAATATTTGACATGTGCCGTATATAAACATTATATCTATGTAAAATTTTGAAAAGGTAAAATGTAGAAAGGAGTTTAAAGAATGTATACAAAGTAATAAGCGCGTAAATTTACTGTTATTATAGCTGCTGCAGTTGAAGCAGAACACGAATTCGCTGAATGGCATCGTGACAAACAAATACTTATGCACTGCTAGTTTATATCGAAGACATAGGGCATGAAATGTGTTAAATTATGAGATGTGTGGAAGTATATGCATGTTATTCTTTTCCCTGGAGCATCTTTTTGAGATAATTTTTACTTATGTAAAGTTACATTGGATAGAAGGATCTACTTCTTCTCTTTTATTCCCAATAATATGCGCTTAGTTTACTATATCCGTACATCAGAATTCGCTGCGGCAATTCGTTCTTCACTCCCTCTCCAAAATTCGCACTATCTACCGCTTCGTCGCAGCGCGAACGTCGCGCGCGGCGTTGATCAGAGAGCAATAGGTAGGCGGGGTGTAGGTGATCTCAGGCGGTCGTGGAGAATGTATAGCTGGTGGAGCGGTCGTAATTACGCGGAGGAGCGCGGTGCTGAAGGGAGGACAGGAGCGGTCAGCCGGTTTTCACGGGTACCTCTTGTCCCGCACCCTAGAATACTACGCCTGTTCAAGTTGATTTTGTTTCTTCTGTTCGTCTTGCTTGGTAAAACTGAACGATAGTCATTTCTTTCTTTTTTAGTCAAATACAATTTTTTTTTTGAGAGATTGAGGAGCGTACTCAAATTGTAGATTCGAGGTAACGTTTCACAAAAGGAAAGCATGTTAAGCATTTTTTCCAACGGGTCTACCTCATATCTCACTTCAAAGCTTTTATTTGCAGCAACAACAGTCCGAGGGTGTCGCCGGTACCTATGCCGGAGCAACGGTTTCGAATCCTCACGTCCGACAGGTTTGCTTTTCTCAGTTCCACATTTTCTTTCTTGCCTGTTTGGTGCTTCTGCTGTGTGAGGGTTTATTATTTTCCACTGCCCACTTCGCTGGACTTTCTCCAATTTCGTTTACAACTTTTCGACGGCAAAAAGAAAGTAGAAGTTTTCTTTGTATTACCAACCGTACAATGTCCTCACGATACTTATCCTTCAAACTCGTTACTCAGATCTTGGCAAATCGAACCTCTCAAACCATGGCTGGCCCTTCTTCTTCTGCAGGTCAACAGGTACTTTTAGTTGATTTCTGACAGTTGGCATTTCTTTTTCCAAGAGATTTCTCTCTGTACACCGTTGTGCACACTAATTGTCTTCTGTCATTGTCATGTCATCGTCTGTTACTAGGGTTCTATGCAATCACACACCTTATCGCCTCCGAGAATGTCGCCGTCAGCTCTTCAACAGCAGGTAACGACCTTGTTTCTTGAAATTTTGTTGTTGTTCAAGCAGGCTGTGTGTTCACCCTGTGAACATCTGGGGGTGTTCTTTTTCAATCTCTCAATCACTAAAGATCGAGTTAAGGGATTATTTTATCTTGAGTTTTGAAGAACTTTTGGCATCAGCCACTATTTTTCATTCGCATCACACTTTTGTTCGAATTCCCTTTCGAAAGCCTGGAGAGGAAATATCAATCTTTTCCAAATTTAGTTGTAAAGATTCAAAAAATGACGTTGGTAGTCCTTTTGGGACTCCTCAAAGTGAGCAGTACAACCGCGAGCAATCAGAAATCATACAAAGATGGACAGCCTTGAGATTTTCTGCCGCGGAGAGGCAGTCGTAGGGGGGATAACATTTATTGTCTAAAGATAAAATTAAGAAAATAGTTTGCGATGTTTTACTTTAAAAAAATAAAGAAGTTCGCAATTTTCTGCTTTTTCACCCTATTACTTACACTTGAAGATGTTATTGACTCGACAGACCGGCGAAAGCCGACGCTAGCGCTGATGTTGGAATAGAGCTTGCAGCATGAAGCATTTGTGTCGCAGTTAATTCCTACCTGGGAATAGTTGGGGTCCTTATAGGCTACGTTCGCTTCTGTAGGCTTACGAATATTTGTACTTCTTGCTTTAGGGTCGTCACCATGAAGGTAAGCTACTTCCAAGATCGCAATTTCAAAACGTGAACTATGTTGTTCTATTTGTTTTTGCATCAGTAGCTTTTTTAGACTGATCTGGAATGAGAAACGCATCAGTGAGCGACAAGCTTAGCATTGAAATGTTCGATCGTGGCTTTGAGAACGTGAATATTTCTTGCGATATGTTGGGAGATTGATATTATTTCAGTAAGGGTGGGAAGGAGAGCTATTCCACAGAACTTTCCAACCATGTTCTTACTTTAATGTACCTTCTTATAATGAATCTGAAATAACCGAACTCCACAGTGCGAGCCAAAATTGAGGAGCGTCAAAATCAAACTAGCTGTCACTCCTTACTGGGTATGCACAACATTGCACATTCGAGCCTATTCCTAGAGAGAAGGGATGTGGGTACAAAGATGTATGAGTTCTAGTTGGTGAGCCTAACGATAAAATTTTATAGGGATCCTTACTTATAGTTGGGTCAAAGCGAAATGAAGCATGGACGGTTGCGTAAGCGGCTGCGCCCGAAGCGCCGCGGTGGAGCGTATCGTTTGGGATCGTGTGAGGATCCTCGCTACTGCCATACATCTCTGCAGTTCGCCACGGTCCCATCTCGATTGCAACTGCTGTCTCCACCGCACCGCTTCGAGCGCAGCCGCTTACGCAACTGTCCGTGCTTCATGTCGTTTTGACCTGACTATAGGTAATCATATCTTCTATCAGTGCAAAAGTATTCTTGATCTCATGTCGCCGACCTCCTCAGGACGAGGTTTTCGGTTTTTTTTCGCCAAGGCAATTATTTCACATTCATCACACTTCCTTGAGTTTGCTCACTCGTCTTGCCGTTAGAATCGTCTAGATTGTACTTTTTTTTAAAGAAAGAACTCGTACGATAAAAGAAATTATCTTTCTTTCAAGAGAGAAGAAAAGAACGTTATCCTTTCTTTTTCTCCATTTTTTTGGTAGATTCCATTGTGTTGTCGCCATTGTTTCGTTTGAGACGTGAAGCAAAGTTGTTGGAGCATGTTTCTGCATACTGCGCACTTCTGATCGCTTGCAAAAGTTCAATTTGATCCGAGCGATGAGATTTTGTTGCGATTTTCCTTACTCACCAATGAAGGACCGGACGAACCATTCAACATATATGATTGCCTTTCTATCTGCATCATTTTTCAGCTGCGAAATTCAATAGTATAAACTAATAGAATAGTTAGTGGAAGGGAAAAAGTGGTCCTCTGGATACCAACTTTATATTTCAGGTTGTTGTTCCCCATGGTATACTTCCATCTCAGGCGAATTTACCATTGCGGAGCGTCCTTGCTGCTCAACAGCAACAGTTAACACAGCAACAGCTGTTGCAACAACAAAGACAACAACAACAACAAGTTAGTGTACAACAGGCATCTTCACAGCAACCACTACGATTGGTGCGTACTTGTATTTTGTTTTGATATTGTGAGAGGACTGTTAGTGTTACTGTTTAGAGTGGTCGAGTTGTTGGAACTGCTTCGGGTGCGCTTGCCACATTATACGATATGGACAAATCAGCTACATCGTTGACGAATAAAGATGCTTATCGCATTTTAAAGAGACGATTTAAGTATCTCGTCTATGTAAGTGAATTTGGAAGTGTATTGTTAGAGTTGTGTTATCTGATTTGATTAGTAGATTTTTTGCTACTTTTTTTACTGCTGTTTTCAGGAGAATGAATGCTATCAAGAGGAGTTGCGAAATTTGCAAAGGAAACTTTTAAAATTATCGCGAGATAAAAATTTTTTACTCGACCGTTTGGGGCAATTTGAGAAGTTTTCTGATAGCTCTGATGAGGATTCTGATGCCAGTCACAAGACATGTGATGAGAAACCGAAACCGAAAAAGTTAGTGAGAGTAGCGCAGCTTTCGTTCACTTGATGCAATATAGATTTTTAAAGGCGAATTCGCCCTGCGCAACGGAAGCGCGCCGCTGATGATGGTCCGGAAGGATCAAATGCTGCAAAGCGTTGCACTGAAGAAAATATTGCTAGCAGCCCCAGTCCATCTGAGTCTCCAGTAATGGACCCGCGGTCTAGCGTGTGTGGATCTACTGCTGGATCTCAGTCTTCTTCCCATTCATATGTAAGTTTCGCACATGACTTTCATCTTTGTCCTAACTTCCGAATCGCTTTTGAGACAAACTCTTTATTATTTAACAAAGAGTACAATAATAACTACAAACATAGCCTGAAAGCATGGCTTAGAACCAGCTGCTACTTATGTCAACAAGTGCCCACTCGAACCTACACCAAGGATTCTAAGCTTGTTTTTTTTTTCTAACATTGTGACAGGAATTAACGGCTCATGTTAACCATATTAACAAGTCGTTATTATTGATAATTGACGGAGAAAAGGTGTTAGGTGCAACAAGAGGGACAGTTAGAGAACACTCCTGCAATGGAAATCATATCACCAGGCAGCTTTGAAAGGGAGCTAGCGTAGTAGATTAGATGAGGGTATGCATACGAGTTCAAAATTTGTACTCATAGAAAATAAGATTTCATAATTCCAGCGGTAAAGGATAAAGTGCTTAGCTTCGACCAATTCTTTGGGATGCGCCTATGCGCTCTACTCCGATTCAGAATCGTTTGAGGGTGTTGAAAGCGTATGCTCTCGTGCAGTGACTTGCGGGGGTCAGCGGACGTATCAAGTCGTTCTTGGTGTTTTTAT
This sequence comes from Necator americanus, assembly GCF_031761385.1. NCBI lineage: Eukaryota > Metazoa > Nematoda > Chromadorea > Rhabditida > Ancylostomatidae > Necator > Necator americanus. The sequence continues at coordinate 18,037,679 of NC_087373.1, read as the reverse complement.
TTTCCCTAGTATGATCGACCCTCAAGGGATGAAAGGCGTACGCCGGTTTAGAAGTGCTGTAGTCGCAGCGAAACCTCTCAGAACTGGGCTGTGTCCGACCAAATTCCAGCAACAATTTATCCGCTATCATGCAAGGCGGCAATGGAAGGCTCTACAATACAACCCAATTTGCTCTGCTACTGAATCGACACTGAAAGCTTAGTATAGCATTTTATAATCTGTGTATCTTCTGAAATGGTTTATTTGTGGGTATTTTATGTGAAACATCTTTTTGATGCCATCTCACTCGATAGATTGGACAGTGGTGTCAAGAAATTCAGTGTTGAGATAAAAAAAAGCTTGCTTGCCGTAAATAGGCTTTTCTTAGTGTTTTTACACTCGAAAGACACGCCGGATCTGCGGAGAGAATACTTAGATTCCTTGAGTAATTTTTATTGGATTTCCAAACCTAAACACCTTCAGAAGAAAAATTTGAGCAGCACCTCGTGACATGATATTCACGTCAGTCCATTAAAATCAAGACCTTTATGAGTTTCTCTGATCATGCGTAAGGTTCTTCACCGGTGCTGGTGTGAAAGAGCTTCTGATAATGCTATTGATTTTTTGTAACTATACAACAAATTTAGACGAAGGTAGGGCATCGGCTTTTTTGTCACCGTTGACCTTGTCAAAAAGGCTTTGTGGCATCCATTTGCTAATTTAACTTCTTATTCTGCCCATACCAGTAGACCATTGTTTACGGCTTATAAATGTACCTTCTTCATAAATCGCAGGGATGCGTTACTTATTCAAGTTTTGGTTTTTAGAGACAAGTAATGAACCCGGCTACGTCATCCTACGAAAAGATGCCGGGACTCGGATCTGTGCCCCCCAGTGGGCCATCGTTTACGGTTTCTCAAAGTCAAGGCATGCTCCAAATGGGATCTTCTGGTGTGCAATCTCAACAACCTCAACAGATTCTGCGTTCTACTCTAGCACGGGTGGTTCCTTCAACAGTTCTTGCTCAACAATCTCATTCTACTCAGCCGTATACCTCGTCGAGCAGGCATGCTGTAGATACAAGGCCGATAGTTGCTAAAGTTCGAGGTAACTAGAATGTTATATTCATTCAAATAATCTTCCTACAAGAATCACTTTTGCAGTTGAATCACCATCGCTATGCGCGGTAACCTGTACTTATCAAGGTGACCAGATGAAACAGTCATCTTTGCACAAGGTGCTCTCCCGAGTTCCCATGAGTTCCCAACATATATCGATGGAATTTTCTCATCAGTCACAAGAGGTGCTTCCCACCAACCCGGTTAATGGCGACAGTTACATTGGTACATCTATTAAAACTTCGTCTATTCAATCTTCATCTCACAACAGCAGTAACAGTTACCGAATGGTTCGCAACGATACTTTGATTTTTTTACAGCTTGCTCAACTAGCAGTGCTTTAATGCCATCCGCACCTATGGTTCCGCCTTCACTTGAATCAAACGTTACTTTGCAACCTGGTATGCTTTCACTATGCTCTTTAGAATGCTTCGACTTTTTCATCTAGTAATTTTTTTTTTGAGGTTTGGCCAACATTTGTTCTCTGTCTCTTTAACGAATAAATTTTACAATGGTTTTGGCAATTTCAAAAAATTACATTTTTCATGACATTTCTTGATTGCCTACTTTTGAAGTAAAAATAACAGATTTATTTATTTATTTATTTTTACTTACCAACAGGCTTTTTTATTTTCAGTATCTTCTTTGTCTTCTTCCTTAGTGAATGGCTTGTTGCCTGATGCAGGTGGCAACACTGAGAAGAAGGAGGAAAATTTCCCTGCCGCTATCCTATCTCCGGCCACTTCGCAACATCGGTGACCATAGTGACTCGATTCGCTTCACATCGCCTTTTGGCTTGTACGAAAGCCAATAAAACATATCTAAAATAAGAAATTTGCAAAATTCATCAGAAATTTGTCATGGGTGTGTTCTAGTCTCAAGAATAGCTGAACGTTCTCACAGTTAGCGCGTTCTAGTTGCAATGTATTTTGTTCGGATTTCGACATATTCTTCATGTCGAATTTTTTTCTTGACTTATATTGAACCCGGTGTTACTAATCGTATACGACTTGTTCGCTCAACTTGCTGATCTCTGTGAGATCTTGTGATTTTTGTTTCCTACATCACCATTTTTTCCCGCGTTGAATGTAATACTCGTTTTTGCTGTTTACATTATTTCATTAATACTAGTTCCTACAGGTAGTCTCTTTCCTCTTTGTAGAATGCATTTCGTAACTTTAACATCGTTTCCATTAACATAATTAATACCGTGGTGTAGTGTTTGATCTCCTAGTTTTTTCCCTTTACTTTTACTGTATACAGCTGTCTATGGTCTACGGTTCACTTATTGAAAAAGTTCTCACGCTTTCAAAGGTATGTAACATGTTGTTGACTTTTGTGTTGAAACTGCCTCTTACGGTTGTGTGTAATGAGTATTCGCTATCATGGCCTCAGAATGTGCCGGTGACCGTTTTTTCTCGGAACATATCTTCTGTTTTTCTCGTGCAAAGTCTGCCTCATGAGTTGTACAATACCACGTGTCCATTCATTCAATCCAACCGTGCGTACGTCGCCTTATTGAGCACTTTGGCGCTGGATAATACACCTCGAGTGCAGCATGCCACAAAATTGACGATCTTGGGATCTCTTCACGAAAAGGTTAAAGAATGTAGCTCATGAATGCTAGAAAAGAGAAGGAACGCGCTTACGTTCGATCCTTTGTAATTGTGCTGAAAAAGGTGTGTGAAACGTCAGCAGTCCATTGCTTGTCGGTTCGCTCGCAATCGCGGCAGGTGTACCTGTCCACTAGTATGTGGCATGTCGGTCATAAAGTATTGAAAGAGATGCTGAAGACAGCGTATCATAAAATTGACGTCGTATGTGGGGTAATACGGAGAATAGGAAAGTACGAGTATGAGCGCCACCACGTTCAATTCCCACTAATCGTCGTGGTAAATAGCGCTACTTCTTACTACGCGCCACCTTTGTACGCGCTTACGAGTCTCTCAGAACTCTATTTATTGGTTTTGTACTTGTAGTCTACAAATGAACTCAACTAACTTTGTTGTTTCAGAGAGATCCCAACATAGTTAATTTCGTGCAATGCTGCCTTTATGGTTGTGTGTATGGTTGTGGGAAGGCTGTAGTGGATTCGTAGATCCTTTGTAGGCGGCACTAAGCGTGACGCGTCACGTCTCTAGTGGAACTGGCTGCTCCTTTTCCGTCACCATAACGAGTGAATGATAGCGTAACCTCTTCAGGACTCTTCCTTCTTTGTTTGGGTACAAGTTAATTCATATAGCTTCTATAGTCGTGCTACTCAGCGCCGCTCTTATTGGGTTGAATTTCTGGGCGCTAAATTTCCATAGAGCTCAAAAACCGTTCTTAGGTGACAATTTCTCATTTGAGAGGGCGATACTTCATTAATCGAAAGCTCATCACTGGAAGTGAATAACTAAGTCAGTCCGGTTTCTAAAACTTAAGCATTAGTCTTCGAGAGTCCTTGACATATAGGCTAGAAATACTATGAGAAAAAAGGAAGATAGAGCTGAAACTAATGCTGCTAACAAATGCTTTGTCTTCATCCCTCCAAACACGCTTACTGGAAATGAACACCCAATTCGTATTGCATAATACTTTCAACAAAAAAAAAAAAAGAATTCTTTGTATGCAGCAACTTCCACACATTGATCTGTGTTCACATGCTTGAAGCGCTAAAGAAGGCCTTTGCGTTAAGATGTAGCATTTGGCGGTTAAGGACGGTCTCTGCCCTCTAGGAACTTTTTTTTCTGCGCACGAAAGTACAAGTCGACCAGAACAGGGTTGAGTTCCCCCCTCCCCCTCAGTCTTGGCAATGTCCTGTTTTCTTTAGTTTCTTTTGTTGCAACGATGTGATTTCAGTTGTCAGGAGTTGCATTGCTATGTTTTTTCTTCTACTTGCGCATAATTAGTTTCATTACTTTTGGTTCTTCGCAGTCAGGAAATGTAGCAGATCCAGCAACTGAAATCTCTGAGGAAGATGCCTTGACAGCAAACTAACGAAATCAGACCTAGCTACATTTCGTCCCCTTTGAACAAGGAAAATGAGCTTTAAGGAGCTTGTTTACGCCATCATGCTATCCATCAATCTTGGTTTCGAACCAACGTGCAGACCAACTCGTCCGACTATCTAAAACTAACGAAATCAGACCTAGCCAGATATTTGAATGTCGTTTTTTATTAGGGTATACCGTTTAATTCTCATCTTTGACTATACATACTGAGTTCTGCTTCATGACTTCTTTCTGTTAGGAGATCGCAGTGGTATTCTCGCTGAGATTATTTTTGTTTGTATTATTTTCCATGTTTTTTTTGTGTATATATTTTTCTTTTTCTTATTCTTGCTTTCTTTTCTCATTCTTATTTTTTTTTCTGTGCCTGTGTTTTGAATGACCTTGCAGCATTGAAGATGGCACCATCACCTGCGAAGAAGATTCCAGACATGTTTTTTCGTGCTCTTAAGAGGAAAGGAGACGTAGCTACACTTGCTACTACAGATACACAGTGTGAAAAGAGAACGAAAACAGAAGAAAACGAGGTAACATGTCAATCTTTACTTTTTCGTGTTCATGCGTTCACACAAACTCATAAAGACTCACGCATTTTCGATCGTCGTTGAAAAAAAAACCAAGCCAGAAAGTTTGGTGGTCATTTTTGATTACAACCTTCCCTCCCGAGAAACTTCGTACATTTTGATCAAGATTCAATTTGAGCAGAAATTCCTTTACGTGTTGAAATGTCTTTGGCATTCTCCCTGAGACTCGTGTAGCACCTTGTGTTTCAATGTTATGTCTTCGAGTAATCTTATACGAGTAGAAATCGTCGATCGGTTCGTCGGAGGAAGGGGAACATCTTCAACCGCGCATTAGACAACGTGACCACTACCAATTTTTGGTTTTATCAACATTACGAACTGACGTCACCGCAGCACTAACTTGCAAGGCACAGCTATGCTGTTTCTAAAACTCGCATGATGATGGCGCTCATCAATAGTGACAACGTCTATGCAGCGCAGCTCTGCGAACTGCTTATCCCCAAAGAAAAGCGACCGTAGCGAACCACAGTTCAGCTGCTCTTCGATACGTCTCACTTAACTCCGGCTTCTTGCGACTAGAGTTGGGTTATCCACCCGCTTCATTCCACTTATATTGTCTCCTAAATAGCTATCTGCTTTTGTCCTTCCACAGTTTCTCCCCCTTCACAATTATTGTGTATATTATAGGAATGTAGCATAAGCTTCACCCTCCTTTTTGGTGGAAGCACAGATAAGATGCAGATGTGATCTTATTGATAAGTTTACCAGCGAACGCTGTTACACTCTGAAGAATATCCACACTCCAATGTTCGAAAAATGCGCCACCACACGCTTAAATTGGTGATCGATCGAATCATCGAAGTTCTTCAGGACAAAATTAACAACGTGGAAGATTTGAAAGGAATGTAAACCTGAAAACTGATCGACAAGAAATTATTACGGATGCTGAGATACTAGAGGAAGATTTTCATTATTCCATGACAAAAGATGCTAGATCTGTTTTTACTTTTGAATCATTTGCAGTAGATACAAGAATTACAAGAAATGCGAATCAAATTTGCGCCCACATTTCAAGGAGAAAACCTAACTGGTGACGAACCATGAGGATTTCGTAAATAATGGCCCTATACACAGATACAACTCCGTCATCCATTGGAGGACGTTGCGTCATCAAACCTCCAATCACAATGGTGCCAAAGTTTCAAGGAAGCCATGGAGAGTATAAAGAGTTCTGGACAATATTTGAGTCTCTGATATACGAAAATGTCGAGTTGATAGTCGTTGCGAAGTAGACTTACTAGTTGCTGGTTTTCGGGGATATCCGCAATGCAGCTGCAAAAAAAGGCGAGAAGGGTAATCAGTATTACCCTGCAAATACGAACGGATAATGAGTGTGATCACGAATCGAACTGAAAGCGCAGGAAGCGTAGAACCAACAAAGGCGTCAAAAATTGCTCGACTCGAAAAAATCAACAGCTAATAAGGCAAAAGCAATCAGCAGTACTTGCACTACTTCACAACATTAGTAAATCATATAGTCTTTGGTTAAAAATGATAGAAGTGCTGATTGTAATTTCATATGAATTACTTACGAATTCATGAACGAGAGTACTCTATAAGAATGTGAACCAAAAAAGTCCGGTCAAAAGAAATGTTCAGCTACAAAACCTAAAAACCGTGTCTGGAAGAGCAGAACCTCTTCAAAACATCGTGCCGCTTTCTTCCCCGTTGCAAACATATTTCCAGGTTTTGAAGAAGTAATTCTTTACTGTGAAATGTTCATTAGATATTTTTGTCCACTCAATTTCAGACGCAAAAAGAAAATGCCACTGTCAGTACAGGTTTCTGTTTGTACAGTCTTTTGACGGACAAGCACTGGCGTAGCATTCTGAAAGAAGAATTTAACAAGAAGTACATGCACGAAATCGAATCATTTCTCCGCAGTCAGTATGCTCGGGCACGTGCTTTAAAACATTGTTCTCTTTTCATATTAAAATAGGTGCTAAATTTCTGCATTATTTAGAAGGTTCCCGTTTTCCCCCCAAGTGAAGAAATTTTCTCTGCTTTCAATCTCACATCGGTAGAAAAAGTCCGCGTAGTCATCATTGGTCAAGATCCTTACCATGGTATTGGCCAGTTGAGTTTCCGACTTGGTTTACTTTCAAGATGTGACTTTATTGAGCGGTGACTTTTTTATTTTAGATGCTTTGAAATATTCTGCGTTTTTAGGCTCATGGGCTCTCGTTTTCTGTGAAGAAGGGTGTACCTCCGCCCCCTTCCTTGAAAAACATCTATAAGGTCGGACACTGCTCTTACCTGATCTGTTGCATAATATCGCAAGCGTTGACGGTATGCAAAAATTGCTTCCTAATAATTCTTTTGAGGAGCTAAGCAATGATATTCCGGGATTTCTCATTCCTAATCATGGGTTCTTGGAAAAGTGGGCCACCCAGGGAGTCTTTATGCTCAATGCCACATTGACAGTCGAGTAAGCTCGTTTCGTTTTCTCAAACAGTTTTGCTCCAAGTGGTTTGTACTGTGTTAGGTCTGAAGTACATTCTATCAGGTCTGGAAAAGCGAATTCACATGAAAAGATTGGCTGGCAAAAGTTTACGGACAAAGTAATCTGCCTGATTTCCTCAATGACCGAAGGAGTCGTATTTCTTTTATGGGGTGGATTTGCTCACAAGAAGGAAGGCCTCATTGATAGGAAGAAACACGCTGTAATCAAGGTGTCGTTACCATTATAATTGTTTACTAGATGATCTCTAGTAATCTTTGTGTAAGGTCGAAAAATTCGAAGTACGATGAGGAAAGTATTTTGCAAATAGTTGATTCCGGTGTTAGAAGTCTCCCATCTATTTCTCCACCTTTCGACGCGATGCGTCGTGTGCGTGTGCACATATATATATATATATATATACGTGTATATACATGTGCATATGTACATATATATATATATATATACATATGTATATATACATGTATGTGTATATATATTTGTATTATATATATATATATACATGTGTATATATATAACATGTGGTTTTTATGTAATGCATGTGTATATATACTTATATAATTTATATGCGTAAAATAGACCAAAATGTAAAGAAAGTGAAATGAAATGTTAGCATCAACTGTTAGAATTAACTTCATTGATGTGGTGGCTTCATTCGTAATGCAGCAGTACTGTGCACGCAATTTTCTTCTTCTTTGCTCCAACCACCTAAAAAAATCATTCTTCTCATGATGTTTTCTGAATTATAATATTCGTCTTTTCAAATTAAAAGGAATTTGCAAGCACTTTTTTCTGAAAGAGAGATGAATTATTAGCAATGTCGAAATAAAATCCCGAGTGTTGCTTTCATGCTTCTTAGTTTTAATCCTTGTTTTGAAACAAGTGTAGAGAGATTTCCGGAGAGACTTTTCAGTGATCTTTAGAAAACGATGAAGAAATGCGGTGATAGCTCCTTTTGAATCTTTCTTAAAATTTGTTTGCTGCCAATACAAATAATCACCGTTATTTAAACTTGATTTATTAGTTCTGGATGTTTCTTGCATTCTGAGTGAGTGATTTTCCGAAGATGAGTATTATTTTTCTTTTCCATTTTAACCTTCGAGATGCAACTTTAGATTTTACAATTGCAGTTTTACGTCAATTCATTCAGACCGCTCATCCTTCTCCGCTGAGTGCTAGTAAATGGTTCGGATGCAGGTGCTTCTCGAGAGCTAACGTCGAATTGGTCCGAATGGGCCGCGAACCTATTGACTGGACTTCCTTGTAGGGTGTCGATACTTTGAAGTGTTTGTTGCGTGGGTATCATTCGTAAGCGGGATCACCAGTATTCTTCTTTTGTTTTTAGATATCATTAACATTTTTTTCTTGTTGCGGAAGATCTAATACCCAAAACAATTTTTGATCAAATAGATACAAATATCATAGTGACTTTCGCTGGAGTGCAGTCCATTGACTTCATATATTACCTTGATAGCAGCAACATCCGCACTTTGGATAGCAGTTTAAAATAAGTAAGATAATAAAAAACTAATCATCCTCGTATACGTCCGAGCTTTATGAGCTTCGGGACACGTAGGACCTTTAAACGTTGCAAACAACAATGACTGCTTTGCATTCTCTACTTCTGCAGAAATGGAGCACTAAAATTTTCTTGCGTTGTGTGAACAGCAGTCTTGTTTTAATTACAGGACGTTCTTTCTTTGAGCGCAGCAACTTGTCAAACCGAAGTAACCAGCGTAACGATTGACGAACCAACCTGTTGGGTATTTGTTGTCTTTGAGTTGAGTTTTTGCTTTTCTTTATTCTGCTACAACAGAAGTTTATTTTTTGCATACTCATTTTCGGACAAGCCGTGCAATATTGTTGGATATTGTTGAACTTGGTTTTTACAGTCCCTCCAATTGTATATCTTTGTATTAGAAGTCCATTTCGAATGTTACCTATTCTTATTTTTCTAGCTCAAGCGCCGTATAGTTAACTTCCTTTTTATTGTAGGAAATGAAAGTGTAATAGTTTCTAAATATCGATCTCACGTTTTCCTATGAATGTTGTTAATGAAGGAATACTCTGTCCTACGGATTGTTTCGGATGTTGTGTTGTTACACATTATTACTTACAACTTAATCTATTATGGGTCTATTCCAATTCACTTGATGTTCTTTTTGAGAAATGGGGTCCTCTGCCACTGTATCAAATAGGACATTGGTGTGCAGGCGTCATTTTTGTTGCAATGAATGTCATAGGATGTTCAAGAACAAGGTATCTTCTATTACAATATAATAGTAATCATTTAGACTGTATAAGACTGGATACATTTAGACTGGACTGGACATTTAGAAAGACTAGATAAGCATTTAGACTCCTTCATCGTCAAGGAGTTTGTCGCTGTTCCTAATAGTTTTGAAACTTTTCAATTGTGATGGAGCAGTTCGCAGAATCACCAGAACTGTTTTTGTGTACATTAGGCTTACAGTGCGTCCGGAGCTAGCAGTAGATAACGGCGTCGTATCGAACCTTACATACAATACTACCCGCAGCAGAAAGCACTGTTAGTGAGGGATTAACTGCAGAAGAAAAATGTGACTACGATTTTGCAGCCCCCGCACAGCTAATCGGTCACCGCCAGACCTCTTTTTGTCTCCAAGAATGAAGAGGGTTCTGAAAGGTCAATGTTTTGAGACCGATCCTGAGGTTTAAGCGACTCTTGCACAAGTTTTGAATCACATGATCTACAAAACATGTCAACAGTTTATTGTACTAATTGCTTTTCAGATTCCATCGATTTTTGTCCCCTGAAATCAATAAAATGAAGTGTTAAGTGGGAAGAGCGGACATTTTTGACAACGTTTGTTTCTATGCACTTAACCGAGGCGACAATCCCGCTAAAACTGAGACTGGTGTTTTGTGTGAAGAAGGATTACTACTTGAAAATGCCGTCTGCCGTTCCTAGAAAATTTAGCGCTTCAAATATGGAAATTTTGGTCTGAAAGACGACACATCTGTCGATCAATTGTTGTGGATTGGGGAAAAATTTTCAAAATTATCCAATCTTTCTATACAACAGTACTGCTGCAAGTGAATTAATGCTCTGCCGTGCTCTCAGAGATTGTTCGTTTGATGTTTTCAACGTCTTTCACCAATTACTCATTTTCTTAAAATTTCCGGTACTACTTTTCATTTCGTTTTCCTACTCTTTCGTTTATGGGCTGGCGTGGTGCTGTCAGTTTGAGATGCGCTGTGACCATACGGTAGATGGTTAGATAGAAACCTCCCTCGTGCCAAATAAGCCTTTCATCCCATTGATAAATTGGTACCAGACTTGTCAATGAAGATAAAAACACTGACTTGATCATTGGCTGTCCCTCGTAAGTCATTGTAGGCGAAAACGCGTTCCAAAATCTCAACGATTACGAGTTGCAGTAAAACGCGTTGGCGCATCCCAAGTGGATTGATACGGTAGTAACTTTATCCTTTTATTAGTCTGAACGTCCGGCTAAGGCTGGACTTTAGAATTTTGTGGTGTTTGCTTCGTCCGCATTCTCAGATCGATGGAAATTCATATTGATGGCATTTCTGTGAAATTAGAATTGTTTTTCTAACATCGCTTCCTCCTTTTTTTAAAAATAGCATTAGGCGAAAGATTTCGTAGCTTTCTTTCGAAACGAGTCATTCCTACACTTGGAGAACATTCAAAGTTCAACTTAAAACACTCGTTTGATTCTAATATAATACAGACACGAATCGAAAACATTATTCTAAGTATGGGTTTTCTTCCTTTTTTCCCCCAACAGTTATCACAGAATGATGTTTTAACGTAAAATGAGGTGAATAACATTGCCACTGATATATATATATATATATATATATATATATATATATATATATATATATATATATATATATATATATATATATATATATATATATATATATATATATATATATATATATATATGATACTACTTCAGATCATGTAAACTGTTGGCTGCTATTTAAGCAGCCGTTTGCCATGCGTGTTTCTACTTTTTGAAGAAAGCATGTTACCAAACTGAGGCAAACGTGCAAGGGGATAGACATATGGAGTCATAAAGACGAAATGCCTCTGTGGCCTCGGGTACGAAGCGGTTGCAACGTCGAATTTACCTTCTGCGACATGCACACGAAGCTTCTGCGCGATACTGTTGCGCTGTGGCACAGCAATTCGACGCCATGAGACCCTTCTCTCCCGATTTTATAGCCTTCTGACGCCAGTGCATCAATTCGACTCCGATAGACCCGTCGCACCCTCTTTTTGGATTTTCGTAACACACACACACATACACATACACATACACACACAAACACACATACACACATACATATACACAAACACACATACACACATACACATACACAAACACGCATAAACACACACACACACGTGACAGAATAAGCCCGTTATTGTATGGCATGATAATACTGGTTGATTGATTCCTTGTATTTTTTTTTCTTCACCTTCTCAGAACCGTTGCACTTAATTTGTAGGAGGAATTATACATTCATGCTGAAGCTTGCGTAATGGAAGCATTTGAAAATGAAGTCGTAGCGACTTTCAATGATGTTCCTTTCTCTGCTCTTCGTCGAAATTCACTCAGTCTTAACGAAGTTGTTCCTAGTGCTGCACCTGTTTTGGGAAACTCTGGAGCAGGATTTGGAATAACGGTCAAGGTTGGAATTTTTTTTTGTTTCCTCATCCACAAATGTGATTTTTGGAGCTGTTTCTAGACTACCAAATCTCTAAATTTGAAGGTTCTTCTCTTTAGAAATCAAGTGGAATTGAGCGCGAAGAATTTGTAACCATAAAAGTTGGCGAAGAACAATCAGAACGCGACAAAAGTGCAAGTGATGATCACCCATCAGAATCACAAAAGAAAGATGAAGTTTACCATCCCAAACTTGTTACATACAGCAGGTTTGTTTAAGCATGTTCTTCGTCTTTGCTTTATGATTTTAACACCTTTCAGTAAGAACGATGATATAAGCCGCGCACAAACTATTGAAGGACCAAACGGGTTGAAATTAGTTGTTTCTGTAGAAAAATCTGAGGTATTCTTTATAAGTTCCGAACTGGTCCAACGTCTATCAAATCTTAATTTCTTTCTAGAACGCGGAGCTTCCTCCCACTCTCAACGCTGAGGATTCCACTAATGCGGAACCTCTACATGAAGATGCTAACGTTGCGGAAAGGGATGAGTTTTGGAATGAAGCGGACGACATGCAATTAGATTCAGGAGACGTTTCCGATCGAGAGCTAGGTGTGGCACCCGTATGTGAAGAATTAGAGATTTGGCTAGCACATGCCGTCGAATTCTCGTTGTTGAGAGTTGTTTTGTCGAGTAATTTTAGCAGTGTGGTACTCCTGGTTCATCTTATCATTGGATTTGTAAGGAGCTTTACCCACAAACTAAGCCAATTCTATTCACTGCTGAATTAGAGATTTGAAGAACGAAAAATTACCTCAAATACTTGTTGATAGTCGAATTTAAGCAACAGCCAAGATTGTTAACAAAATTTATTACGGCTAACGTTTCGGCGTTTTCGCCTTCGTCAGAGCCTGGAAAGTAAGAGCATTTGCAATATATCCTCTCAAATGCCTCATCCAGAACAAGTCATCATCCTGTAGGATATTACACCCGGAAACAAAAACCAAAAAAGCCCAAATCGTTGTGCCTACCTCAGTAGCCGCGTTGCCGTGATGTAACCGGATATCCGCGTGGTGCAATCGCTCCGTTGATACTAATTAAGATGCAACCCGCATATGACCCCGTAGATCAAAACCTGTAAAGGTCTTGATACAGAGCCAACTCGTTGGTCACGGATAAGCACTCTTCCTTTCTATTCATTTCGGCTCTTTTGCATTTATCCAAAACGCTTCTAAAGTTCTGCGAGATATAATTTCGGGTTCGTACGATAGAATTGTGACAGCTATGCAGAAAGGAACGTTTTCATGACATTGTCTGCGCTGAACTCCGAGGGGAGTTGCTGCATTCGATTGTTTCATCCCCCTTAGATGTTCTTTAATGCGAACACAAACGGGGCGCCCTGTTTCGCCAATGTATTGGTCCCCATATGTTTTGCACGAAATTAGATAGATTACACCAGAGACCATGCAGTCCCCTTCTTCCCGAATGGGCATATTACACAGTCTGGAGTGAGACAGAAGCGATCGTACATTCTATTTCGAACTAGTTGCTTTTTGAGATTTGTTGGAGGTATTTCCAAAGTTCTAACTTGGTCCTCGAGACCGCATTTCACCAGACTAGCCCGTATAGCTTTACCCAAGTCGTCGGATATGAAGAAATTGATCTTATTCGACTCAACCAGTGTGGCATATTCTTGCTGCGCACCAAGATCTGGCCTACGTGCTACATTACCAATGTAACCGTTAGAATTCGCGATGCGTTGCGCTAGGTTGATCGCATCGATCCGCTCCTGGACATCTGATGTCACCCTTACGGCTGTCCTAAACATGTTTTTACCCACAGATTTCTTAGTTTTCCAAGGGTGAGCGGAAAAACAATGAACTAGAATGTTTTTGCTGCTAGGTTTTCGGAACCATCGTGTCTTCCATTCACCATTGGACCACTGTATTTCTACATTGAGGAAGGACAGCCAATTTTCTTTGGGTTTTTCCCTTGTGAACCGTATGTAAGAGGACTGTTGGTTTAGAAGCTCGAAACAAGTGTCCATCTCGTCTTGAGTGGGGCATATAATGCAACAGTCATCAATATAACGGCAATACAGGAAAGGTTTTCGTTCCAGATTGGGTTGTTCTATTTATTTACACATGTGAGGACCAATACATTGGCGAAACAGGGCGCCCCGTTTGTGTTCGCATTAAAGAACATCTAAGGGGGATGAAACAATCGAATGCAGCAACTCGCCTCGGAGTTCACCGCAGACAATGTCATGAAAACGTTCCTTTCTCTATAGCTGTCACAATTCTATGGTACGAACCCGAAATTATAGCTCGCAGAACTTTAGAAGCGTTTTGGATTAATGCAAAAGGTCCAAAAATGAATAGAAAGGAAGAGTGCTTAGCCGTGTCCAACGAGTTGGCTCTGTATCAAGACCCTTGCGGGTTTGATCTACGGGGTCATATGCGGGTCGCATCATAATTAGTATCAGCGGAGCGATAGCACCACGCGGATATCCGCTAACATCACGGCAACGCGGCTACTAAGGTAGGCACAACGATTTGGGCTTCTTTAGTTTTTGTTTCCGGGTGTAATATTCTAGGGGATGATGACTTGTTCTGGATGAGGCATTTAAGAGGATATATTGCAAATGTTCTTACTTTCCAGGCTCTGGCGAAGGCGACAACGCCGAAACGTTAGCCGTAATAAATTTTGTTAACAATCTTGGCTGTTGCTTAAATTCGACTATCAACAAGTTGCAATCTCTATGCCAAGATTCAAGGAAAGTCGAACTTTCGCACCTCAAATACTTTTTCCTTTGATGTGACAGCTTTTATAAATTCTCGAATATCCTTTACTTTCTTATTCTAGTACCGGGTACCTCTTTCAACCCACTGAACAGGTCTCAAGTCATAGGAGCTCTAGCAAACGCCAATGATGATCCATACAAACCGAAAATGGAGTGCCCTACATGTGGACTGGTAAGCGAAGGATGTGATTAATGTAATTAATTTGTTATTGTTGGAGAGCAACGTACACTTTCATGTGCTTTATCGCCACAATTTCTCCACCCATTACCGAATTCACACTGGGGAACTTCCTTTCTACTGTGAATTCTGTCCTAAACGTTTTAGGTACGCAATTTGCTTCAAGTGCAAATCTACATTAGGTAGTGTTACTCCTGAAAGTCTTCTTACAAATAAATATCCCTTGCAGAACTAGTTCTTCATTGAAAGTCCATGTAAGAGCTCATACTGGAGAGAAGCCCTACGTCTGTCCTATGTGCGGTTACTCTACTATCACCAAACGTAATCTAGACAGACATATTGAGAATCATCATGTGAGGCTGGGGGGATCAAAAGGGCCAGCAACGCGGAAAAGCAGGTACATAAAACTCATCTATAATTGTAAACAATCAAAAAATATTTCCTGCTAAAGCTTTGTTTTCTATCCATTTTGGTTCCACTTGATATCATCACTACTTAAGAATATTTTCGAAAATCATTTAATGTATCAATCAAAAATATAAAAAATTGCAAAGGTGGGAACTTTTGTTTTGAACATGTCGAAATAACTATATATTCGCATGTGGCGATGATCGCTGCTTGTAAACATAGGATCGATATTATAAATGTGATTGATGTTTTGAAGAGAATCAACTAATAGTTCCTGTTAAAGCTTTGTTTTCTTTCAAAAATAGAATAATTCAAATAGATAGCATCAATTTGAACGGAATGTACAGTTACTTGAGTGCGATGCTTCATATTGTTGCATGACTAGAGAAGGAAATTTCATCTCCGCCATCGTTAGCAGTTGTATTTTTATAGGTATCGAGAAAATGTGGAGCATGATTGGATCGACGACGTTGGGTCACATGTAGAACATCAATTTGAACGGAATCTTCACAATAATATTGAGGTGTGAATGTAAAAACTGCTGTATGGGTTGGACAGACATTTCAATCAGCATCTTGAACACTATCGGATTTTTTGGAACTCAAATTTCTCAAAACCAGCCTCTTATCTGATTGTTTTTTCTTTAGTTTAGTTATTATCAGTTAGTGTTTTGCAGGAACCTAACAAATGGGAACGACAAAATCATCTCAGTCTAGTGCAGGACTCAAATTCGTCATGATATCGATACGATAATAGTTGCAGTTGCATCAGCTGTGATATTTGAGTCATATTACTATGAACAGAAATAAATAGCATTGTTCTTAGGTTATTTTCACCATTTACTAGTCGAGGTATTCGAGGTACCTGCCTTTTATTTCTACGCAATGGCTGAAATCAAAATTAAATTTTACATTAATCTGCCGACGGTGACGTCAGATGAGGCGCATTTTATGTGTAGCGGAAAAAAACGATGTAGCCAAAGGAGTTGCTGCAATTCTTTCAAAAGGTTTGCGATGTTTAGTAGTTGAATGTGTGTATTACCAGAATAGTTTGAGACATCTGAAGAGATAGGTTATTCAATCTCGTCAAGCGATGCTTTATTTGCATAAAACATCTTTCTGCATGATCGCTAGCGTGCACGGACGCTTCACTTTCTTCGTTGAGAATGAGTTGGAAAGCTTATTGGAAAATGGTATAGAACTGTACAGAACTGGTGATTCTTCAACGTTCAGTTAATTGCGCACTCCTAGGGGTAGTTTTTCTCCAGACCAAAATGTACCGCCAGTGAAATGGCAAGAAAACCGTTAAGACGGCAGGAAACGAGCCAGAACACGACATATAGGGTACCCCAGAATTAAAGCGAAAAGATATTCAAATTACCTAGAGCGCAACATGTAACTTTTTTGAGAAACCAATGATGTAACAGTATTTATCGGTCTAAACCAAAAATCGCTTTTTGTAATTCAAAAACAACATTGGATTTCGAAAATATAGTCGGGTCAAAATGAAATGAAGCAAGGTGCAGTTGCGTAATCGACTGTGTTCGAAGCGACGCGGTGGAGACAATGATTGGGATCGAGGTCGGACCGCAGCGTTTCACGCGAGTTAACCGTGCTTCATGTTGTTTTGATCTTATTATACTTCCTTTGGTATGGATGCAGGCCCTGAAGCAGGGGTCCGGGAAGGCATCGACTGTGGCACGCAAGTATGGAGCTCCTGCTTCCAAAATCGTCCATAGGATTCAATTAGCTGGCCACTGGTCAAAGGTGATGAAGTCGGGAAAGTTGGCTTTGTTACAGTTCTGCGCCATTCTTGGATTGTGAGTGGGGGCTCCGTCCTGCTGGTAGGTCCAAGGGCGATTTCCAAAGTGAGCATTAGCCCAGGGTAGGAATCTGTCCTTCAAAAGGTCCACATAGTTCTTCGCGCCGCGTGGGGTCCCTGTTAATTTAGGTCCTTGTAGCGTCTAATGAATTTATACATAACGTCTTGATGTGCTCCGAGACGCCGGTGAAGCTCGAAAGGTAAAAAAAAAAGAAAAGAAACGAAAGGTCCTAGTGATGAAGCTCAGTGGGTGAAGAGCGGTGGCAGGAGCGCTTGACGATACAAAAATGACATATTTTCAATGATCAGATTAACACAATAAAAACAAGAGAAGCACAGAAAAAAGAGAGGACTGGCTCCGAACACGAAGTCACATTGTCTGCGCATATGCTTTTGCTATAATTATATCATCATATATACCCTGTATACTACTGTATTCACCCTGTATACTATTTGAAAGAAGTCGGTGGTATAGTCGGAACAATAAGACTTGAAGCTTGCGTGTAAGCGGCGCGTTTGAGATGACGGAGCTGGCGTGGGTCCTACCTCGATTCCAGTCGCTCGCTCCACTCCAGCGCAGCCGCTTAGGCAACTGCACTGGGGTTCAGCTCATTTCGATCTGATTATAGAAATAGTGTTCTATGTTGTATTTGAAGATTTATCTAGTATTTTTTAAAATCTAATATTGGCAGAAGAGAAAAATATTTTCCTCTGTTAATGTCGTCAATGTTAGATTCTTCCTTTCTGCATTTCTTCCTTTGGTTTTGGTGCACCTATCTTATGATGCCTGACACGTACGAAAACATGTGGGGGAAAAATACATTTAACGGGTTCAATTTACGTATATAAAATTCTTGTTTAAAACATGGAACATTCAAGTCTTCAGGTATAGCGAGGATGAACTAACGACGAATTATCGGTATCTTTTATGTCCCCAGCTTTTAGTAGCATGAGTAGTCTCGATATGAAACGAAGAATGCTGGCAGTTTGGAAACAGATGGATAGATGAGAGCGGAGGAAAGTGATTTAGAGAAATGGAATGAAAATAGGCGCTTGTGAGAGGGCACTTCAGTATCTGACTTCTTGGGGGGAGAAATGTTTATTTGAGTACATTTCTTTACGTCTTGGAAGGTTCTTTTTTTTTGTGCAAAATTCCCTCCTTCGAGGACCACCCACTATGCAATATGTCATTCAAAATTAAATACATTGTTTCTTAAATGTCGTGTATAAGTTCATTTTTTATTCACATTAAGACCCTTGTACGAGCAGGCTCATAACTAGTAATTATTTCTCTTATTGATACTTTTTCATATTTACTTGTAACTATGTACTGTTCTGGGTTTAGTCAGGGGAGCATGGATGTTTGTCTGCACCTCCATGAACGACTGAAACGTGGCTTTCTCGAGGCACACTTGCGTCTTATCGGGGATGACTTACTTGATTTAATGGGCGGGCTGATGTCATCGCCTGACGCGATTACCTGCATCTTCGCCGAGGTGTGTCGTCCTTGAACATAGCTGTGCCCAATCTTCTCGATCTTCTGCGAGAGCTTGCACGGGATTCAATCCATTCGTCGCTGTTCCATATTCTGTGAAACCCTACGTCTCGCCTGGACTGCCTATACGCGTAGAGTGTCCTCAGGTCCTCTTTCAACACCTCAGTCAAGAACTTCTGCTTTCGGCCAGGTGGCCTTTTCCAGCTTGAATCCGACAAACTCCTCAAAACTCGTTGAACAAGGCGATCTGCTGGTCTCCTTATTATATGAACAAAAAAGCGAAAACGATTCTCTATAGCCAATTTCGATGGCGGTGCACGATGTTGGTATCTTCCACGTGTCATCCTCCGGTACCCACATCCGCGTAAAGCTCTTCATTGTGACATACCTAAAAGTAGCCAAACTGCCGTCTATGCAGCATCCTCTCCGTGTAATCAAGCCTCTCCATCACTGTAGATGGTGCTGCCCGAGTTTCCGATCCATACATCATGATAGGACGAATTGCGGATAGATAGACTCCCAGCTTGACTTCGTTGGTGATGGCGGTCGACCACAGGCACTTCGTTAAAGAGTTGAAATGGCCTTAGCGCTTTTTTGCTGAATATCGTTCTGAAGCTGTCGCTGTTGTTCAGCATACAGCTTAGGTAATAAGTCAATTGGTTGTCCGTCCTGCTTGATTCCCGTTCGAGGTCTCGAAGAGATCAACTACTTGCATCTATCAAGGCGTAGACGTAATCCATAGGACGCAGCCAACTTCGATAAAAGGTTGACAACATGTTGAAGTTTCGTACTGCCTTTTTCTGCTGAATATAACTACATCTCGGCGTACTCGAGATCGGTCATGAGGCGCCCTGATAGTGCTAAGACGATGTCAGCAGGAAACTGACTGATTGTTCTTCGCATGATGTCGTCGGTAGCGAAGTAGAACAAAAAAGGTCTTGCCACTCCAGTTACCACCGCGATTTGTGTTGTATATTCGGCCGGTGTTCGAACGTTGACTCATGTCATCAAGGAAGCGGAAAAGTGGGAAAAGGAACTTTCCTGGCATTCCCTCGGCGTAAAGCGCGTTAAGAAGACAGTCCCAATAAGAGAAAACGAAAGCGACTTCAAAGTCCAGAAAGGCTAATTGCATTGGCTTTGAGTACTGCTGCCAGATTTCGATCACTCTCCTGACGATGAACACCTGGTCAATCGTAGATCGGCCACCTACGAGAGCCAGCTTGCTCGTCGTGCGTTGTTTCTTCGTGATGCTTGATAAGTCGGTCCGGAATAATCCGCTCTAAAATCTTGTACATAACCTACAGCAATGAGATTCCTCGATAATTCCTAGGGTCCGTGACGGATAACTTCTTGTGGAGGGGAATTATGATAGCGTGTCTCCAAGAGTATCCTTTCGTTTATCCATATTGAACGGATGATCTTTGTCATCTCACGAATCCCAGACGGAAGAAGATATTTCAGCATTTCTCCGCTAATTCCGTCGTCTCCATCAGATTTTTCATCTTTTGGATACAGACCAGAACCTCCGACTCGGTCGGTGGCTTCTCTTTAACCGCATATGTCAGCCCAAGAACATGCTCGAGTTTAGGAGCTGACGGCGCTTGCCTGTTCGGCAAGCTAGAAGCAGTTCAGCATAGACTTTCCGCTGGTTCTTGTCCTCCCAAGCCTTTTCATACTCCTTCGCTCTCGACGTCCACTCGTTATCGCGGTCTTGTTGCAGCTGACGACGCAACTTACTTCTAAGACGGTTTTCCTGGTTGAAATCGCCAGTACTGCGGGCGACATATACAGAATTGTACGTGGGTCTTGTTTCCGCAGATGCAAAGGCAAAGTTCTTCCGTGGCATTTGAACGGGGAGGGTTTCCTTGCAGCGTCTTGGATGCACTTTGTAAAGGAATCCCGCATCGCAAAGTTTCTTTCTCGTCGGTACTCTAAAATGAATAGACAAACGTTGGCGGGAGACCTGCCATGTTGACTTTCGGTTTAGGAGGTATTCCTTGGTTTCTCTTAATGGAACCGTATCTTAAGACTTATCTTAAGGCTGAGAAGAACTGGACGGTGGTCAGAATCGAAAGCAACGTCTTCAACAGCTCTGGATTTTCGGGTATCCGACTGAGGGATGTTCCTCATCAGAATGTAGTAGGCGTTAAAAGGGTTGAACCCTACCACGTGAGCTGATGGCGTCGATGATCCCACCTGAACGAAGAAGCGATGATGAGGCCCGTCTATTCGCACAAGTCGACCAGACGGTCACCGTTGTCCGATGTGCACTCCTCTGGATAATGCCATTTTCCTAGCAATCCTACCATCGGATTTCTGTTCGAGTCCCATCTTCGCATTTGCGTCGATTCCGACAATGTCCACCTGCTGGCTGGGTGTTTTAGACATCAACACATTGATTACATCGTAGATGGCGTCCTTACTGTTGTCCTCAGCGGTTTCTGTAGGTACGTGGGCACTTACGATCCAGAGTTTACCTCCTCTGCGATGCCGCAGTCGTACAAAGGTGCATCTAGACGACGTTGAGCAGAATTCCTCCACCAGGTTCTTCTAATCGTTCCTCACAGGTATCGCGCAGCCACCTACTTTCTTCTGATCAGCATCACCGCAGTATATGGTGTAATTTTCGACGTTGATGACGGGCCGATCTCTCATGATATCGCTGAAGCCTAGACAGTTCGGTTTGTTGGAGTTCACTTGACAGTGTACGACACTGTAGGTGACGAAACAAATGGTTGTTGCTAAAGATTCCGTGCTCTCTTCGGGCAGTTGACCTTTCAGGTTATGGGCTTTGGCGATGTGCTGGACGACAGCACGTTTTCGCAATGTATGGGAATCTTTCGCCATATAACAATGCTGGTTACATAGCTCGTACGCTCCCAATGCGTACATTCTGACGCCTGATTGCGTTTACTTACAGCAAGGCTACCACGAACAGGTGGCAATCAGACTTGTATGCGCGGCCCCACTGGATACGTAATGTCTCGTAGACATTTCCGGGGAAATCAGCGAGAACCTCTTTACCATAAACGAACGAAGAGCAGACTTCATCGCAGTAGCATTAGCGACAGCTCTGCTCTTCGTTCGTTCATGTGTACCCTATTTATGAAGGCTGTCCCACACCACACTGGAGCTATCGAGGATTCCACTTCGATCGCACGTCACCTTTACTTAACTCGCCAGAACTGAAGGGGATAAAGAAACTAGTTGCCATTCTTTGTTTGTTGCTTTCTCTTTTTACTCTATTATTAAATACCATTAAAATACTATTGAATACTCTACTATTAAAATTTCTGTGATTTGAAGAGGGGCGTAAACACCTGATACGGCTGTTGTCTACCAGAAATGCGTAGACACCTAGATACTTAGTTGATCTAACCCCATCATTGTTTCTGTTT
The DNA here is from genome assembly GCF_031761385.1 of Necator americanus. Taxonomy (NCBI): domain Eukaryota; kingdom Metazoa; phylum Nematoda; class Chromadorea; order Rhabditida; family Ancylostomatidae; genus Necator; species Necator americanus. The sequence continues at coordinate 18,015,762 of NC_087373.1, read as the reverse complement.
CTTTCTTTTTCATCATGACAGAGGAGTTTGCAGTTGACAAGGTCCTGATCTTCAACGCATTCTCTTCTGATCTTTCCGCTAGAGTGGAACGAACTCATCATCCCATCTTGTTTCTGATCCCCCTCAAGAAATTTTTGCATATCTTAGAATCCACACTACACTTTTTTGAAGCCATTAATTACGGTTCTTCTTACAGTGTCAAAGGTGGATCTGTGTTTAGCCGTTTCGCATAAGTTATTACGAGGCTTTTCTGATGGGTGCATAGGCATGCATAGGTGCGATAGGAAAGAGCCCAACACTCCTCAGGTGAAGGGGGTCTAGCGCATGGAATGCAGCTCAAGTGATAAGGATGCCTTCGCTTACACTGCAAAAGTGAAGGGGGTCTTTTCGCCAACTCTCCACAAGTGAAGCTGATCTCTCCCTAATCGTACAAAAGTGAACAATGTCGGACCACCGGCTCCGAATATCGCACGTATGTAGGCATCCCATGCTCCTCCAATCATTACTTTCAATTCTTTCTCTAAGTCTCTCCATGCTTACAAGATTTCACTACACCTCAAGTGCAGTGATGGGTGACGCTAGCTCACCTCGATCCCAACCGCTACGCGCACAACACCGTTTCGAGCGCAGCCGTTTACGCAGCTAAGCCAAGCTTCGTCGCTTCTTTCTCTGTATTCAAGAACGGAAGTGAAACTGATGAAAGAAAACTAGCATGTACTTGAAATTAGTTTTTCGCATACTGCTTGTGGTGTGTCCCTTACTTGTGGAGCTCATGCCTATATTTTCTAGGAGGATAAAAACACTGACTTGACACATCAGCTAGCCACCACAAGTCATTGCATAGGCCAGTTACACGTTCGTAACCCTCAAACTATTCTGAATTGAAGTGAACGTGGAGCATATCCCAAGCGGATTGATTAACGCCAGACACTTTATCCTTTATTTATCCTTTATTCATTTTTCTATTCTATTTTTTTGTCATTTGAAAGAAGTTTACGGCAGAATGTTACACCCCGTGCCGCTGCATTCCTCTCAAATTTGGCGTTTTTCTGCCTAGTTCTCTTGATATATAGTCAGATGTTTAGTGCGCATCGAGGTAAGCCCCAGATATTTTGGGATGACAGTAAAATCAGTAAGTCTTAGCATTCACTTATATGTCATCTATTAGGCAGCGTATGTTTGGATCTGATCAAGCAATATCGTGCATATCCAACTTTTAGAAAGGAGAACACAAACCAAATGTACATTTCATCTTCATTTGTTTTTGGCACATTATGTATTCTATTTTAAGTGGATGCAGAATTGATAACAAGATTAATTACTATCATTTTTTTAACTTTTGAGAAGCTGGACTTTATAGAAAACGATTCATGTCGTTGAGATAGTTTAGTAGCAAGAAATCTTTTGCTTTCGATTGGATCAAGTTGCTGAGTTGTTCAGCATGTTTTTTATAGGACAAATGGTTCGTCGAGAAGGACGATCGGTTTATAATAAAATATACAATTTGAATGCTGAAATTCTCGGTCAGGTACGGGTCAGTCAATGGTTTCTGTTGTGTTGCGTGAGTTTTTTTAAGTTCAGTATGCTGAGCTGTCCATGACTAGTGTATCTGGACATCTGATGGAACACTGCTTTGGATCTGACATGAAGAATTGGAATGTGGGTCTTTACTTTCTGTAAAACCTGGATGTAGTGATACCCAAAATCATGGTGATGTCAGCATCCTTCTTCTCAGACTGTACCTGTTCGCACGTTATTCGATGCTCCGGTGTACCGCGTAGTTCCTGAAGGGATGAAAAACATAGCTAGAACTCTCGAGTCAGTCTATGCATTAGATTGCAATACTTTTCCCACGAATTCCTGCTGACTCTCGGTTCTTGGAATTTTAAGGGAAGAATCTGCAAAATGTGGCATCCTAGTAATATGGACAGATTGTGATCGAGAAGGTGAAAGTATTGGTGCAGAAATTGCAGAGGTTTGCTCAAAAAGCAATCCTCAAATTGACATATATCGCGCAAGGCTAGTAAGCTTTTTTTTTATCTATTTAATATGTGTGTGGAATTTAACGTCAGTTAAATTTTGCAGGTTCTCGGAAATTACCCGAAGAGCTATCCTCCAAGCATCAAGGAATCTCACCAGGCTTGATCAGAAAGTCGTTGATGCTGTGGAATGTAGATCCGAGCTGGACTTACGCATAGGTGGTTTTTAATCTTTCACCATCTCAGCCAAACTGCAAAATCTGCACTTTTCAAAACTAGTATCTATGAATCTCCCGTTAGAGGATTAGAAAGATTTTTCGGATGAATCGCACAGCCGTTTCATGATGTTATCGCACGTATTGCGGCACGACACAATCGTAGACGGAGACTATCACTGGCGCCCTTCCTCTAAGCACTTACTGATCGATAGAACGATCCAACGACAGGGTGATGTCAATGGAAACGGATTCTACTAAGGACTTAAATGTCATTCTATTCACAAATGGTTACACAGAAAAAACGAGCTTCTTGTTAAAACTTCGGCATGCTAATTGGACTTCATGCTCTCCCAATGAAGTTATCGTGGTAGAGTGCAGTGATTGTCTCGACGTGTCGACTTTTTTTTAAATCAGAACTCTGAAAATGGTTCGAGCTACTCTTTTATCATGTGTATCTCATCACATTCTTTTTTCCTTATTTTTGGTAGTGTCCCGGGTACAGTACGCAGATCTCTTGTAAGAGAACTACTTGACCAATCTCACAGATGGACTGAGTTAGTGAGCAATCGCATTTCTGAGTTGTCACCAGAATGAATGAGATCTACATATTTAGTATCCTTATAATGTCTGGAGAGAGTGCTAAGGAATCGCGTGTGCATTTTCACAATTTTATAGCACATAGAGCGTTGCAAACACCATAAAAACATTTGTGATTGATGTGTTCTTTTTTGTTACTGATGGATGGATTCAAAACAGAGATCTAGAATCTAATGTTTTCTCTGGAAATACCTCCTCATCAGCTACACTTGTGACATCTTTATCGTCATTGTTTCCATCATATTTCTCTTGCTCGTGTCGCGCAAGTGCTGCCATTAAACTTCCGCTCCTTACCAGCCAAATTTTCTTTGACACATAGAGAGAGAATTCTTTCATTTTTCCCTATATACGTAGTTTTATAAAGCATGCTATCCTGTAACTGCGCTCGCATGACAGTCCGGCGGATTAAAACAACTGCGGGACCGGCGATTGAAGAAGTACCAGGTGGAGTGCATGGCGCGATTCTACTTATATTGGAGAAAGTGAAAGGATACTTAACTTGTGTCTCAAAGAACATTTGCTCGGCTAGAGTCACGGTGTGGTCGCGTCAAAGCGACATGAAACCCTGGCTGTTGCGTAAATTGTTGCGGTCGAAATGCTACGGTGGAGCGCTGCGGTTGGGATCGAGAGCAGGGTCAACGTGTAGTTTGGAAAAGCCTCGTGATGACGACCTCCCCCCCATAGAAGACCCTCCAGAAAACGACCCCTCGTCTCATTGTTTCTAGTATAGCCGCTCATATAGCAATGAAAAATAAGTTGTAGTATCGAGCTTGATAAGCTGTATACGACGTTGTTAAATAAATTTATTGGCTAACGTTTCGGCTATATCGCCTTCTTCAGAGCCTGAAAAGGGGGATTCAATCTACAATTTAAACGACCAACCTCTCTACTACTAAACTGATGAACTCCACGCCTACTTTCAATCACCAGTTTAGCGACTACGCTGAACGCTCACCTTAGATCGGAGACGCCTAGCATGGACCGCTGACTGATCGATCACGAGGGCGAATGGTTCGAATGTCACATTCGAATCCATTTTCACTCTATTTCCTGCCATTTACACACAATTTTTCTAATCGAGAATGAAACGAACGGTTGAAAATTCGATCCCCGCCGGAATTTTTCCATTTTGCAAAGTAGAAAAACAACTAATACCGACGCAAATCACATTCTAAAAGCATTTTCTCACTATTTTCTACTTCTTACACACAATTTCCCTCATTGACAGTGATTACAGACGATGGATAGTTCGATCCCCGTCTTGATTTGCATGGAATCTTGATTTTTGCAAAACCGAAAAAGATTACCGAGAAGATCACTTCACTAGAATTTTTCTGAAATTGTATTTGGAGCAAGGTTCGCCGCATAGAGGTGTTATTTAGAAGTCATTTCAGCGATTAAGCCAGACCCTGATTGGAAAATTACTGCTGGATTTTGTTACCTTGAAATAAACGTAACGGACTGGAAAGAGACGAAAGAGGACAAGGGTGTCGAGATTTTGTAATAGAACATTTGCGCTATAATATGGTTAAAATTGCTTTTTCGGGGACCCTTTGATTTTTTCGAAAGCTAGTTGAGAAAAGCTGAGAAATTTAGCATATTTCTAAACTGACTCTTTAGAGGACGAAAACAACTTTTAAAGGATAAAGGGTAAAGTTACTGGCGTTAATCAATCCGTTTGGGATGCGCACCCACATTCACTTCAATTCAAAATCGTTTGAGGTTTACGAACGTGTAACTGGCCTCTGCAATGACTTGCGGTGGCTAGCCGACGTGACAAGTCAGTCTCTTACCCTCCCAGACAAGTCTGGTACCAATTTATCGACCCCGGAGGGATGAAAGGCTTGGTGAGCACTAGGGCGGATTCGAACCTCCGATCGATCGTGCAGGAAGCGGAACCTCTAACCGCTACACCACACCCGCCCCTTAAAAAACTTTTAAAAATGAAAAATGAATTATGACAGCAAAACTCCTCCTCAACAACATGCTTCAAATCGAATTCATTTTTGTGAACCACAAGCTGAGTTTTGGACTTTCTTCGAAGTCACACAAATTTTGAAGCCGAAAATTTGAAGTTTCCCACTTTCTACTCGATACGATTACGGTAGCGCGGTTGAAAAATTCGATGCCATATCATGATAGAAATAGAATCAAGGAAAATCGTTGGCTGCAAATTTGGATCTCTGTAGGTGTTCTGGTTTTCTCAAAAGTTAGTTGAGAAAAACTCAAAAATTTGAGGAAATAATATAATTTTTCTCAACAAGGTTTCACGAAAAAGAGAATTAGAAAGGATAGAAACACCAAACTTCGCACGAATATAGACAAGGTCTGTCTCTACAATTCTGCAGAAATCCAATTCCACTTAATTTGCTTTGAACGTTCTTATTCAGAAACTCGTGGAGCTTACTCCGTACTAAGTTTATCGCTAATATCGGCTGTAGATGTCTTTTTTCTGTCTTTTTTCTCTTAGCAACACTATCGAAATTACTCTTTATTACGATGCTTTGTCATTGTCGGATGAGAAATGTGCTCTTTAAACTTCTGAACGCTAAGTGCAAGAATCACACATCTGTGTCAAAGTGATTACTGACCGTCGAGAAAAAAAAGAGACATATCGCCATCGACTGGCGCTGATTTTGTACAACAATGGTCCTTTCAATAGAGTAAATGATATATTTAATTGGACATAATGAAGGAGTGCAGAAGCAATGTTCAAGCTATGAAAGAAATTGAGTTTCTCTCCTACGGCCTCTTAGTACTCACACGAAGTTAACTCTAGTTAACTCAATTTCACTTACATAAAATAATAATTCAGAAACTTGTAATTCTTAGATTTGATGGTTATAACAGCAAATCAAATCCTTAGGAGGATCAAATTTTTATTTAGTCATGTGCCTTCGAAACACGGTTTGGTTGTTTTGGTTGTTTTCTATTTCATTACCTTCACAACCTCTAATTATATTATTTATAATGTACTATATTTACTTCGTTATTTGATAGTTTGCCCTCAAACTGACAGCTGCCTGTTGGTGGGGGATACTCACTCCTTTTTATTCCTTTTCTCATACTCAATATTTCCCAATTTCTCATTTTTTTCACAGTTTATTTTATTATTTCTAAGCAGCTCACTTCAAAGCAAGCCTTAGTTCAGAAAGCATTGTGTAATTTATACTCTTTTTCTTGCCTTTGTCCTCATGACTCCTCGCATTTATCTTAATCTCGATGTCTTTCATTTGTTTAGCTTTTCAACAAACTAGTCCCGGAATAAAGGTGTGAAAATATACCAGCAACATCCTTGAGGTTGTACTTCACTCAGTGTCCCTGATAACTAGTTGCGTGGTATTGATCTGTGTGAACATTTTGCATAAAATGGTTGGCAAGCGTGCCGGAAGACGGCCAGGAAGGCCCCTTCGGTCACCTTTGTAGTGAATAAGAACAATTCGTGAGATTTTTCACTGTTCTTGCATTCTTTCCTTCTGAAAATGTAAAAAAAAACCAAATTCAAAAATTCATGCGTACTGTCAGGATTACATGAAGAACGTGTCCACGGAAGGCCACAAATGTAAGATCAGCCCTGAGGAATACGTTATATTTCTGCCTTTGGTCTGAGTTAAGTAGCATTTCTCTCTCGGTGTCATCTATTTCTGAGTGCAGAATACCTCATCCTGGGTTCTTTCTCCAGACTACGAGTGTTGCAAATTCTGATTGCGGCGTAAAATGGTTCGAATAATACAGAACTCCTGTTTCGATGCTTAGAATGATTTATTCAGGTGCTGCTTTCACTCGTCTACAAACCCTTCACTTGCAGCAGCGATTTGGTCAATTACTTAGTATTGATGGTAATCTTGCTTACCTTAGTGTGGAAACTTTATGGCGTTTGTCACCCTATAACTCTTGTTCAGGTAAACAAGTTGTTAGTTACGGCTCTTGTCAATTTCCGACTCTAGGCTTCGTTGTGGAGAGATATAAAGCAATAGAGAGCTTTATTTCGGAAACTTTCTGGAAACTTGTCGTCGACCACAGGAGAGGCGATGCTAAGGTTTGTGTTATTATGATGGAACGGGTACAATTTTTACGACACAGCCTTTGAAAGGAACCTGAAATTCCATAAAAGTCTCAGTAAGTCTTAGAACGTATAAGAAAAATCAGTAAAATCGATGTTTTCGGAGAAAGTAGTTAGCATATTTGTGATCAACATATACCAGAACTCCACTTGGCAAGGTTTTACTACGCCTAGACAGAAAGTAGGTTGAAATCAATACATCGATATTCTCTGGCAAAGTTGCTGCGTTGTAAAATAAAGTAAAATAAAGTTGATTCAAACGTTCAAAAACGATGGACGAGTCTACACTGGCTCGGAAAAGTGGCCCGTAATCTTTCTACCAATGTACCTGCACAAAGTTTGGTAGAGATCGGTTAATCCATTGGGATCATAGATGCGATAGTCGGAGCCGGTGCTCTGAACTCCTTCACTTTTGAACGGTTGGGGGAAGGACCACCTTCAGTTTTGAACGGTTGGTGAATTTCCCCCTCTTCACTTTTGGGCGGCTGGAGAAAGGATCCCCTTCACTTGAGCTGCACCTCATGAGCTAAGCCTCCTTCACCTGAAGAGGGTCCGGCTCGACCCTATAGCACCTATGATTGGGATTTAAATAATTGAAATCCTGTTTTTTTTTCGAGTGCTTCATCATCATCGCAAGCCTAATTTAACGCGACCTATCCATGGAGATCGTATTGAAGAGGGAGTTGTCTCCAAGTTCTGAGAACTACATCAAGAAAAAATCTCCGACTTCTGTACTCTTATTACCTTTTAGCGTTTTTTCCATTGGAATAAGAAATCGAAAACTTTTCAGGGTTGAGTTGAAATTCCTATTCAAACACTAAAATCAGAAGAAGCATCACAATGAAGATGCGCACTTCTTCCTTTCCCAAACCAGCGGCTTATCAGGAGAAGCTAGGCACCAGTCTGTAAGGTGGCTCTGCACGTCAAGAAAAGACATCTTAAACCCTACAAAGTGAGGTCATTTGGTCGGAAGAGAAGTCTAGAAAAAAACTTTGAAGAATGAGAGAGAATTGTTTGGTGCCGTTAAGCATGCGTGAGCGTAATGCAGTCGGTGAGAGGTTCCGCTGTAATCGTACGATAGATTGTTGGTCCGAAACCGCGCTTTCAGGTCGATAAATCGATGCCAGGGTCATCTGGGAAAAGAAAAACACTGACTTGACATGTCGGCTGCACACAATTTCATAAACTTCAAACGGTTCTGAATTAAAACTTAGCACGTTTTCCCGTTAGGATTTATCGGCACAGTGCTTCCTTTATCGTTAAGATTGCTAGTAGGGTTCACAGTGACGCGGACAGCGCGTTCTAGATGCTATGGGATTGGATTGCCGTCATAAAAGTGACAGAGAAACGAGCCAGCAGCCGCCATTGATACGAGTTGCGAACGACGATTGGCAAAGGGAATTCCACTCATTTTCGATGGCGGCGCACATCATTGTTAGTCCGGAGGTGACATTGCTCGTTTTTTCGCGTGCGTCGACGCCACCAGTGATTCTTGCCACGTCGCGAAAGTGCTGCCAGAACGCGCCGCCACTCGCCGCCACTCGGACTTCGCTGTCAGCAGAGCTCAAACGTTTGTGAACTTGCGGCACTGCAGTGCCACTTGGCAGTCACTCTTCAGTAAAATAATCATTGAATATCCTCTTTACGAGGGAAATTCGAATGACAACGAAGGGTGTCTCCGACGCGCCTGGTTATGTGCTGTTAGCTACAGCACTACTTGTTTTTCAGGATCTTATTCTGACGCGAAAATAGAAGTTTGAGGTAAGACATAGGGATTGTGGGAGGTCCAGCTGTGACTGCGCGATCGATGGATTGAGTCTGCCCTAAAAGAAACCAATCATTTCATTTCTTCGGATGAATGTAGATCGAAAGTAAGCTGTCAAAGCGTTTTATCAAAGCATATATAGTATATCCAAGCGCTTTTTTTTAAAATGAAACAGAAGGGGAAGCAACCACAACTTTCATGTGGGAGGATCGTGATAAAGGGCATCATAGAAGAGCCGGTCGACGGAAGGATGCTTTTGTTCTCCCAGAAGAAGGTTTAGTGTGACAAGCAGGTAGCTGTATAAAATGGGGAGATTGCGAGCACGTGAATACCTTTTACTACATGTTTTCGTATATCGAAGTTGTTTAATAGAAGCTTACAAGTCATACAAAAGCTGCGATTGCAAACGTGTTTTGATTGCAAATGGTCATAACAACTTATTAGAAATTTCCTCATTTAAGGGGAACAGTGTACTTGAGGATAAAGTGCTTTGACCAATCTCAATGAAGATGCGCCTACGCGTTCGACTTCAACTCAGACTCGTCTTGAGGTTTATGAACGCGTGTGCAGCCTTACAATGAATTGGGGGAAGGGGGCTAGTGGATGTACCAAGTTAGTGTTTTTATCCTCCCAGACAAGTCTGGTACCAATTTGTCGACCCCGGAGAGATGAAAGGATTGGTTCGCACTAGCACAGGTCCGAACTTCCGATCGATTGTAGCCACAGCGCAACCTCTTACCGACTGCACTTCACCTTTGTATTGGTTGATCGTACGCGTGTTTGCTCGGACACGGCATGTTCTTTTTTTTCAAGAAAGGTGGTTATGCTCATGAAAGTAGTGAAATATTTGTATGAGTATACCGTTGAGTAACTATACCTTCGCAGCTGCAGTTAACATTGCACCAAGCAAGTTAGGTGCTAGATGTAATGTATAAAGCAGTTATGAATGCGTGTCGAGATTACTTGAGATGGAGAATTTTGGTCTGTGGTGCCATCCTTTTTCCAATGCTGTTCGAGAAAACGATGCTTACATACAAGTCTTTCTTCTCTACCCCTCTATCTATTTTCTTCTATCTTCCGAAAGACAGTTGTCTGAAAGCGAGCGAGAATCCAAAGGGTTTTACAGACCTCGTTTTTCTTCAAGAGACTACTATGTGGCTGAACGACATAGTCTTCTGTTTTCATTTATTTCTACGCATTTTGAAAACGTGATGTCTTTGATCACTCTATAATTTAGGTTGAGTTCACATGGGACCGAGTCAGATTGTTTGACCAGGACGTTGTGCAAGTTTGTCTTGAATCCTTGTCGCTTTACATTTCCTTAAAGCGATCCTAGAAATTCATCTTCCGTGTATATAGATCTTATACGATGATTGTCTAGAAGCTGGGCATGCTAAAATAGAAGCGGTCTCTTCTAAACCAAAATCCAAGTTTAGGCCGCAGGTGTGTGTGTGTGTGTGTGGATTCCTACTCCACCCTTGAATTTTCACCTTCAATGTTTCATGTACTGAATTATGTTCAGGGTTTGGATACTGTCGAGTTGGAAAAGCTTGCTGTGCGCAAACTAAAAATGAGTGCGAAGCGTGCCATGGATGTCGCCGAAAAACTCTACAATAAGGGATATATCTCCTACCCAAGGTATGATGTGGATTACTCGCTTCTCCCGTGTATGTAGGAAAGGTCAAGTGCTGCAAAAAGTTATGTATAAAGGACCGCTGAGCCTTAGTTTGAGAATGTAGCTATCAGTTCATTAGGACATACCGAACTCTGTCTGATCTGTTGACAAGAACTAGGCTAAACAAGGAGACTAAAAATTTTTTTTGGTTTATCTCTCTTTATTGATTGAGAACTGTGGTAGCCGATTTTTCGCCTTCATGCTTTTTTGCTTTTGACAATGCCTTACTAGAGCGAAACTAGCCCAAAATCAGTCGAATAAATGCAGTCGATAACCCCAATACTCGGAGAAGCTCTGCACGCAGTCTCCATTTGTCTGATTGCAAAGTTCGGGGGCCAGTTCGATCTGAATGAAAACGAACCGCGAAATAAACTATTCCAATGGCCAACAGATAAACATGTTTTTCTTAATTATTCTGTGAAGCACCACTTCTGATTGTTGACGTCGAAAACAAAGACAATCTCACTGTGATATCCCCAGAAGTGTTTGTAGCCTTCGCTTTTGGGTTTTCAAATATTCTTTCTTCCGCTTGTAACTACGTTTAATTTGGAACTGGTTATGGATCGGAGTCCGGGCAAGAAAGCAGAGTCCAGAGTAGAAAGCGGCATTGCATGGAAAGCTCGAAAAATTGTTTCGTTCATATTACGCCTCCTTATATCCGACAGTAACGAAACATGCTGTAATTCAAGGGTTGCTTGATTTTGTGACGTCCACATAGACACATTTCTAGGATAGCAATTATAAGCTAGACGAAAACGATATCTCTATCCCTACCCTTCTTTCCTAAATTAATTAGCGCCACTGTTCAGATATCAAACGTCAACGCTTGAGTAATCAATGGCCTTTATCCCCCTGGCAAGGTCAAGCGTGCGTTGAGAATTTCTCAACAGGGGGTCGTAAGAGGGTGTCGGAGATTGAAATAGGTGGTAAGGCTTTTCAACAGTGGAGAAAAAAATGAAGAGAGGAGAAGGAAAAAGCGAGGAAATTTTTGATCTCAAAGAACTCATAAGAGATGCAAAATGTTAGGAAAATAGATGGCGTGAAGTATTTTTTTTAAAGATTTTGCTAGTATAATTTCACACCTTTTGGGCGGGGACTAGTTTGCTGGATCTTGAGTAGAAGGAGAGAAAAGAGTGTAAATTATACAGTGCGTTCTGAACGAACTTTTTTTTTTTTTTTTTTTTTTTAAAAAAAAAAAAAAAAAAAAAATAAAGAAGAGGGAAAAAAAATCCAATGGCAATACGTGATGCGTCTCCGTTTTTATTGCGACTGTCGGAGATAAATCACTGACAAAAGTGGAATTTTTGCATTTAGTGCGCGAGAGTTAAAATTGAATATTTCTCATCCGACAGGGACGAATTTATTGTTATCACTCAGAAAAGCAATTTCGATGCTGTTACTGAGCGGAAAAAGTCATCTACAGGCGCAATTAGGAATAAAATTAATAGAAAGAAGGCTCTACGAGTTTCTGAACATCGACACTCAAAGTAAGTTTTATGCAATAAAGCTGGCTGCGATCTGTAGAGAGAGACTTCTATATTTCTACAAAGTTTGGTGCTCTTAGCTTTCCTAGTTTTCTTGAGATCTAGTTGAGAAAAATTCCAAATTTTGCCTCAAATTTTCGAGTTTTTCTCAACTAGCGTCTGAGGGAACTGGAACAGAGACCAAAACTTGCAGTGAAGGGTTTTCCTTGATGCTCCATCAAAATATGGCATCGAATTTTCCAGCGGCGCTTCGTAGTCCTGCAGCGGGAAAAAGTGCGAGATCTCATATTTTCGGCAACACGTCAAAATTTGTATGACTTCGAACAAAGTCCAATAACTCAGCTTGTAGTTTATAAAGACGAATTCTGTTTGAAGTATGTTGTAGGGGAAGATTTTTGCTATCATGATTCGTTTTTGCTTTCCTCCTGGTACTTTTCGTTTTTTTTTAAAGCTAGTTGAGAAAAATGCTAAATTTCTAAACTTTTTCAACTAGCTTTCAAAAAACCAGAGGGTCTCTGAGAAAGATATTTAAACTTTTTAATAGCGCAAATCTTCTTTTACAGAAAGCAGCCACCTTTGTCTTTCTCCGTCTCTTCTGTAGTCCTTTATTCATTTTTATTTTAAGATACTAAAATCCGACCAATCCAACAGTAATTTCCAATCAGGGTCTGGTTCTAATCGCTAAAATAATCTCTGAATGACACCTATATGCGAAGAACAGTGCTCTAAATACAATTTCAGAAAAAACTGCTGGTGAAATGTTCGTCTCAGTAATTTTTTTTTTCGGTTTCGCAAAAATCAAGATTCCGGCGAGGATCGAACTATTTATTGCCTTTTCTATTTTTATTTTCTTTTCTATTTTTGCAAAGTAGAAAAACAACTAATACCGACGCAGGTCACATTCTAAAAGCATTTTCTCACTATTTTCTACTTCCTACACACAATTTCCATCATTGACAGTGAAACTGTTATATGTTGAAAGTTTTTCTAGAGAATAGAATCGTGAAAGTACGGAAGTTGGAATTTAATAGTTCTCCGTTTCGCTCTACTCTCAGATCGAGAGAAGAATAGAAGCCACAATGCGAATAGAATATATGTAGAATTCACTCCAGTGGCTCTTCAGTAAGGTGGAAATAATGAAAATTCATTTGGGGATGTAGCAATCATGATCATGATCATGCTAAATAATAACAGAACAAATTTGGTGCGACGGATCGAATTGGTGCGCCGACGCCGACACTATAGAATGGGGTGCGACGGATCCTGTGGTGTGGAATTGGTGTTCCATGGTGCAGTAGTATCACGCAGTAACTTCGTGTTTCAAGTGGATGTTGCAAAAGGTAAATGTGACGTGGCAACTGTTTCGTATCCGTGGCCACTGGCCTCTACGACATCTTCGCGCGTCTGTTTCTTTGCACGTTTCGCTCAGGATACTCAGAAGGTGAAAAAAGGCATGCAAGCGGCCGCTTAAACAGTAGCAAGCTACTTATATGATCTGACGAGGAACGTTATCTCCATCAGCACAATGATGTCGTTCACGTCATTTCACGTTAAAATATAATTCTGTGATAACTGCTGGAGGAAAAGAGGAGGAACACCTATCCTTCGAGTAATACTTTCAAATTGTGTCTATATTATATTGCCATCGAAGGAGTGTTTGAAGCAAAAGCTTGAATATTCTTGTAGTGTGTAAAAGTGTAGAACTGACGCGTTCAGAAAGAAAACTATGATATACTTCGCCTTTATTTATAATGAAAAAAGAGGAAGAAAGCGTTGTTAGATCACCTTGGTCACCTTGATCACCTTGACTCCCGTTGATCTTTGAACTAGTCGAGCGGGCGCCAGTAATTCTCCCATTTGTCCCAATCGCGTGCCAGAGTAGCCCAGTGGTTCCTCCTTTCGCGTGGGACACGAAGAGCATCATGATTTTCTTTGAAGGACTTTGTGAAGAAATCTGACCATCGGGTCGACGGTCTTCCTGTATTGAGCTGGATATCACGGGAAACCCAGTCGCTCACGGCTCTGGTTGTCGTTAAAACACATCACGTGTCCGGCCCACCTTATTTTACTTTCCTTGACAAACGTGGCGGCGTCTCTAATTTTCGATTGCTGACGTAGGAAAGAAATTCGAATCCTGTCCCTCACTTGCGTAAAACGGGACACTCCTAGCATCACTCTCTCAATTGCGCGTTTAATAATGCTCACCGCGTTTTCTTCCTGCTTGCGAAATGCCTAGGTTCTCGAAGTATAGGTCAAAGCAGGAAGTGCGGTGGTGTTGAAGAGGTGTGGATGGAGCCGGGTGTTCTTGATCTTCTTCACCACATCCTCGATGCTCTTGTACGCTCCCCAAGCCGCTCGTTTCCTCGTGCCCAGCTCGAGAGTCAGGTCGTTCATCATATTCAACTCCCGACCCAGATAAACGTAGCTGGTGCATTCGGATATGTTCGTTCCGTTGAGCGTGATTGGGGCATTCTAGACGCATCCGTTCCGCATGAACATCGTCTTTTGAAGATTCAGCTGAAGACCGATGCATTCACATGTTTCTTCGAATTCGGTCAGCATTCGCTCCGCTTGGCTGATGCTAGGTGTTATCAGTACGATGTCATCAGCAAAGCGCAAATAGTGTAGCTGCCGACCATCAACCTTCACTCCCATGTCGTCTCATTCCAGTTTTCGCATTGCGTTCTCGAGGGCGGCTGTGAATATTTTGGGTGAGAGTGTGTCACCCTGTCGACCGCCCCTCCCTTTTCACGTCAATGATGATATTCTTGTAGAATGGCGAAATTCCGGTCGTGAAGTTACTGTACAACTCTCGAAGTACCTTTATGTACTGAGTAGGGACGCATTGGTTGTCCAAGGCTTCCACGACCGCTTCCGCCTCAACTGAGTCAAAGGCCTTCTTCAAGTCGATGAAGGTGAGACAGAGCGACATCTTGTACTCTCGTGATACCTCGATGAGTTCCAAAACAGTGTGAATGTGGTCAGTCGTGCTGAATCCTTTTTGAAACCCTGCTTGCTCGCATGGCCGTCCTTCATCCAAGACTTTTTCAATCCTATTAAGGATCACTCTTGTAAAAAGCTTGTAGATGACGGACAATAAGCAGATTGGGCGATAGTTACCGATGTCATGTAGATCTCCCTTTTTATGCAACAACACCATGCTGGTTTTATACAAGGCCTTGCTGGTCTTCCACTGTTTAGGAACCCTGCATTCCAACAGATAACGTGAAAAGAGCCTCGCCAGGGTGTTGATGAGTACTGGCGGAAGGTTCTTCAGGTGTTCCTGTCTTATTCTGTCGGGACCAGGTGCCGTACGATTTGAAACGACAGCATGTCGTATTTCGGACGGAGAACCTCTGGAATGACATGTCCGTCTTTTCTCAGATGGTGAGGAGGCAAGTGGGCATGGCTGTCGAGGAGACCAGAGTAGAAGTCGTAGATGATTTTCGATGCAATGGTTGTTCTTTTCGGGTTCCGGAGAGCAGTCATCCTCGTCTTGCGACTGGCGAAGTCTCGACGGGCATAGCGGATGCTTTTTCCCGCCTCTGCAGGTTCAGCCAGCACTTCTGCTCTTCTCTTTTTAAGGTCTTCCTTTATCGCCTCTCTGCAAAGCCTTGCGAGTTCGGATGTGAGTTCTTGGTTCCATGCGACTCGTGCTGCTCCACACTGGCGTATCAGCTCAAGAGTTTCAAGGGACAAGCGTCTCTTGATGGTTTTAAAACTCTCAGCCTTCTTCGCGCATTCGTGAAGGTGTTCAACTAGCCAGCCATATTCCTTGTCGATGTTGTCCATTGCGGAATCTTCCCAAAAGCCGGCTAGCGTTGCGAAGAGATCCCAGTTGATGATAGTTCTGGGATTTTTTCTCTGAATGAACTTGGCGGCTTTCTCTTCTCTCCTTGTGAAGGAAAATCTTCCTCGGAGGAGGCGATGGTCCGATCTCGTATAGAACTTTGGCACAATAACGACACCCGTCAGGCAGAACCTTTTATTAACGATGACGTGATCTATTTCATTACGTTACCCTCCATCGGGTGTTTCCCACGTCCAGCGTAGAGGGAAGGGCTTCTGGAATTGCGAGTTCCCATGGATGGTCTTAGTCGTCATCATGAACTCGGAGAGCCTCTCCCCTTGGTCATTCCATTGTAGGCCGTGGGTCCCGATGTAAAGTTCTTCACATGTTCTTCGTGGGCAAGCTTCTTAAAAGAAAGAAAGGGAAAGACTAAATTAGACCTGGGGAAATGTACTGAAAGAATATACTTTGGAAAGTCGTATTGTAACATTCAAAATCAAAAAGTATAAGTAAGATGTTCTGCTATTGGTACTACTGTCTTAGAACAGATTTCTATGCTGTCCACTACCAATCAATTACTTTTGGTATATTACATAATTTTTCGATAATAACATGCATAAAAACTACTATAAGTTTTGAGAAAAAAGAAAGTTGTTCTGCCAAACACTTCCCCATTCACTTTGTTCTCAAAAGCCTGATTAGAAAAATCTTTATCAAAGAGGTTTCTTAAACAAATATTGCTACGTGATTTGTAACCTTTCAGAAAAGTTTGGGGTTTTTTTTTAATCAGCCCTGAGCAGGAACGCGCTTGCATACATAGCATTATCGAGGGATTAATATATCTTAGATATAGCTAGATTATAACTGATATAACTGAGCCTCTTTTCCCGTCGTTGATGAGATTACCACATACTGTAGCCATGATCCTCTCTTCTTTTGTTGTAATTCGTTCCCAATTTATTTGGTACTAAGAAGAATTTTGGTTGGATTCAGTATAATTTATCTAACTACTACATTTTTGAGCACTCATTACATTTTAGTCCCTTAATTGCTTACTTGTTTCGGCTTATTTCAGGACTGAAACGAACAAATTTCCTCCTGACATCAATTTGGAGTCACTGGTCAACAAACTGATCACTTCTTCACAATGGGGTGACTTTGCGAATGAGGTAATCTGCACGTAAGGGCTTGCATACCAATTGGCTTGCATTACAAGGACCTGTGTTCAGGTGTTGCAGCACGGCCCAAACCCACGAAATGGAAACAAGTCGGACGAGGCGCATCCACCAATCCATCCTTTGAAACTTGTCACAGAGTGAGACTAAAAGGTATTCAGCTCATCCGCAGTAGTCAACCTGACCAGAAATTTAGTGGATCTCTGCAAGGTGAGGAGTGGCGAGTCTACGAGTTAGTTGTGCGTCATTTTCTTGCCTGTGTCTCATGGGATGCTAAAGGACTGGAAACGCGTGTTGAAGTAAGTGTCAAACGTTTTGTTTGTTTTCTTTTCTCTTCGTTTTATTAGCGAAAATATGGGTGCATCATATCAGATGAGAATCGGAGGAGAAACTTTCCATGCTACCGGACTATGTATACAGGATTTAGGTGAGTCCTGTGGTTATAACTTAGTGCACCCTCTAACTTTATGTGCAATTTCTTATTTTTGTAACGAGTGCTAGAGTGCGTTATATTTTTTTGCATATTGAGGAAGCAGACTGAACGCGCGGCTAAAGTCTGACTTCACACTTTCTATGGTGTTGACTTCGCTCCCCTTCATTGATCAGTGAAAATTAATAGTACTGGCATTCCCTGTAAAATTAGAATTGTGTTTTTCTAACAACGCTTTCTTCGTTTTTTTCTTCTTAAAAGATTCAAACGGACTAATTCAGTTTTCTTTCAAAACGCGTCAGTTCTTTATTTGGAGGATATTTAAACTTCAGTTTCAAACACTCTTTCGATACCAATATATTCAATCTTAAGGCATTGCTCGAAATACGGGTTTTCCATATTTCGAGTAATGGGGCCGCGTATACGAGTCCGATTGCTACCTGCACGTGGTGGTCCTGCCTTAGCTAAACACAATCAAGCGTTCGAGTGTACGCATTGGGAACGTACGAGCTATATAATATAACCCGCACTGTTATATGGCGAAAGATTCTCATACATTGCAAAAAGGCGCTGTCGTCCAGCACATCGCCAAACCCCATAACTTGAAAGGTCAACTGCCTGGAGGGAGCATGGAATCTTCAGCAACAACCATTTGTTTCGTCACCTACAGTGTCGTACACTGTCAAGTGAACTCCAACAAACCGAACTGTCTAGGCTTCAGCGATATCATGAGAGATCGGCCCGCCATCAACGTCGAAAATTACACCATATACTGCGGCGATGCTGACGAAAACAAAGTAGGTGGCTGCGCGATAGCTGTGAGGAACGATTAGAAGAACCTGACGGAGAAATTCTGCTCAACGTCGTCTAGATGCGCCTTTGTACGACTGCGGCATCGCAGAGGACGTAAAGTCTGGATCGTAAGTGCTCACGCATCTACCGAAACCGCTGAGGACAACAGTAAGGACGCCTTCTATGATGTAATCAATGTGTTGATGTCTAAAATACCAAACCAGCAGGTGGTCATTATCGGAATCGAAGAAAATGCGAAGATGGGAGTCGACCAACAATTGGATGTGCTACGAAAATGGTATTATCCAGCAGAACGCACGTCGGACAACGATGACCGTCTGGTCGACTTGTGCGAATAGACGGGCCTAATCATCGCCTCTTCTTTTAGGAGGAATCATTGACGCCATCAGCTCACGTGGCAGGGTTCAACCCTTTTAACGCCTGAAGAGCAGCGCAAGCGGAAGATGGGGACTCTTAAACTTCACCTCGACTACGTTCTGGCGAGGAACATTCTTCAGTAAGATATCCGAAAATCTAGAGCTGTTTGGGACGTCGCGTTCGACTCTGACCACCGTTCAGTTCTTCTCAGCCTCAAGATACGGTTCCACAACAGAAACCGAGGAGTTCCTCTCCAACCGAAAATCGACGTAGCAGGTCTGAAAGACGATAATTGCAGAACAAAATTCCGCCAACTTGTGTTTATTCATGTTGGAGTACGGACTAGGAAGAAGCTTAGCGATGCGGATTCCTTCACAAGGTGCATCCAGGACGCTGCAAAGGAAACCATCCCGGTTCAAATGCCGCGAAAGAACTTTGCCTTTGCTTTTGCGGAGATAAGATCCACGTACAATTCTGTATATGTCGTCCGCAGCGCTGGCGATTTCAACCAGGAAAAGCGTCTAAGAAGGAAGTCGCGTCGTCAGCTGCAACAAGACCACGATAACGGGTGGACGTCAGACGCGGTGGAGTTCGAAAAGGCGTTGAAGGACAAGAGCCCGCGGAAAATCTATGCTGAACTGCTGCTAGCTTGCTGAACCGGCAAGCGTCGTCAGCTCCTAAACTAAGCTCCTAACAGTATAGCGGCAAAATGAAAAAAAATTTTCTCCTGTCCTCAACACTGCCAATGGAGTAGCTGTCGGTGAAGCAAACCTTCCAATTTGGAGGGAACACTTCAAGACCTTGCTGAGCCGGCAAACACCGTCAGCCCCTGAACTGGAGCACGTTCATAGGCCTACATATGCGGATAACGAGGAGCCACCGACCGAGTCGGAGGTTCTAGTCTGTATTCAAAGATGAAGAATGGAAAACCTGGTGGAGACGACGGAATTAGCGCAAAAATGTTGAAATATATTCTTCTGTCTGAGATTCGTGAGGTGACAAAGACCATCTGTTCAATATGGATAGAGAAAGGATACCCGATTCGTGGAGATACGCTATCACAAATCCCCTCCACAAGACGTTATCCGTCATGGACCCTAGGAATTATTGAGGAATCTCTTTGCTGCGTGATATGTACAAGGTATTGGAGCGCATTATCCTGGACCGACTCATTAAACATCGCGAAGAACAACGCGCGACGAGCAAGCTGGCTTTCGTCCTGGCCGATCTACGATTGACCAGCTTCATCGTCAGGAGAGTGATCGAAATCCGGCAGCGGTATTCGAAGGCAATGCAATTAACGTTTCCGGACTTTGAGGCCGCTTTCGGCTCTCCTCATCGAGGCCGTCTTCTCAACGCGCTCTACGCCTGTGGAGTGCCAGGAAAGTTCGTTCGGTTGCTTGATGACATGAATCAACGAACAGCCGCTGCAGTTCAAACACTAGCTGGATGTACAATACCGTTTAAGGTGGTAACTGGAGTATGAAAAGCGGCAGTGGTAGGACCCTTCCCGTTCAATTTTGTCATCGGCGACATTATGCGAAGAACAGTAGATCAATGTTTCGCCGATATCATTCCAGCACCATCAGGACTCCCCTTGACCGATCTCGAGTACGTTGACGATGTTGTTATATTCGCGGAAAGCAGTAGGAAACTTCAACAATTTGTCAACCTTGTATCGAAGCTGGCTGCGGCCTATGGACTACCTCTACGCCCTGATAAATGCAAGCAGATGTGGATCTCTTCGACATCTCGAACGGGTATCAGGGTGGACGGACAACCGATAGAACTCGTCGATGGGTTCTTTTACCTGGGTTGTACGTTGAAGAACAACGGCAAAGAACAACAGAGAAAGATATTCAGCAAAGATGCGCTAAGGCCGTTTCCGCATTCAACTCCTTAACGAAATGCCTGTGGTCGACTCCCATCACCAACAAAGTCACGCTGCGAGTCTACCTATCCGCAATTCGCCCCTCATGATGTACGGATCGGAGGCTTGGGCAGCACCATTTACGGTGATGGAGAGGCTTGATTGCACGAAACGAAAGCTGCTTAGACGTTTACTTGACTACTTTTGGCCTAGGGTATGCCATAATGAAGATCTTTGTGCAGAAATTGATGTGGTATACCAGCGGATGACACGTGGAAGATATCATCATCTTGCACCGCCATCGAAAGTGGTTAAAGTAAATCGTCTTCGCTTCTTTGGTCATATATTAGGGTGACCGGCAGATCGCCTGGTTCGGCGAGTTCTGAGGAGTTTTTGGGTTTGAGCTGGAAGAAGCCAACTGGCCGAAAACGGAAGTTCTGGACTGAAGTGGCGAAAGAGGACCTGAGGACACTCGGCATGGATAAGCAGTTCAGGCGAGACATAAGGTTTCGCAGAATATAGAATAGCGAGGAATGGCTTGATTCTGTGTAAGCTCTCGCAGAAGATCGAGAAGGTTGGGCAAAGCTGTGTTCAAGGACGACACACCTCGACGAAGATGCGGGTAATCGCATCAGGCGATGACATCAGCCCGCCGATTAAAGGCAGCATACCACGAATCTGGGGTGGTACGGATTTTAGGTGGAGTATCTGTATACGGGGTCGTAGATTACGGAGATCGTAGTGGTTCCGCTCATCTCTTCCTGAATCACGGCCTCTGATTGCTGTTTTGTACGATGCCTTCTATTGCACCGTGCCACCCTTGCACGCGTAGCATCCCTTACTGCCTATCGGGGCAGTCTGAATTGACTTTCGACGAATCGAAGGACTGCGCAAGGGGTGGTTGCCATAGATGGCGTCGTACAAAACAGCATTCTGGATGTGGCTGTTTGCAGTGATGCAGGGAGAGAGAATGCGGAACTACCCCCGTCTCCATAATCTACGACCCCGTATACGGATACTCCACCTGAAATCCGCACCACCTCAGATTCGTGGTATGGTGCCTTTAAGTCGAGTAAGTCATGGGTTTTCCTCCCGTTTTCCTCCAACAGTTAAACTGTTGGCTACTGTTTGAGCAGCTGCTTGCATGCGTGTTTTCGCTTTCTGAAGAAGGCATGTTACCAAATTGAGGGTGAAACGTAATATGGGCAGTGGTTATGTCTATGAAAAGGGTCCACAACGACTCATTTACCCTTTGCCAAGTGCCAACATGAATTAATTGCGCGATACTATCTCATAACGGCACACTAATTAACTGGTTGCAATTCAGAGCTGAAAAATAGTGAGGCGGAGTCCAAAATAAACAATCCGTGGACCGCAACAACTTGAGGGAAATCGAAAGTGAATTGCAGCACCTGTACAGTAGTATATGCTTTTATCAAATGATTGTAAACATCTAGAAGAATTTCCTTTAGTGGTTGTCAAGTAGATCCAGATTGTTAAAGCACTCCTTCGACTCAGCTCCAAGTTTACTGTTTACTGAGGACTCCACTGTTTTTTCTTCTTGGTTACTAACTGTTCCAACTACTTACTGTTTCATTCTGAGGATAGCGTCTGTAGAAACACTAGATGTTGGATCGCTCTTGCAGCAGATAGAGTTCGGCATGTTGTTTCCAAGAATGAGAATCAAGAAGCGAAACACTTTTAGCAAAACCCCAGAAGCAACGCCTCGGAGGCACCGGAAGCCTTATTTTGCGATACTGTTCTTCACAACGATAAGAGCGAAGCGCGTAATGTGGCTAAGTGGAATTATCCGCTAAATCAACTCGAACTGAAAGTGTTTAAACCTTTATTTTGGCCGTGTTTCACTCTGTTCTAGTTCGAAAAGTCACTGAAGAGAGCTGTACTTTGCTTTTCGACTTCAAACTATGCAGGAATTTTTATTGCATCGGTCAACACTACGAGAATTTGGAGAGACTTCAATCCCCTCCGAAGCCACAGTCGCCAAGGTGTGGATCTGCGGAGCTGAACCGTTTTTATCTCTTTTCCCATTCTCACTTCCAACTTAGCGTGTATGTCAGAGGAATTCAATCGCTGATAAAGAGATAACTGCATAGGATTATACCTGCAAGTTTCACAATATATATTATTGTAGGCTGACGAAAATATTATCCACGAAGAGCGAGGAGAATAGGTCAAGAATTTTCATGGAAGACTTCACCAAGTAGCAAAAAAAAATCAGTTTTTAGCTCTCAGCGTTTACTTTTAGCCCTTTATTTTTGCGATGTTCTAGAATGTCTGTGTTTGATTGTTTAAATTCCTAACAATGAGATGGACCATCCATGAAATCCTGATTGTTATCATGTCCGTGCTTAGTGTCAATATTAGCGGTGAGATTAATAATCGAGCGCATACAATTTTGTCTGCATATATGTATTCTGCAGGATATTTACGTGTTTATCCTTATGACCGTTGGAGCGACAAAACACTCCCGACATACATTGAAGGAGAACAGCTACTTGATTTCGAACTGCGCATTGCCAATGGGCAGACGCAACCGCCGGAGTTACTCAATGAAGGTAGACAGTTTTTTCCCGAGAAATATGATAGTTGTTGGAATATTTGCTTCTCCGAAACTTTATGGTTCCCAATTTTTACTGCATGCATACTGTTTTAAGGGAGCTGTCTTCTGTTTCTCCTTTCTGTATCATGTGGATAAGGTTTCATGAGACCTAGAAAAAATGCGGGAAAATCAGCAACTAGATGCTCTTGCTTGAAGGCATCACTCCACGAATCTGAGGTGGAATGAATTTCAGGTGGAGTATTCGTATACGGGATGGGAGACTATGGAGACGGGGGTGATTCCGTCCATTTCTTCCTAATTGCCGTAAAAAACGGCCCGGAAAATACGGCTTCAGGCGTACTGGCGCACTATTTTCTACAGGGAGTTCGACTGGAGCGCGCCAGTCTTGTGCAGCGCCGCATCTTGCGGGCCGTTTTTTACGGCAATTAGGAAGAAATGGACGGAATCACCCCCGTCTCCGTAGTCTCCCATCCCGTATACGAATACTCCACCTGAAATCTGCACCACCTCAGATTCGTGGGGTGATGTCTTTGAAGTGATTATTCCGCTTGTAACCACCTTGGATGAGAGGACATGAGGACGAGGTTTCTTGCTCTATACAGTTCGAGACGCTGATACATCTTTCAGCTTGGCGCAAAAAAAAATGTCGAACAGCAGCAGAAGCTTTCGTTTAGCATTTTTCCGTAGAAAAGAAGTGAGATAGATCCGGTAGTATCTTGAAGGGTGAGGCTTTCTCATTCGCTTTCGAATCCAGAACACAAATACGGTTTTCCGGAAATCGATTCGTTTATCAGTTGACGGTGATAAGACAATCGGTGTAGTGAAGAAATCCTCAGAGTGACGGTGATCGTTCTAACGCCAGAAAATGTGGAGGATGGCAGACGATTTTGAGATGTGCAATACACTTAGCTCGTAAATATGCAGTCTCCCTAAGGGTTTCTAATCGCTCTATCCATCGAATTCTTTGCGAGCAGCTTGATTTCGATAAATAAAGTTATTCCTTGTGCAAAAACGGTCACACGAGGGCGGTGATTGGACGATCTAACACCGTGCGAATTATTAAAATGAGGATATCTCCAGCCCGAGATTATCGAATGTTGATAATTTCAAAATTTCCAAACTTCAGTGGACATGGTGGAATGTGTAGAAGGGAACTTAAGAAAACGACTGCATAAGTACCTAACGAACTATGGCTAACACATCCAAAATATCTTTTTCAAAATTGCGTGATTTAAAACCTCCAATAATGTTTTTTTTTTTTGCTGGGAAAAGCAAATTTTGTCTGTCAGGAATACTTCTCTTATTCTCGTTTGAAAAGGATGTTTTCCTCAGTTCTGTATGATAACGCGGATTTGTTTCAGCCGACTTAATCAGCCTAATGGATAAATACGGTATCGGGACTGATGCAACCCACGCAGAGCACATTGAAAAAATCAAGGTTTCCAGAGTTTAGATTTCTCTGTAGGAACTTCGTCTTCCTAAATGCTTAAAGCTAGCGTATGACAAACTTGACGTGCTGAAACCTCAGGGAGCCCGTAAAGTTCGGGTTGAAGATTACAGAACTCAGCGTGGATCCGCTCCACTTCCCCTAATCGTAGTAGAAAAGGAATTCCTTCCCACGAGGTAAGTTATCCCCTGTGCACGCGCTGCGTCCATGAGCAAGCGGTCGAAGGTCGATTATGCATCTCACCAGTCTGTTCAAGTAAAACCAATGAATAGGCTGCTGAGGGGACCGAAGCGTGTACAAGAAAACGTTCTAATTTGTTTCTTGGGAACAAATACCGTTCCCGCGTCGTTTTTACGACAATTAGGGGATGTTGAGCGGAGCCACGCTGGGTTCCGTGATCTACAACCAGAACTCTACGGGTTCCTTGAGGGTTCCGTACTACGTCAATTTCATGATACGTTGCCTTTAATTAAGATGCGGCAATATGTTGGAGTACGAGACGATGGTCGCTTTATCCCCGGCTACCTCGGGCTTGCGCTTGTCGACGGATACGACGCAATGGGTACTTTTTTTCTCATTTAGTTTTGGTTGATTATAAAAACTCGTGTTTTAGGATACGCCATGAGTAAACCACAGTTAAGGGCCAATTTGGAACTGCAACTTCAAGCCATTTGCGGAGGACAACGAACTAAGCAGGAGGTACATAAATCGATTAGTTCTGTTGACTCACATAAGAGAGACAAGAAAAGGAAACAAAATAGGCTTATGCAAAAAAGAGCAACTCAGGATCCGCCTCTTTTCAAGGTTCTCCGCGTTGCCGTCGTTTAATCCAAAACTGCTAACAAAATCACGGCAGATCATTGTTTCTTCTGAAAATTAGTGATTCAGACATATCAATTTTTTGAACTTTTTGAGTTGTAAGGATTCATCAAACCATTGGTGGCCATACGTTGAAGTGCAGCTATGCAAATCATTCCAGCTTTTCTAAAGGGTAACGTTAACCCTAAAGGTTGCTAGTTTTCTTCAAGCTATGTAGCACTCTCAAATCTTGAACATTTTTTTCACGCTGATTTTCATTGAGATTTCTGAAAAAGGCACTTATGTGAAATGCATGTATAAGCTGACAGCAGATAGGATCAGAGAAAGCGAGAAAAGATTTTATTTTTCCCATTTTTGTGTTAGCAAGCTTATAGTATGATGCTGAGTATGGTGTTTTTACATCATTAACTTCGTTGCAAAAATGAGCGCCTAATCTTTGCTCTTATCAAGCCTATTAATCAATGAATGAATGTCAATAATCCTCCCCTCGTCAATAACAGATAGTTGCAGGTATTGGAAGAACAACTAGAGAAGTATAAACGAATTTTTCTACGTAGCGAGGAGAAGGTCAATCTGCTCTCAGAAGCTTTAACTCGGTTGGTACTTTTTTGATAGCACTCGTTTCAATGTTTTTTCTTGCATTGTTTTGAACTTCTTTCTAGGATGATAGAAATTTGATGTAATTCAGAAGGAAAATTTGGGAGACTGTCGCTGTTGAAAATCGTGAAAGTCAGCCGAGTCGTGAAAAAAATTGTAGTTTTTGATGGAAGTTACCCCACAAACCGGTTTCTGTCCCGATTGCAGAACAGTTTCTTTCTCATACAACTAATTCTCTATAAATTGAGTGTTCTCATATAATCTTCGTGATTCACTTTTTTGAATCAATCCCCCTGAGCAATTCACTAGCTTCTTTCTTTTCAAGGTACTTGAATATGAATTCTAACTTAAATGTTGCTTCTGCTTCAACGAATACGTCCGGAACGAACGTGCAACGCACGGGAACAGCCGCGCCTGCTTCCAGAATCGTGCGACAAGGAACGAGTGGTGGTAGAGCGCAGGTGAGCATTGGTCTGATGGGGTGTTCAATTGAAACAAACGGAACTACAGAGAAAAAACTCGGACAAGAAGTGAATTGTATCTTATATCTTGTTATTAAGGGCGTTGATAACAATTTCTCGACTACGACAGCATCTGAAACTGAGGGTCGAAGGGGCCGCGGACGAACTCGTGGATCGAGAGGTATGTACTGCAAAACTGAACAGGAAGTATAGGAAAAATCGGCTTTTTTCACGTCGAATTTTCGGATTTGTTTCCTTTTTTCGAAAGACAGAGTAATGGAGTAACCAAACTTCAATTGAATTCCAATTACATTTATTCGGAAAGAAGAATGTAGAAGTTAGTTTTCAAATATCTGTTCAGGATCGTGCATATACTTGGAACGATCTTCCCAAAAGCGCCATCTCACCTTCCATCTTCTGCTCTCCTCTCTGCTACCTCCTTCCCTGTAGTGAAGTCGCTGTAGCACATAAAAATGAGATGTGATGGAGTTTCGCAGAAATTAATCTCAAAAGACTATGATTAAATCAAAATAAAAGTGAAATAGTATAACAAATGAAAAGCAAAATAAATACAGATGAATTGAAGTAAATTTATAGCATTTACGTGCGATTTGGATTTGATTTTAGCGGTGAACACCACCCTGATTGAAAATGGGTGCAGAATAGGTGCGGATTTTGTAGGATGTTTTGAGAGTAATGTGAACGAAAAGATGTGACGAAAAGTATAACAAGGTTCTAGTTGGAAAGCTCTTCTCCTATAGCATATTTCAAATTAAGTAATTTCCCTAAGGTATAAGCTGTGTTGCTGGAATTGTTCGAAGTTACACATATTTTGACCAACAGCGCAAAATCCGAATTTCTGCACTTTTCCTTGTTCTGCGACTACGATTACGACTTCGAAGTGCGATCAAAAAGTCCTCTGCCATTTTTTGATGCAGCATCAAGGAAAACTCTTGACTCAAGTTTTTATCTCTGTGTCCCGTTTCTCTCCAAAGTCAGCTGGGAAAGAAGAAAAGTTGTGAAGGAAAGTTTACCATTTTTCTCAATTAGGCTCCAAAAAGAAACTAGGAAAGTTCGAAATGCTAAATTTTGCGGTAATTTAGAAATAACACGTCTCTACAACCCTTCCAAATCCACGGCATGAAATTCCTTTGAACATCGTTATTAAGTAACCCATGCACCCTACTTCCTACGCGCTAATTTTACACCTATTTCACACCCTACGCGCTAATTTTACACCTATTTTACACCCTACGCGCTAATTTTACACCTATTTTAACTTGTAGATGTCTCTTTATCGCACAATAATGCGATCGAAATTCTTTTTTTTTAAATGAAAATATGAGAAGTCATTTTGTCGGGTGTAAGTTTCTGCCTAAAGAACTCTGTAAGGCTAAGATAGAATTAAATGATGCGGGCAGTAAAGCATCAGAACCTTTAGTTATTTGTATGATTGAGAACCAATGTGTTTTAACTGCGTCCGCTTTGCATTAACGACAGAATTTAATCTATCCTTCTGTTGCCCATGTTCGACTGTCTTTGAATCTTGGCATGTTGAAACGTAGTTTTTTAATTGATTTTCTTGAGCTAAAGAAGATCAACACCAATCTTGGCTACAGCTAAAGAAAATCAATTAAAACTATCCTTGTATTGTTCGGAATGTTGCCTCTCCCTGCACCTTTGCGATGTGCTTGAGATGTCTTGAACGTCCCTAGGTACTCTTTTTTTGAATGGACGCTAGCTATTAGATTTCCTTCCAATATATGCGTTGCCGCCTTTCTGCCATCCGCTGTCATCTTATTGATTGCACAGGATAAGACCTATTAAAGAGTGGCAATTCTTGGCAGCCATCCAGAGAAACCCAAAATTCTACAGAGCGTGAGCTCTTAAAGGCAACGGTTGCGAAAAATCTCGATGTTCGGTTCTACAAGCAAGAAGGTGTGGCTCATGTGGTATGTTGTTTGCAACTATGTGTCACATTGGAAAGCTGAACAATCGGAAGCAGCGGGCTGATCCATTCCACCAGTCCTATGGATAAAAAGGAGTTGCTCCATCAGATAAATTGATCGATGTACTACTTCCATATTTACTATTATTATTATTACTTTTCACTTTTTTGCTGGGTAGACGCAAACTACGTCCGGAACCCCGCCTTACAACCATACAGAACAAAACATCGAATATTTTCGTGACCACTGCCTCTAAAGATCGAGTTTTCTAAGTTGCATCAGTATTCTCAGCGTCTTCCAAAGAATCTCAAAAATCCAAATCCGAAGGGCAGCACCTTTGTGCAAGAGAGTTGCTGGTTGATGCATAACCGCATGTGTGGAGTGATGCGTAATAAATGACAAGGATGTTTTTGAATCTAAGAATGCAGGGCAAAGTAATATAAATATTATATAATTTAGACAAAATGTCATATACTCTGCATATGTATATATTTAATTATTTGTTTACTTATTTATTACGCTCAATGACGTACCAAAAGGATGTGACCAGGATGAATGCAAATAAATACAGAAAATACAGCAAAAAGAATAGAATGAGCAGTCCCGTGTAAGATTCCGGCACAATGATTTAGTAATCAGAAGCATCAAAACTCAGCAAGATAGGTATTAAGATCTGAAGCATTATGAAAGTGCAGGTAGGCTGTAAAATCCCCTGGGTAGAAATTATAGCACGAGCACTTCGGCTGGTGTGTATACTGGCTCAACCCGCTAAACCGGTGTGTAGGGGTGGAAGCACTAATATTATAGGCTTGACCAAGAAGTAGCAGGGAAATACCAACAGTGCCAGACCAAAACTTTAAACGTAAGGCTTTAGGAAATATCGCACTAGTCGGATCACTGCCAATAAAGTAGAAGGTGAATAGCATATTTAATATGTATATATATACATTTATAATATATAAGCGCCATACGTTTTTGTTTTGCGCAATGTTTTCTTTTCCGTTGTCTACAGCTAACTCGCTTTATATTCACCTTAATATTAATCGAATGTCATTTTGACAAAAGCGATCACTCGGGCTCTATCAAGCTTAAGTTCAAAGACTTAGCGCTAGGTTTCACTAATCTTGAGCGAGAATTCCAGAATCATTATTTCACGATTCTCTCGATTGCCTTCTTTTTTGGTTGTTGTGGAACAATTAATTAATATGATTAATGTGATGTTAGTTTAATAATGGTAAAAAATTAAAGGATTGGTAGGTCAAAAGCTTCGAGTTAGGTTTTGGGATATTTCTGTCGCAGAGTTGTAGAAAAAGTACCTGAACTTTGGGAAGAAAAGCACACGATCAATTAATTCGTTTTGCATATTCTTGTTGAAAGCAAATGTATATTAGATTTGGAAAACTCTCGTTATTTATACACCAGGCTAATTGTATCTAAGCGTGTGCGAACGTTCATGATAGTATCCGAACGTTTACGAACGTTCATGACGATGAAGGAAATCCGAAGTCTATGGGCAGTTACGAAAATCACGCAGTATCAGTGCACTCAGTATTTTTCCTTAAGAAGTATGTTAAATTACTTGCTTCACACGTATCTGATCCCCGAATGAATGATCCCTGATCCCTGGATGAATGATCATTGAATTGATCCCTACTAGATTACTTGCGGCGAATTCGAATTGCATGTTTTGTTCGTGTAAGGAAATTTCCAAAAATTGTGCTCTCCAATAACTTGAATTCAGCAAATCGCGGTGCCGATCCAGGCCGATCTGCAGCCAGCAACGATTCTGAAAACAAGCAATGTGTGTGTGGAATACCTGCAGCGTTAAGAACTGTGCAAAAGGATGGTCCAAACAAAGGGAGAAAGTTTTTGTGTTGCTCCAAAGCGATGGGACAGCCTGACAAATGTAATTTCTTCGAATGGGTCGGGTAGGCGCTCGGTTTCATTGCTATTAATCTGTTTCGTCGTGTGAAGTTGATCTCGTTCATGCTGTTTCACTTTGATATGGTTGGGAGGGTTCAACCTGAACCACCCTTTGTTGATTCCTGTATTTGAGAACTTCTTGTGAATAAATTTAACCACATCACTTCCCCGTTCAAACATAAAGCAACGTTTTTTCTTGGGAGCTGAAGAATAGCGAACTTAAAATACTTCTCCTACATTCCATTTATTTTATGTATTTTCACCGCACCAGGGGCGTTGCACGACGATCGTGCTTTTTGATCCTTTTGAGTGGAAGCGAGTGGAAAAAATCAGTAGTCCACACATGCTGTACTTAGATCACAGTTCCCGCAGATTGTGGAAAGTAAGAAATTGTTGCGTGCGATGTATATTGAAGGTAACCCACGTAACATTTAAGGTTATCCCTTAATTACAAAGTTCTAATTGATAGGGATTTTGAGTTACAGACCAATTCAACATTAGAGAAAACCCTTCATTTACCGCTACGATGGGAAGTTCGAGCAGAAGCAGTCATAAGACTTCTAAGGAGAGTTGTTGCGTCCCATTGCTCTCCTGTGCCCAGCGATTGTCAGACGTCAAAAGACGTGCAAAATACCGTGATTTGCTATGAAAACCTCTCAGAAACCGTCGGAAATCATCCAGAAAGTTGTGTGCAATGAATAGTTCAGAATTTTATGTCTACAGTAGTTTCCAAACTTATGTTCCCAACTGCTCAAACCCATTAATATCTCACCTCGTTTCATCGAACCACATCTTCGGGAAAACATTTTCCGACAGCTATTGACGTGAAGATGAACTAGAAGTGTTTCTCTGTCAGCTTCTATGTTATTTCGTCCGAGCAATGACGAATTGACTTTAGTTCTCACTTGTTGTAGCGCCTAACAAAATTAACTCGCCATAGCCTCCACCGATGTCACTGACGGGTGACCTTTGCAGCACTCTAACGTAACTGCCCTAAATCCTATTTAATGTGGACCTTCAATGCCTCTGAAAACATTACCTGTAGTAACTTCTGCGAAATTATCTCACATTAAGTTGTGATTCTTCCATTGCGCTCCTGGCGTGGTACCAAACGTCACCTGTTGAGGGGCTCTCGATCAGTTTCAAAGTAATTCAGGAACGATAAAAAGAATATATATGAGTTCCCCATTACCTCGAAATCTGATCCCCGTATACCCATTTTAAAGGTTTTCCACCATAACATCATCTTACTCATTTCTTTTAGCTTTGGCCTAGAAGTAGACGGTAGATAAAAGTGAATCGTTTAACGAAGACGTCGGCGTTCGTTCATCGTCCCAGGTGTGCGCGATTCCCCTGTTTACATGTGCACCACCCGTGACTGAAGTAATGGAACTGGACCGTAAAGCAGCTACGTTCGCAAACTTGGAGCTGTTACATCGAAACTACCAACAGTTATATTGTGTTTGTGTGAAACACAGGTAAACATTAAGCATATAGTAGGGTGCTAGAAATAAGTAAAACTATCGCGCTTTACAGGCAAGCAAGACTTGTAGTAATTAATTTCAGTGGATTGGAAAATTTTGAAGCTAAATACTCCTGTGTTGAGTTCCATCCACAAGTAGATGTGGTTCGGAACGTAGTTTGAAGGTATCACAGCGGGAGTGGAGGGTCCACAACTTCGGAAATTAGAAACCTCATTACACTATGATTTTATGGCTTTATTTAGTCAATTTATTTTATGAAAGAGTAATGAGCCAGCTCATTACACTCATAGAATTGACTAAATGAAGTCATAAAATGTTTTTTTTTCGTACGCGTTTAAGGTGTTGCTTTTGGTGATTTCACCACCAATTCATTTTAAGAGATTTCATTTCGTATCTTCTTATGAGTGTAAAGAGTCTTCTCGTTGGGTAACTAGGGATTCCGAACCTGAGAAATTCCAGATTTGTGCCAGGTTAGGAGGTTAGCGTGCCACTTGCACAGTGTGCACGTCTCAAACTCCACCCAACTAGTGGAAGGAACTCAACATTTGTCCAAATGTTACCTTTGAGGGAAATATGCGGGAAAGTAGTTTTGTAATGTAATGTATGTAATGTAGCGCGCTATTCTTTTTTCTCTTAACTTTTTTTGAAAGTCAACAGCAGCTTTTCCACTCACTTTTCTTCTCTAGCATGCAACCTAATATCGTAGCAGTTTTGGACGAATTTGAATGGCTACGATACGCAATTCAGCACTTCATTCCAGTCATTTCAAACACTTCTTCAGCACTTACGTTCTCTTTTCATCTTGTTTCTCTTTAGTTTGCTTTGTGATCCAGAGAGAACATTCAAAATAATTTCACCCATATACTGCTTTCAGGGAAGGTAACGTGTTGAGTAATAAGGTTGAGCTTATTTATTTGTTCATTTGTTCATGCGTGGTGTACCAAAAAAGGAACCATATTATGTTTGAATCAAAACGGAAGCTCAGACTTTTTTCTCTGGCGACGGAAGCTGACGCAGTTCCACTCGAAACGTGTAAATAGGTTGTTCTTGATCCACCAAATACAAGTGCAGACTTCTTCCAGATGACTCTGTTTTGATTCTGCCGCACTCTATCTTACTTTGTAGCGTGAGCGCCACATGTGAAATACACATCGAGAACAGGCAAAAGTTAGCGGTTTCCTCATAGCTCTAGTTTAATTCTTCTGACAATGTATCTTTGTGAACTCGAGGAAAAGGTAGAATTCCACTAATACCAAAGCAATGTTATAATTAGAACAATCAATAGATATAGATAGTAGTAAGAAGACGAGATATTCGAATTATTTTATGCTTATTTTAGAAGTTTATAGCTTGTTCTACTTTTGGTGGAATTGGATTTTATTTCATCGAGTGTGTCAGAAGAATTAAATTAGATGCACCCGTCTGTGCTGAGCTGGACAGGATCGCCCCTCTTTTGGAGTGAGTTGTGTGGATAACTTGTCTGCAGGTGTAGTTTATGGGAACTCGATGTCCAAGTAGAGAAATCTAGAGCTCAAGGAATTGTGGTAAAGAGGGTTAGTTTGCTTTTATGTTATGTTTTGTTCACTTAGCGCAATTTGATTTTTTAGCACCACTTTAAATATCCCCTAATACATCATATTCTCATAATTTTTAATATTGAAGTGATGTTGCAATGCCTTTGTATGCTCCTCGAAAACCTACAGTTAGATTTCGAAGCGACCAAGTGGTAGAAAAAGTGGTTTGTTGAATGTTTGTTAAAATTATACTGCGTTTTCGGCTAAGCTCCGAATTGTTTAGCTGTAAAAAGCTTCAGACGCTGGAATCCGAAACTTTTTTACGGGTTGTTTGGATATTTTGCTCTGGAGTTGAAATTCATGCATTGGAAAAAGGTTTTCTAGTACATATGATACAGAGTTGCATGCATGCAAAAGAATTATAGTTGCATTGCTAAGTGCATTACTGAATTTCGTCATTATGCACACTACTTCGGTGTGCTTCTTTAAACTACATATCCTTATGCATGCGAATATTACTGTCACTTTTGGTAACACAAATACGACTTCTTTCAGAGCTAATAGGCAGAAGAATTTACGGTCTGGGGTTTCTTGCATGTCGTAGATTCAATGCAGTTAGTTTGTTGTTCACGCGAAAATGAAGGGAGTTCTGAAAGGATTTACGACCCCATTTCATCTGGTTAGCTACAGTCCTCGAATGAGTGGGTGGAGGAAGCAGTTCCTAACAAGGTATCTTATTGTTCGAGAGGAATGCGTGCAAACTGCTAGCATGCATGAACTAAGAGTTGCAAGAGAAATGGGGAGAGATGGAGATTAACTGTTACTTTTTCTGCTGAAATAAGATCTCACTATGAGAATACACTGAATTCAAACGTGTGCAAGCTGTGAATTCAAAGGCGTTTGGATGCGCGTTCGAGATGCACATCCCAACATAATGAGCCGACTGATGAGCCTCATGTAAGTTACGAAATGAGATGTGTGTCTAGTTGATGCGGTGCAGTCATCTTGCAGTGGTTGTCCTTTCTTTTTCATATCTCCGCATCAGAAAATGATTGATACGGAACTGTCCTGCATACGTTTGCTCTTATCAGTGGTAACTGGTGTTACCAGTAAACCGCCACAATTCACGATACGAAAAGCTGTCGGAGTAGTGACCGGTGGGCGAGCATGTGAACCGTGAAGGGAGCTAATGACCCTAAAAAGGACACTACTGGTTGCATAAATACAATCCTGAAAAGATGATGTGATCTAGCAGAACTTCTATACGTTCGTTTAGGTACACTGTAAGTTTGCTAAGAGAACTTAGCCAACAATACTCGTAGAAGAAGAATCGCTGCCAGTGGTGAGCGTTTCAAAATCGAAAGCTGGGGAGTTGAAATTCTGAACAGTGCGCGTCGGAGAGCAAAGAAAGAAGGGATAGGAAACAACAGGATTCGTTCTTGACAACAAATAATTCCCACACGTAACCCACATTGTAACTGTGCGTTACTGCCAAGTGTAGAAATGAAAGCTCTGTACTCAAAAGTCCAACATATGGACTAAATATCACCCTTAGCATGGATATAACTCAAAATTGAATAGAGTGAGCCTATGCGACTTAAAAGGCAAGGGTCCGCTTGCGAGAAGAGCAAACGCCCTAGTCATCACTGCACCGCACCGTTCGGCGCAAATTCCTCCTCCGCTCTGTGACTCGCGGTCTGAACTATACGCTTCGGTCGCCATGTGCCTGTATCGATCGTCTATCGCCCACCTACCTTGCACTGCCTCGCTCGAACAGTCTGCTTAGGTCGGCCGGTTTGTTCTGTACGCTCCACACTGCTACAGACCTCATTCGGTCGTTCCACTTCTCATTTTGTAGGAGGAAGTTCATCGCACTCACACCTAAGAAAAAATGTCTGAGCAAAAGGAAAAGGACCAAACGCCCACTTCGGACGACAACATAGTGAGTTGATCTCCATGCTGTACCTTTCTGTCAACTTAAAACTCTTGGTTGCAGCTGACTCGGCACAAGCACATCGCCGAGAGCATCGAGATGATTCGAGTGAAGAAGGACCAGCTGTTGCAGACGCTGCGAGGCCTCTCCACCAGCGAAAATGTGCGTTTTTTGCATTTGCATAGTAGCACGAGCAGCCATTTCCTGCTGTCATATGGCGCCGAAATCAACTTAGATCGATTATTAAAGTATGGTGGGTACAATACGATGAAGCCAATATTCTTTTTTATAACAGCTTCGACAAGGCAAGGAAAGGTGATACAACGTATCACCTTTCCTTGCCCACACTCCCGAAATCCCAAACAATATGCGGAAAGGCGTTTTCCGCATATTGTTTGGGATTTCGGGAGTGTGGGCCCGTTTATTTACACAAAATTACTGTTAGAAGTGGTAGCATTGAAAAAAACCTCTGCGTTGTGATCCACGGTGGTCCTCTGTCATCAGTTGCATCATTAACCAATTATTCACTACATATATGAAGGCGGATTCATTTATACTTCCTCCAACTAATGTAACAGCCATGATTTATCGCATCAATCTCTATAAAAGATCCACTAAGGTGCAGGCGGTTTTGCTGTGCCAGCTGTCTTCTCTTCACACTTTCCATGCAATTATCTTCATGAAATGAATCTATGTCACTTTGATGATGCGGTCTAACTTTTCATCTGAACGCAAACGATGTTTTCTGTCAAAAATGCTGGGAAACACGTAAACAGCGGGGGCGGAGCCCGAAATTCCATGGTTCACGGATCGCTACGGCAACACTTTGAGTTACGAACCAACTTATAGCTCGGATGCCCCTTCATAAACCGTTTATGGTAATATTTTCTGAACGTTATCCCAAGATTTCTTTTTTTTCTTGTTTTTGTTCTGCAGAAAGATTTTTTGTAGGGATACTTTTAGAATACGACAGATACTTTTGTTTTTTTTTATTGATTGATTCTTTTCGTCTGATATCTGATATTCAGATGACTTCTGTTGTTTTTTTAATTCAAAGAAGTATATAAGTTGATTGATGTAGCTTTTTGAAATCTTTTCTAGAGACTTTGTTAGATATTCTAGGTGGGATTCATTTTTTTCCTCTTTCACAAAGTTCTTAGCCCATGCCGGTATGTTTTCGTCAGTGTCCTTCATAGAATTGTGTGCTGTGCTACAGTTGTAGCTGTTGCAAACAAAACCTCTAACTCACATGAACTCGCATAACAGACGATGAGGTGATTCGCGTTCTGAACAGTGTTTGTCTGTTCTATAAAAAAATTCGGCACAGATGCATGTAGGTCTTAGTGGTTTGCTCCAGAATTCGTTTGTGTTGTCACAGTGGTGCGTGCCGCAGGTGCCGCAGTAATGTGAATTTGCAGTACAAAATTGATTGTTAACCATCAAATCTAAGATCTGTTCATGACCTCACGGAGCTTCACAGAGCTTTTGGACAAAAAGTGCACTGCAATGTTCAGTTCTATGGTAGTTTTTTCTCCCACTGTTTCCCTTCCCAGCAAATCTTTGTGTTTCTGGCATTCCACCGTTCTCCGAGTTTACAACGAAGAGTGTGCTTCCAATAACTTTTATGTGCAAGGTAAAGTAGTTGCAAGCAGATATCTCTTTGCGACCACATGCTTTGTGGTGACGCTTGATTTTTGCAGTTTCTGTTTTCTCCTGCTTCACATGGGAGGACACTGTCTGTTTCAAAATAACTCAACATGTTTCGCAGTACTGCGTTCATATAAATCGATACCGTCTTATTAGGATACTTACTGAGTCAAGAACTTCAGGTTTCAGTGCTAGTGTGAAGAAGCAATGCAAGATTATAGAAAATTCAGCAGTAAAATCACAGGGGAAATCGGCGAACTCGTTGTCAACTCACCTCGTCCAGGTGACGAAAAATCGCGTGGCCGCCCATAAAAAATATTGCTTTACTCAGTGTTGTTTAGCGCGTGAGCCAGGTTTGAGGTAGCTAGTTTTTTTAATCGGCGATCCTCCCACATAGAACAACGCGTTCATGTTCGATGATCGAAGTTTATGGTGGTGGTTTTCTGAACCGGAATAGTGCACACGAGCAGTTAACGTTATTCACGAAGGAAATTTCAATAAGGCTTAGCATTTCGACTGTTCTAAGTAATTTCTCCAGAACACTTTGGTGGCGACAAAAATTTTTGTTGTACGAGTCAACATTCTTGTAAAGAAAGTTACTAATTTTTAATTTAATTCTAATTTTTTTTTAATTTTTCTAATTTTTTTAATTTTTAATTTCTACAGAGTCATCATATTTGAAAATAATTATTTTGATCCAACATTATAGCTAGGACTGTGTTATGGTGTTGAAAATTCTATATTTCCCGCCGCAGGAAAAACACAAATCACAACTCACCAAAATAATTTTTACTCACTAACAACGTCCGAAGAAATTTCTACAGATGGGTCCCCTTCGGTAGTAATTCGAGTTGGATTCTGAGGCGTAATTTGCAGCCATCTCAGCTAATACGTGAACCATATGTATATGCTTAGAAGTGAGGTCAGCAGTGCTCAGACTCGAAAATTTACCTAACAAAACTTTTCACAGTGGTACAACTGATGAAACAAAAACATGTGACAAAAATTAGTGTCAGCTACCTAGAACATCACCGCTAGTTAAATCGAATATACGAGCTTTCATTTCATCACTCTTGCGAGTGTAAGGAGATGCTTCGTCTGATAAATAGATAGCCTTGATGCTTCTGATCCAATTTCTGAAGTAGTAGTGTGAGTTTAGCGTTTTCCCTGTGACACTTACAATTCAATTTCAAACTACTTTCCGAACGGATGTGGATAGAACTCACTGTTTTCGGGCGGTTTGCCATTACCTTAATTCCACTACCTTACCTTAATTCCATTTATTACCATAATTTTGCAATTTCATCGAAGATTATATGGATCTCGATCAAAAGCCTTAGAAAGAGCGATCTGATGGCAATGTGTTTGCTACCACTGATTGTTTTAGTGTGATCAGGCTAGGTTTACCATAATTGGATAAAAACTTTTTTTTTTCAAAAGCTGATATATAGGATGGCTGCCATCCTAGGCGTAGCACAGTCGGTAACAGATTCCGATGTGACTGCACGATCGATCAGTGGTTCGAAAGCTCTACAGGCAACCAATGCTTTTATCCCACCGGCGCCGATGCATTGGTTCTCGTCTGGGAGGATATAAATACTGACTTGATGCATCGGCGAACCCCCCAAATCATTAGTTGGGCTAAACATACGTTCGTGAACCTCAAACGATTCTGAGTTGAAATGAAGGCGCTAGTTCATCCCAAGCGGACTGATTATCGCCAGGCGCTTCATCCCTTATCCGTGACCTTGTCGGAAAATACTTTCTCGATATCGTAAATTTGTACTCGATCTGAGGTATTGTCCTAGTGGTCAACCAGCTAGGTAGACGCAAACTTACCTGTCTGTCGGCTGATTTACCTAGAGTTCTTCCTATATTATCCAGCTTTTGTATAGAGTTTAGAAAGGTGGGCTAGCTAAGGTGGTGAGCTGGAGACATGGCTAAAGAAGAGGATTGTCAGCCGAGAAAAGTGGAAGTTGTCGTTAAAAATAATACAGTAACGAGTACCGAATGATGCAGAGTGCGCTTATTGTGGCCGGGAAGAAAACGTTTTGATGGGAGCACTATTAGTCCAAAATTAGGTAACTAGGTCCAAAATGCATGTGGTAAAAATGCATGTGCAACAGAAATTCACAACATTGATTTCTCGAAGGGCTGACAAACGAATTAGTTGTTGTGTTCACTAAAGACAATTTTAAGCCTGATCGTGCTCTCATGGCGAAGTTAGTTGAAGCCTTCGACATGATGACTGCCCAGGAGAATGCGTTTCTAGGAGTTCTGAAGAATATCGTGGTTGGTATTCGAATCGCTTCCATTTGTCCTTTCGAACATGGCTCATGACAAATTCCTTCCTAGGAAATACACGATCAAGCGACGAATGATGTCGCTGCCGAAATTAAAGTGATGGAGGAGGATAAGAAGAAGAATGAGGAGAAAGATGAGAAACAGGAGGACCAGAAGAAGGATAATCGCGGAGAAACAGAATTAGATGAGGAGGAAGAGGGTACTCGCTTTCGTTGTTTCTAGAAATATTATACCTCTCATTCTCTTTACGTACACCTACATTTGAGTCAATTTGTTTCAGAGGACGACGAGGAGATGATCAAAGAAACGCTGAAGGAACTAGAACAAGTTTCTCTCAAAGCTCTGGCCGCTGCTGAACTCAACGAAAAACTCGTAGAGACGTTGCAGCGCCACAAGAAAAGCGTTCGTAACTACAGCGTAATTTTTCATTATTTTCTTCATTCATCAGCTCTTCTAATTACGTTTCTTCATTATTTGTTTCGATCTCATGCAACATGCACTGGTACGTTGCAATTTATGCCATAAACAAAAAAATAACATAACAGACATTTCATCAGTCTCTTCTAAAGAAGGAGAAGAACGCACTGTAGGAATGTTATTCATCATTTTACCTCGATAAGTAGAAAATGCAATTCCCAGGCAAGCTTTTTCCTCGGTTTTCTTTTTTCGATTCCCTAGCTTAAGGTCTATGTTGTACTAATTTGTCGGTTAATTTACAGTTGACAGGCTTTTAGCAATGTTGCAAGATTTCATTGTTTTGGAATATGCGAAATGTTTGTTTGCTCTCAATTTACAGTCGCGCTACTGCACGTTTCCAGCTTCGGTCTCTTTGTCTACATAAGAATATTCAAGTTGCTCCTCAATTACAATGCA
The DNA here is from genome assembly GCF_031761385.1 of Necator americanus. Lineage (NCBI taxonomy): Eukaryota > Metazoa > Nematoda > Chromadorea > Rhabditida > Ancylostomatidae > Necator > Necator americanus. Next base: position 17,976,014 of record NC_087373.1, on the reverse strand, counting down.
CACCTTACAGCTTACCTTCTTGCAAGAGCTGTGCGCGTGAAGTTTATAAAACGATTCCGTTCTTTTGTTTTTCAGTTATCCGGTTTTTTGGTTTGCATAAGAAGAGAAATTTGTTACGTATGGCAAAAATGAAGCAAGAATGCGAACTGAAGACTCGATTCTGTGATCTTCACTTCCTTTTTTTCTTACTGCTGTATTACCCTCTTCCGATTGCTGCGAGGATGCAACGTTAATTACATATTCCAGTGGAGGGCAATATGAGCTTTATCTGTAGCTAAGCCATCTGCGTCCAACTGCTCATAGCTGTGCTTTTCGAGATTACGAATACAACGGACGCAAAGCTTTGAAACAAATTTTATTTCTTTTTTTGCACTAATTTCCATTTGTCTAGCGGACCTTAAAGGCTAACCTTGCGGCGGATTTAGTCCGGTGAATATTGTATTATCACCATACCGGGGAACTATTCGAATTTAAAGGTATCAAACGCGAACTATACATTTGATATTTCTTATGTATTTTTCTAATTGGATGTTGTGAGGTCAGGAAAGCATGAGATATCGTTTTGGTTGACATAAAGGCATGCATATAACTAAAGCGTTTATTTCTAATAGTTAATTGTCCTGCACTCTTTGTAATTTCTTCCAAAGGAAGCGACTATCATAAAATTTTCAATGTCGGGATGGGTACGGCTGAAGTTCACGAATGTGAACTTGATTGCGCTCAGTTCCGAGTTCCAGTGATCCAGAGAAAGGCGGGCGAAAACTCTCGGTTCCAGTTCTCTCTTCAAGGATGGGAGCTGTCACAGTAATAAAACAATGGTAGTGTGTGTGTGATTGTAAAGGTGGGATAGCTTCTGCCTTCCGCAGTTACGTTGGTGGAATCGCGTTGGATGACGACGTCGTCTGGACGAGCAGTAGGGAATTCATTTGAGAACGCTTTCTCCAGGAGGTGGATGTTGTTAAATCCTGACCACAGACCGCTACTGGTCAGCTGCACTGCTGAGTATCAGATGATCAAAGCGTATGTCTGTATAAGTAGGCTACAAAAAAGGAAGTATGATTTTTTACTAACTATGCGAACATGATGGTTACTGAAGGAAATTCCCCTACAGATGGCCATTCCTAAACATAAATTACGACAAATTTTTAAACAGGATATCACTAGTTTTCGTATAAGATATCACTACACGAAAACTAGTGATATCCTGTTAACCGGGGAAGCTGAGAAGAAACATTACAGTGACTGTTGCAGTGAGTGGTATCCTTTTGGGATCTTGCAGATCCGTTCCATTGAAATTGCGTACTGATACATATGAGTATCGTTTGAATATTTGGACTAGACTTGTAATTCTACTTTCTTTTAATTTTTCAATTCGATTTTGCGAAACAACATGTTCGAAAATCTGTACGGTACGAATCGTACGAATCTTTCCATTCAAAAGGGACATATTTCTATTACTGTTCATTACTTCTTTACAGCGAACATCAATGTTGGAGCTGCGTCGAAACAAGACCGAAGAGCTCAAGAATGCAGCCACTGCTGCTGTCGCTGAAGTAAAAAAGGCAAAACAAGAAGGTTTGTTCTACTACGAAGACGACCGTACCCACAGTTTTCGTTTATCCCCAGCGTGAGGTGTAAAAGTCTCATTGATCTTTTGAACTCATCCGCTACTTGAGAACTCTGGTTTCTACCAGATGTCTCCGAACAAGCACACGGGCGACTACCACTTTAAGAATTCCATAAAAGATCATGTCATCGTTTATTTAAACACAGCTATCGTAGCCAATGAAATGAACTACAATAACTCATGTACCGCCAGCTCTTTTATCAGCTAGAATCCAGTTACGAAGATGATGCACCTACATGAACACTTTCTAGTCTCGCTCAATAGAGCGGAAATCCAGAAAAAACAAAAGGAAGCAGAAGAGCTGAGAAAAGCTGCACTAAAAGCTGGAATTCAAGTTGGTGCGGAAGAAGAGAAGCACGTGAGTCTTTGTTGGCTTAGTCCTGGGAAGAATTGAGCTCCGTATCAGCCATTGTTAGCTTTGTTAAATTTCAGAAAGCCCAGGTCAATGCTGCACTGACAGCGATTGCGAATGATGTGGAGAGAATTCCTCCAATTCCTATTGTGGAGGAGTCACAGGCAGAAGAAAAACAGCACGAAGATCCCTTAGAGGCACGTCGACGGCAAATACGAGAGAATGTACGCAAGGAAAGGGAACGGTAGGTTTCTAGTGCTTTTTCTCATCTCTAGGTTCTCCTAGGAATCCACGACGGCTTGAGCTCACCTTGGTAGCTTGAGCTGATAGTTACTATAGGCTATAGTCATGAGGGTTATTATACGGGGTTCCGCAGCCGTAGATGTTGAGTGGTTGCAAAAAATTCTTCAAATTATAAATATGGAGTAAATGAAAGTTAATGAATGCTGTTTTAAAATGCTCATTTCTCAGCTAGTGAGAATTATAGATATACTAGATTTTCAAAATGGGAATGCGGAAATGTTCTCAAAATACTGCACTATTCTAACACTGATGTCACTTTAATTAACCAGTCGGGCGGATGTAGCGCAGTCGGCAGGAAGTCACACTGTGACTGCACGGGTGGTCGATGGTCATCCCTCCGGGATTGATAAGTTGGTACCGGACTTGCCTGGGTTGATGCAAACACAGACGTGATACATCAGTTGTGCCCCGCAAGTCATTGTATGGGCCAATACGCGTTCATAACAACCCGACTATTCCGAAGTGCAGTCAAACGCACTGGCTTATCCAAAACGGATTGATACGTCATAAGCTTTATGCAGACTTTTTAATAAGTGGAAGTAGGCCGTGGTTTGGAGTTTATAATGCGGAAGGTGCGTCCAAATGTGGTGTCACATGCGACCGAAATCACATTAGGGGAACTCTTACCTCCTCCATGCGTTTCGAGTCGCATCCAAACTAGTGCTAAAGGATGTGTAGAAACTGGTGGAGAAATTGTTTGATTTTTTGAACTTCCAAGCCTAACCAGTACACGCCTGTTATCACCAGCTTCATATTGGATCATATTCACAAAGCATTTACCTCTGCAACAATAACCTCCAAAGTCCAAACATAATTCTTCTTGTATTCTGAAAAGAATAAAAGGTAAATAATAAAGTCACTGGCATATCAATCCACTTGTAATGCACCAACGCGTTTTTACTCCAATTCGTAATTGTTAAGATTTTTGGAACGCATGTTGGCCTATAATGTACGAGGGTCAGCCAATAGGCAAGAGCGGTTTCGGACCATCGACCGTGTGGTCACACCGGATCTCTAATTGACTGCACCACACTCGCTCCGAAAAAAATAAAATCAGCAAATAAATGAGTATTTCAGAAGTGGAGCATAAGAACGATAAATGAACTGGAATTGTGCACTAATTTTTGAGCAGAACCAAGACTGCTATCGATCCCTATTCTAGCTAACGATAAATGAAGTCACTGACGGTTTCATCATGACTTTGACATGAACGGACTGATTTTAAGAATAGTTTAAAGGCGAATGTATCTCAGTTGGTAAAATGTTCACGGCTGCATCATCGCTGGTTCGAAACCGGCCTAGAGCCAGCAACACTTCACAGCTCTGAGGTCGATTAACTGGCACCAGGAAAAATAAAAACACGGAATTGACGACCATTCAGCCCTGGAATTCATAGTGTGGGCTTCGCACAAGCTCATAAACCTCGGGCGGTTCTGAAATGAAGTCTAACGCTTGGGCTTAGCCCGAAAAGGGTTTGATCAACGCCATGCGTTTTGTTCTTTATTAAAGCTTCTTTGCACTTCGTATCTGTTTCACGCTCCCTCATTTCATCAAGTAAAGGATTCCCTCCTCGAGCATAGTGAGGCCACTCATTTATAAAGGGTGTTTCGCGGTAACGTTGCCATTAGTGGGAACTCATCTACTGTCCGAATTACCCGGATCAAACGTTTCTTCAAACGGTGCTACGAAGTAATGGTAAGCGGGCTCAGCAATATTTGATTGCTTATGATGGTGGCAGTTGTTAACTGCGGTTTAAAGTACTAGCAAACGCACCCGTCCCTTTGTTTTCTTTTGTTCATGTCCCCTATCCCAACAACAATCATAATTCCGTCGTTACGTTTTAGCCAGAACCTAGTATCTCCAATTTTGAATAACAATTTTATCGCGATTATCACTATTATTGGGCGACAATTTTTATCGCATATTTTTATATTTATATTTATATTTTCAAAATCGGAAGATTCTTTCTCTTCTTTCTTTTAGTCCTGCTGCTTCTGTTGTACACAAACATTCTTAAATTCCTTTCTCTTTTCCGCACTTTTGCACCTGAGCTCTGTGCACCAAAACTACTGCTAAGTGTTATTGGTTCAACGATTAGCTTTCAAGCGTTTTTTCTACTTTTCCCACGTGTAATTATCCCATATACAGATGTAGCAGCGCATAGTTGTTGGCTGCAGTTCGGAAATGGTCTCTGGAAGGAGTTGATTTTTTCTTTTATGTCTTTCTCTCGCAATCGCTATTTAAGGAAATTAAATTATTGCTATTAGTGACGTTTACAATAAAAAATATCTGATATGAGTCAAATCTAACCGTCGGCTTCTGAAATTCCTTGTGCGAAAGAGAAAAAATCCAATGACTTTCTGTTTCACTATTATTTTTTGTGAACACGCTTTACATACCAGGCTTTATGTGCGAAACTGTTTAGTATGTCAGAATCACAGGAGTCTCTGTGTCAAATCTACGGATTAGAATTTTCTGTTTCAGAACGTTCATCTGGTGTATTTTCCCTAAATAATCCAATCAAATTCAAACTTCTTAGAATGTTGTTAAATTAAGTGGACTCGTGTAGGTGTTATGAAGTGGTGGATTCAATCCACTGTTTCTTGCTATCCACATTTTTCTATCATGGAACTATACGGTCGTCAGAGCCGGACTTCATAATGGCTGTGCAAGTTTTGCGTCAGCACAGCTGTCTCTACTTACGCGACAAAAAGGCAATTTCGTTGATTCCGCTGATGGCTCTACCAGCTGCCGATCTCATTGTCCGAAGGATTTTTGGTTGCCTACAGACGACAAATTTCCTCACTTTCCCACTGGTTTACCGTATTTGATTTTGCGATTTTAATTCAAACTTTTATTTTTCATCAATGAGTTTTTTTTGCTCTTTTTTTTGGGAAGAGGTTAGAAATGGTAACGAAGGGTCCAACATATGGGAATATGATTCTTGTTGGCTATGTGTTACAGTCACTTTGCTTTGTGACATTCATTTTTTGTTGATGAATTTGATTGTGAATTAGACAATAATTTATATTGATTTTGATTTTAATTTGTTTATTTTTTGTAGTCTTTATTTTTTAAATTTATTTATTGAATAATTCGGTTCATTGTCCAAGAATCGCCATGTACATTTGCGATGGGAGGCTAACTTTAGAGCGAGCCTCTAGGTTGGAAGGATATTCGATTACGTTGCCATTCCTTTATTCTCCGTTCGATATGTTTCTCCGAATTCCATCTTGTTATTTTTTTGTCTGGGCTAGTCAATTTACGAGTATTTGTATCAAATGGCGATAGTCACAACAAATATTTCTCTATGGATTCGTTGTGTGGAAATCGTTGAAAATAATGCGGTTTCGGAAATATCACATACTGTGCAAAAAATAAGGTATGAGAGGATTAGCTGAACATTTTGGGTAGTAGGACACTTCGTAAGATATTCCTAGAAATTTCTAGCTGTAACTCTTGAACCGTTGTCGAGATTAGGAATGGTGTTGTAACTATACGCTTATGTTCTACCACAAAAGTCGAGTAATTACATAAAGGTCGAGCTGAAGTTTCGCGTTATTTTTTTTTCTCACATGAAAAAGATTTCGATAGTCAAAAACTGAAATGCGAAGCTCCGAACGTTTGCAAAAATTTCCTGCTCGTGTAACTGTTTACGTATATTTCGGCTCGAGCATTATATCCATCCATTCCAGCCGCGAACATGTGAATCAAGTGATCAAGGAGAAGCTTCTTGCAATGGAAGCGCGAAAACAGCGCATGAAGGAAATTCGCCGTTTACTCGCAGAAAATCAAGGTTTGTTGCCTTTGCCTTATCGTCCGGCGCACCACAGTAGTCACATTCCCCATCTCTCCGCCATAATCTTGGAGTTATCCTACGTTTGTAGCTGCGGCTTCATCGATTCTGCTCGAAACGAAGAAGAAGATCGAAGCAGCGTCTTCAGCAGATGAGGCCAGCAAACCGCAATCGAATGGCGATGCGGAAAGCTGCTCAGAAGCCAAAGTATCGGCTGATGAGAATGGCGCTGCCGCTGCTCCTGATGAAGATTCGCCGAGAGAGGAGGTGGATGGGAATCGCGCGGAGAATCAGCCGACCGAGGAAGAAGAGCAAACAAGGAGGGATATTGAGGAGACATTCCGGAGTGCTGAAGCAAATTTGCTGTGAGTATCAATGTCTGGCGGCGTTTTGGGGCGCTGAAATTTGCAGAGGGCGCTGTGTTTCGCAGCCGTTTTCCGCGTACTTGTTTTTCCACAGCAGCAGTCGCGAGTTTTCTTTGATGAATTGGTATTTTGTCTCATGTGCAGTTCGCCTGGGCTCGGCTTTGCGTCACCTTCGATTTCTCCAAGCAGCAAAATGTTCAAGTGGAAAAAGATGAGGAAGTAGTGTTTTTCCCCTCCATTTTTCACAATCTTCATGAAGTAGCAACATCACTTTGTTAACTTGTATGAGTTGTCGCTATCTTATAGGAATCTTACCATGCTGAGACGGCGATTAGAAGAAATACAGGAACGTGGTGGAGAGCTCACGCAGGAAGACGCCGAGCTAATTGGACAACTTGACGAAGGAACAAATGATGAGAAGGAGGAGGCGACTAATGAAGAGAAGCAGGATGAGAACAAAGAGGTACGACAGCAAATGAGCTTTCTTCTATACATTCACGTCAGTGTTCATCACCTAATGTCTCGCATGTCTCTAACATTTGCACTTTGCCGTGGTGAGTGTAGTTATTCGGTTTGTGTAATTAATTCCGGCCACAGTTTTCTTGAATCGTTTACTTTTTATTTTCTCCAATTTTCAAGTGAAAAGGTGAGAGCAGTCGTTGTGCAAACCTTCTGTATCCTGTCACGTTATTTTTTCTAGAAACTTCTAAACAAAGAATTCTCTGTTTTTTACTAGCACTACTATATTGTTGTCACCTACATATACGAACTCATGTTTATTTCTCTTTTTTCTTTTGGTCCACTGATTTTGTTTAGAGTTTATCGGCATATTTTGCTGCCAAACATTATTATCTACCACGAAGTATAGTATAGCTTGCTGCCCACGGTTTTTAGTTAGAAATATTTCACTTCATGCTTATCTTCCGCTTGTTCTTTATTTTCAGTTGTTTCTTTGAATTTAGGTTGCATGATGGGCAGAGAGCATTGTAATCTTTTTCCTTCACTTCTCTTCTCGCTTCAACTCACATTCGAGTCTTAGGGCTTGGGGGCCATTCCGAACTCCGGTTTCTTCGCCACTTTAATGTGTGGTTCTTTTCAATTGTTGAGCTACCGCTTTGCCGCTACTTTTTTCTCTGCGTGCCTCCTACGGGACCACCACTGCAGCAGAAGTTAAGTGATGAAGTTTAGGCGCATATGGAGGCGAGTTGGTTTGCTGTAGCGCCTCTCGCGGCATCATAAATGCAATGTACTGTTAGTAGCATTTAAAATGTATGAGCATCTGCTGCCCTTGCTCACAACAACATCAAAGCTGTTCGTCCGAGCGTCTGTATTCGTGCCATTTGGTATGGCGGCTGTTGTTCTACCCCAGGTTAAGCGAGAGGCGCCGTTAAAATAAATCGGCTAACAGACCACATCACGCCATAACAACGGTATGCATCTCAAGAATATCGTACACGAATTTTCGTCGGAAACCTATGATAACTTCTGAAGGCTTGAGAACTATTATGGATAGACCTAGTATTTTTCACTACTAAAATTCGATTACCTTCTCTTCCTTAGCTAAATAAGGTTACCGGCCAGTGCTGCTGAAGACATTAACGACCCGAATTCATTTAATCACCTCTGCTTACATTTCCTACCTCGTTTAACCAAATATGGTTCCGGACAAATAAAAGGGTGTGCAAAACGAGCCCAACGTTGCTCTTGTTCGGCTATTCATCCTATTTCAAAAGAATTATTACACAAACACACATCTCACCATTATCCTTGGAAAGCTCCAAGTCTGTTCTTTTGACGAAGTAAAGACTACGAGAAAGTTACATAGTGGGTGTGGACTTCTTTAATATTTCACATTCCTTTTTCATTGGATCGGTGTCTTCAAAGAGAAGAGTTTCTGGAACATTTTCCTGTCTCCCATTTATTTTGGAATGTGTTTCACTCGGAAATCCTTTTCCTTGTTACATCTATAGAAGAGGGTGCATGTCTTATTGGAAGCCACCTGCTACCGATTGCGCTAAACGCCCGTTAGCAGAGTGAGAATGTAATGGATTCTTCGTAGACGTAGACTACAGTGGCGTGACGTGTTGTATTTTTTCTGGATGTGCTAACAGTTTGCTAGCTCGCGTTCCAAATGTGTGGTCGATCTCACATCTGTTTTGTGCCGGAGTACGAGAGCATAGTGCAGCCATTTCCAGCGTCGTGGACCTGCCCGTCCACGGACTACCCCACCACAACAGCTGCAGCACACGTCATCGAAAGCGGACGTTGAACATTGCAATTCGTTTCGTGCTGGTGAGAGCAGTGGGCGCTTGAAGCACATTGAGCATTTGCTGATTGACCACACGGCCATGCTGTCGGAATTGCTGGGCAGGAATCAGGTGAAGTGGATGCTTTTTCTTCTTTAAGGTTGAGATTAGCAACTGTTCAGCTGCCAACTGGCTCAATTTTGTCTGATGATAAAACAAAAGAGCCATTCTGAACTGTTGGTTTCCAAAAAAAGGTCAGTGGTGCTTGTCCATTGGCACAGAGAGGGTAGCAGCTTCTGGCAGGCATCGATCCGGCGAGGGGCGGTGCGCCACCCGCTTCCATCGCTGCCTGCCCTGCTGTCCGGGCGGCCGCCGTCCGGCCCTTCCCCTCTCACTTGTCACTGCTTCTCAGCCATTGAACAGTCGTCCTGCATCCGTCGACGTGGTCCACCCTGACGTGCTACTCGATCTGCTCAACTCAGCAAATCCTACTGTACTCCGAGCCTTTGCCGCCAGTTTGCTCCACTTGGCAGACGGTCTTCCAGTGCCTCATCTCAACAGTATTCTTGTCGCCATTTGTGAGGTTTGCTCTCAGTTCTGTTGTGTTTGTCTGTAGCTGCGGTATTGCGACCTCCCAGTTAAGTGAATGCTTTGCCACAGTCTTAGACATTGTAAGCTGGGCTAAGGTTCGCTTAGGCTGGAGGGCGCGCCGACCGATACCTTATTCGTTCGAATGTGTGGGCGTTGTCTGCTGGATCATGTCGCATTCTGAATTCGTGACGGTGTCTTTCGTGCGTTTGTGTTCGTGGTCTTTTGATGCTAAGCCCGCTGTCTGGAGCCGCCTAGAATCGGATCCAGAATACTGCAGCTGTACTGTTCTCGAATGAGAATGTGGACATGATTAATTGATGCCTTGTAGGTTCGATTCATGCCAATTTTCACTTACAGAAAAAGTCTCCACAAGTCGCTACATTCGATGCAAACGACATTATCCCCTCACCAGCACAGGTTTGATTTTTTTGGTGTGCTGTGGTTTCCTACTTGAGTTCTTCAAATTGTCACCATTTGATTTTTCATTATGAGCACTCGTCGCGCATTGGGTTGACGCCGAGCCGTCGTTTGTGAAAGGTGTTTAACTTGCTTTTCTCTTTGCCTTTCCTTTTTCGGGCAGAAGGAGGAATAAGCGCTTGCTGCTTGTGATATCGGCAACTCACGAACTGCGCTTCATTGAGACATTTTGTCTCTTACCAGCCCTTGCACTCATTGAAAGCATTTGTTAGGCGGAATTCGAATCGGCTTCAAATTGCATAATGAGAGTTTTATGGGCTCACTTCATGCTTCTTTTTCGCTGTTTTGCACTGTGCTCAGTGAACAGATAATTCGATGCTGCGGATTCTTGAGGTCGAAATGAGTTCAATTGTTTGAGAAAACAGCCGTGGTTCTCGTTAGACCCCGATCGTGCGTGGATTTCTGTCACTTTTTTCGCCTTCTCGTGCCCGACAATGGTGTGCCAGTTGCTCGGTCGCAGCATATTCGATTTAATTTATCTAGTGGCAATTCTCTATATTGCGAAGGAGCGAGTGCGAACGCATCGATATCTAATTTGTGAAATTTCCCCTGGTTTCGCTATTCTTAATTAAAAGTTGTTCTGATTAGGCCGGTCGGGTGGGTTCCAAGAGCTCCTCCATCGCAAAGCGTCGTAGTTTACTTTTGCTAGAGGGGATCGATGAGGACTTGGTGTTGAGGAGAGCAGCTAGCTGTCTCGCTCTTTTTTCCTCTCCACGTTAGGTACAAAATTAAAAGAATTGATCCCGCGTTGCTATGTGTATGTGTGCACACGCCAAGTGATGCCTGCCTTCGATAGATTGATTATAGTTCTAGCTGCAGTGTAGATATTTCTCTTCCCCTCACTCCTCCTCCTCTTAGCACTCTGATTAGTCGCCGCAAAAGCTGCGCTGACGCGCTAATAACTGCATTATGTTGCCATGCAAACTTGCAGTAGAGAGCCCTTTGCAGCGTATCAGATCCCCGGACGATGCTGACCACACCGACTCTCAGTTCTCCCAGGCTCGACACGACAACCACACTGACGCAGTCGACAAACGCACAGTCGGAGAGCAGCAGGACATGATGGGACCTAGAAGACTGGAGCAGGCAGTCTCCGGCACGATGCACAGAGTGCTCTCGATTCTGGATCAATCGGAGTTGTTGGACGAGGAAACACAGAAAAGGTGCGGCCGTGCTGTGATTTTAGAGTACACCATGAGTTACCACTCTAACATCAATTTTTGTTCTGCAAAAACTCTTTTGCGTCTTGTAAAGATGAAGCGAAAGCTTCGCAGGTTTTTCCTCGCAAAGAAAGCTGTAGGTAATGTTGTGTGTGGCGGTTGATTGCATTTTTGGGAGATGTGGTCGTAGAAGACTCTTTGAATCGTAATCTGATGTATTTTTCTGCTCCATTTGGTTTACTTGATGCTTCTCAAATGATAGTGTACTCGCATCGTAGAGACCACTATGCGCGTTATGGCAAGCAGGTGATTAGAAGGCATTCTCTTCACCTTGGGTGGCTTAGCATTTCATGGGTCGGACAGGAATGGATCACAGACGCAGCACTTGTAGTTACTAAACCAACGGAGCAACGGCTACTTTGATGACTATCAATGAGTATTGTTCGAATTTCTTTGAAAGAGTTCCTTCCTACATTGAAGAGCGGTTCAAAATAAAGTAGTCATGAGACTACGAATACGCCTTACTAACGTCGTAATGGAAAGATTTTAGGGGTTTCCAATTCTCTGGCATCGACGAACTTCCTCATTTTCGGTTCCCCATGCTTTTTACTTGTTGTCTTTCTGTGAGAATTCGCTTCAACGAATTTGTTAATGAGTGCATGCTAAAGCAGCAGCAACTGCTGTTGCAGACCAATTTTCAGTAACATCTCTGCAACTGAAGAGTGATGATTCCTAACTGCTTCGATGCTGTTGCATTTTATTGGGCACCGTCGAAGTAGAGTAACGTTGAGAAATTACACTTCTTATTTGATATATTCATCAAATTACAGCGCTGGAGCTGGATTCAGAATTTTTGGTCATGTTTAAATGAACATGTAGTCAACCGTGTTGTGAGATTTGGTAGCGCAAAAAACTGTTCAAAACTAAAATTTGCGAATGCCAGAGAGAACTGTGAAAGTTGTTCGTAACTTACGTCCCTTCAACCTAAGTAACATTATCTAACACATGTGATTCCAGCATTACTCAGAACTTCCTCAGCAATTCGCTGAAGCCTTTATTCACATTACAGAGGCGCTGCCGACTTTTAACCCAATCACTTGTGACCTTTTCTGACCCGCTTACATTACAAGCAGCGTTCGCAGCGGCGGTAACATTGGCGACGCCTCCGTAATAAAAGTGAAACCTTCGTGAAAGGTGGTGTGAAAATTCTTAGTAGTCACGTCTTCGCTTTTGCAAAGAAAACTGGGAGAATGGCCTAAAAACTAGGGAAAGTCGAGCGGCTCAGTTTTCAGAATTTGAGAACTTTTTATCCCTACTCCTAACCTTCTGCTTGTGTGAGTAAAGACAAACAGTAGAAAGAAATAATTGAGACTGCCTCCGAAGAGACCTGGCTCTGACGTACCTTGGCTTGCTTATGACTTCTTCCAGAAAACCGTCCATACATTTCTTTTATTGTAAGTGTTGGGATTGAGACGGTGAAGGCCCTATCTATGTTCGGAATGTCGATGTAGGTTCGATGTCCCTTTTTTGAATTGGTGCTGCTACATTGAAGTGCACAGGGAGAAGGCTTTTGAGGTTGTTCTATTAAGGTGCAAGTTAAGGTCATTGGCCGAGAAATGCATTTACAGTTTATTATTGACAACACAAAGCCAAACAAAAGAAAAATCGGCTTCTCGTGCGTTTTTTGTAACATTTACAAACCATTTTTTGAATATGAACTCCTGGAACGATGCTGGTGGAGGTGATCGAAAGTGTTTGAATAGAAGACATAGCAGTACGCTATGTCTTAGATAGACCGTCAAGAGTGTCTCGGAGCGGTAATTTAAGGTGAATTCGATCGCTTTGAACTATATTCACATGTTATTTGTATGGTTGACAATATATGGATATTTATCTATTTCTCGAAAGCATTTGTCCTGATTTTTCGAACTTGAAGATTTCTGGAAGCTATTCGAAGTTTTCAAAGTCTCACTAGTTAGGTAATTTCTTTTCGGCATTCAAGCCTCTTGCTTTAGCTATTCACATCTGCTCTATGTATGATTCCTGAAAATAGGAGAATTTTTGAAGTGTCCGATAAGTCTTTCCAAGCTGCGGTACCTACTTTCAGTTTCCATCCCTGCGATCGGTTGTCCTATATCTTAGCTAACTTTGCTGTTCGATCTGCTATCGATCCGAATGGTGGCCAGTTTTCGGACTCACGGCTTCCGAATGCCTAGTTCCACCAGCTTCGACAACAGTGTTTCTGCCCGTGTGTTGAGCGCTCTTTCGACTCGCTTCCTTCAGACGCATTTGAATTGCATGGCGCTTATCGTGGAACATGTGCGTGTGTGTGTGCTGAATGCGTTCCCGCTGTGTGCAGTGTTCGTGTGTTGGTCACTGTGTGCAATGGGTTTTTGGATGCATTATGGATTGACGTAAGTGTAACACACCTGTGGCGAACAGCACAGACACCGGCAGCAGCAGGAGCAACAGGAGGTCGGGCTGTGCTTTCGACCGTATCGTATTGCTGTGTGCGCCTGTGTGATTGCTTGAAAACCGCCAACTGTTCTGTGGATGGGGAAGATCCGCTGCTGCATTACAGCGAGCCGCAGGGCCGCCGTCACCGCAGCAGTTGCCGTGTAGTCTGTTACAACTCGGACGACGAATGGCACCCTTGCGAATTCATCAACCCCCTCATATACATTGCATCGTCACTGATGCATAGAGTCTTTGGATGTGGATTAGCGTCTTTTTCAAACACTTTAAAATGTATTATTGATTTTTAAACCCTACACTGGTTGAACATATGTTGAAGTTGCCGGCAGTTCTGTGCAGGGGAAGCGTGACGTGCACGGTCTGTCGTTCTAACAAAAACCACTCATATACTGCTCGCACGCGGAATCTTCGATGATATTTGACTTTTTTGATGAGCATATATAGTTGCATATGGAGGTGGTTCAGCAGTGCCTGAAATGAAGCGGACGAAGCACAAAGGGTGGATTCAGAATTAGATCCTGAAACTGCTATGCAGAAAGATTTCACCAAGGAAGGTGGATTTCTAGTGAGTTTGTACGCATGTCAGGAAAGGAGACGTAGGGTCTAGATCACATCTACAGAAAAGTCAGTCCGTGAACTTTTGCTGTTTAGTGTTTTTCCCAAACATGGTGATTTTTCTAGGGTTTTTAGTGAACGCCACCTTTCTCCGTAAACGTTCAACCTAATTTTCCCGCGAATATACATACATGCTTCACCGACCAAACCCCAAACACATGGAGAATGATTCTTCACTTTAGAATTCACCTCTTAAATTTGGAAACAGATCTGGTGGGTCCTGTAGGTGAAACTATGATTTTTATCGTCACGTCATGTAACGAGACTGTCACCTTTTCCGGAAAAAAGGGACGGATGTCCAGAAACAAGAAATCGTAGACTAGGTTGACAGGTTGCCCTTTCGAGGCGATGGCGGCACTTTCTGCTATCTACATCCAACTATGCATAAATAAGCTCAGAGAGGTGTGGTTCTCTAAGATCCATTTCTGAAGACGTAACAATGCGTCCCGCCTGATGCCTTTGTTTATTTAAGAAGAAGCAACTATTGAACATAGAAGAAACATAGAGGCAACATAGAGTTTGCCTTCTTTCCTCATTTCATTCTACTTAATACTAATACTCATACCCATTCCTCCACGGAACTTGCTGAATTTTAGCCCTCATTCTTGCTATGCCGGTTATTTTTCCTTTAAATCCTTGCTATGAACTCCTAATTCCAGTTCCCTACATAACATTAATTTAGTAAATCTTCTACACTTGACATACCTCGTGCCCCAAAACGAGAGCGTTTTTAAAATCGCGTATCTGTTAGGTAAACCATTAAAATTTAAAAAAGGAAAATAACCAAAATCTTAAGAGGGGGGGGGGGGGCAACTGGATACGGTTCGACCGGTGAGAGCCTTACAACGTAATACATCTGCGCAGGAGATACAGAGGTGTGCTTTTCTGATCTCCTTTTGAACTTAGTCATGGACTAACACAGGTGGCGAAATTGCAACTTTACCTTTATAATTCCTTCTATTTCTTGTATTTTTGCTGAAAGCGAGGGTTAATCTCACGCCCACCTTTATAGAAAGCTGTACCTTCGATTGTCCTTTACTGATACAATAACGAAACAGATCAGTAAAAATTCGGATATTTGGATGTCATTCTCAAAGAATTTTGTAACTTTCGACGACTAAGGATGACTCGAAACATTTCAACGGATGTGAGTCCCGCCGCGCTTTTGCTCTCCATTCACTTTTTCCGTTGCAACGGAAATCGTTTGCGTCGTTTCGTTCCGCGAATCCGAATTTCTCAGGACACACGACCCTTGTGGTCGGCTCTAGTTCAACAAGTTACTGATATCAGGTCATTTTTCACTACCCGATTTATATTCTCCCATTGAAATTCTCTTTTTAAAGGGAAAATAAACTGTTGTTTTATTTAGTCCATATACTTAAAAAGATGGTGGAAGACTGTGATACCATCCTTTGGTTCTTCTTTCCGAATTTTTCACGTCGAGCTCTTAAGATGAAGTGAATAAAATACTAATTATGTCCTCCTGCATCTTGATTACTTATAGTTTTTAGCAGAAGGTTTGATTCGAAGAGGAAAATTAAAATCAATACTCATAAGAAAATATTTGTACAGACAGCGTAGAAAATAATTGGTACTCCCAAATATCTGCATTGTATTCTGCAAAAAAAATCTGGCAACAAATGCAGATTTGCAGTGAAATATCGAAAGTGGAGGGGAGTCAAAAAGCGAATGAAGAAATAGAACAAAAGTAGAGTGTGAATAGCAGTTTAGTAGATGTTGGCTGTATTTTTCATGGAGTTCATTTAGGTGGATTTCAATTCCCACTATGGACTAGAGTCGAGTCATTAGCGTGTATTCATCATTCTAAACATTATCGAAGTGCAGCTTCTAGTAATTATAAGTTAGACTTGTTTTCTCGGAATCGTGCTCTACTTTTTTAGGAGCAATCAGCCGATGTTAACATTTCTACGTGGATATACTTTTCTGCTACAATTTTATTTGTTTCAATCACTTATTATCTACAAACCGTAGCCCCTTGACCTGGTTGTTGTTCACAACGGGCTTGATCTCGAAGTTCACACAGTTTTAAATTCAAACAGTAGTGGTTGTGGTTACTGCATGCATGTGATCTGTCATGATAAACTTTGTCCAGCATGATGTATGTCTTGTTCGCTCAAACCAACACATGAATTCATTTCTCGAGTCGCGTTACGATGAAATCTGTTTCAGGGCGCGTGAAGTAGTGGTATCGAGTGCTGCAGCTCTGTTTCCAAATGTGCCTCCGATGTTAATCGACGCTCAGCTTGGTCCTATCGTCGCCGACGTCATCGCCACATACTCGGAACGGCCGTTAGCCGACGTCTTGGACGAGTTGTGCACTGAGATTGTCCGAGTTCTCGGCAGCGAATTAGGCTTCTTTTGTCTCATTAACACTCTTAACTGTATCCCGGATCCCACAAATGGTGTTGAATCCAACTGAATTCCTTCCTCTTCTGGTTGTAGCTTTTTCACATTCTTATTTTGACATTCCATGTCCGCCTTTCCAGTTTGACTATATTCAGCACACTTTAGTTCCGCTTCGACGGATGCATTACGATACATGAAACGCATCACTTCATCTACACGTTCTCTAAATTGGCAATGCTAGTGCTTCTCTATTTTGTCCTTTCTAAACTGTGGCTAGTCGCATTCTGGTTGTTTATCCGCATTGCCCGAGGTCTTTTCATTGATCCTTCAACGTATATGCCTTAAAAACCTATAATGTACTTAAAATATCGGAAATATGCCTTTGTTACCGTCTATGGTACTTATTTAACACTAAGAAAATTTATCTATTCGTTTCAAGACGCTACTCATAGAATATGCATTCATACAAATAAATCGTGTACAACAGTTTCTGTGACGTCTGTTTGAGGGGTCCAAAGGTTGCGACAATTCAGATTTGTGCAACGCACGTCCATAAACATGTTTTTCTCAGTTCCATCCTTTATTTCGTTGCCTCTGAGGACATGTCGGCTAGATTCCGCAGCTTCCGAGAGCATTTCAAAAAAAGAGAAGAACCTGCCGTACTGAATGTTCTTATAGGTAAGCTATGAAGTCGGCGTCTTGTGTAATATACCTTTCCGATGCTACACAGCTCAAACACATGTGGTATCTCTCCGCGTGCTGGAATCTGTACCTCCCGCGAAAGAGCATTTTCGAAGTCTTAAAAATCGTGATCTAGTCTCTTCATAATTCCTCTTTTCTTTTCTTTTTCTCTTCTTCGTCACATTTGCCATCGGTTAGAGTAAAGTTTTCGAAGATGGTGAATTATAGAAGTCTTCGCCAATTTCTCAGCCTAATTTCTGATCTCTTCGGCAACTCAAATATTACCCTACACTTAAGTGGGAACATTCGAATTCCCACATCCTTTTGCAACTTCTCTTTCCTTTCTTTCTTGGCCCTTCACTGTTTCATCAATGAACTACATATATTTGTTGCAAAAGTTAGCAAGTTCACTCTCTTTCTGTGCACAACAGAAGTGCGGATGAATCGCACAGCAAATGTTTTTGGGAAAAGGCTTCTATAAAAGCAGTACAAGATCTCATTCACTTGGACTGATCCATGCAGCTTAACCATCGGATTATTGTCGTTTTCACGAGTTGAGGTTTTTCTCTTCGGCAACGTTTCATGCCGTTTTTAGGTAATTAACTGAGTTTTATTCACATCCAAACTCATTTTTGAGCATTTGTAAGTGGTTCACTTGATATCGTGTACATAGGTGCATTTCTAGCTCTTTCTTTGATGCTGCTTCACCTTTGATGGGAATCCAGATCCATAATACGGTGTAGGTTGTCGGAAGTGGCAGGTTTGCCGCAGTTGATAAGAGGTTCTGCAGTTGCTGCACAATCGATCATTGGTTCGAATCTGCCCTAGGTCATTGTCCTCGCAGGTCATTGTAAGGCTGCACGTGCGTTCACAAGCCACGAACGATTCTGAATTAAAGTTGAGCGCGTAGGCGCATCCCCGTAGGAATTAATCAACGCCGTGCACTTTATCCACTATCCTTCAGGTTATCCCTAAGCAAAAATAAGTCCTAACCGATCCACCTTAGTCTGTTGATATCACTTGTATTACATTCCATTCGTTGAACTGGAAAAAAATCTCAAAAGAAATCCGGGTTCAAAATTGACTATTAGGCTTACTTGCGATGCTACCTTTGAATAGGACGGGTTTGCTGCGTTACCGCATATTTGTGGAATTACACACAATACCTGTGTCGCCGCTATCTACATAACTGCAACGGTAAAAAAGTACAGTTGCTGTTGCAGTTCCGACGCTCCATTTGTGATAAACATCTCAAATTATCCCTATTGCCAAAATTTCCGAAAAAGAGAATAATTTCTAGAGGTTCGGACTATATAGAAGAGATAGGTGGTATAGCTAATCAACATTAACAATTGAGCTATTTCCAGTTTAAGATGTCTGTAGGAATACAGTACTCATACTGATGGTCGCACACTTCTGTTGGCAATAATCCCCCACATATACCTCACTCTGAGCAGCAATAACAACTTATTAGTGCTATTGTAGCAAAATACTTGTTCTAGCACTGATAATAATTACGATAATATTATCACTGTTATTATTATTGTTATTGTAAAATCAATGGATGTTACCGGAGGTATCCTTGTATTAGTAGCTCACTCTTTTTGTTCTTCGTGTGTTTTCACCGTTTTTCGTATAACGGCGCATGAATGAGATCGCTCGCGTAATCACGTACGTAATGTCCTGTACTTCTAAATGTAATGCGATAATTTTGTAAACACATTTACGACAACACTGCCATATGCGTCGCATGCACCATCAATCCAACAATATATGGCAATACACAGCGATGTCTGCAACTTCCCACATTAAACTGTTCGGCTGAATATTCCCTGGACCATATGTTTTATATAACAAGGACAGTTTGTGTGTCAAATCTTGACTAATTCCATTTAACCGTACGGAAGGTAGTCTTTGTTTCTGGAATAAAAACCGTTTCGTTAGGTAAAAAAAGGGTGTCCTCCCAGTGCTAAATTAACTGAAATTTTCCCTTTTTTGAATATCATTCGTCGCAAAATAGAAATTTTCCTCGGCTACTGCCAGGCTGTGAGAATTTTTGGAATTTTACTGTGATCCACTTACAAACAACATGGTTCACATTCGCCGCTTCAATAAATTGACGACAGACAATACGAATAACAGATGGGTTGTATGCATCTAAGCGCATGCGACTGGCCATGAATTATGTACATATCGATGCAATACTTCACGGAAAAGTTGAAGAACTACCAGAAAGAAGTAAAAACGGGACTAGTACAAAAATATTAGGTTGATGCATAAGTAATGGCGTTTTTCGAATTTAAACTCGCGCACCCAAAAAGTGTTTGGCAATATGCAACACGTTATTCGAAAGAGCATTCCTTTTCCTACAAGGTAGTGTTTTTGGTTTCTTACGGTGATTTAATCTTCCAGAAGTGCGATCCTATTGTACGAACCCGAAATTGTAGCTCGCAGAACTTTGGACGATGACCAACGAGCTGGCTCTGCATCAAGACCTTTGCGGGTTTTGATCTACGGGGTCATATGCGGGTCGCATCCTAATTAGTGTTAGCGGAGCGATCTTATCACGCGGAGCTCCGCTAATGTCACGGCAACGCGGCTACCTAGGTAAGCAGAACGATTTGGACTCTTTTGATTTCGATTTCTGTTTCGAGGATGTAGCATCTTAGGGAATGATGACTTGTTCTGGATGAGGCATTTGAGAGGAAATATCACAAAAGATCTGACTTTCCAGGCTCTGACGAAGGCGACGACGCCGAAACGTTAGCCGTAATAAAGTTTGTTAACAATCTTGAGTGTTGCTAAATTGGACCATCAACAAGATTTAATCTTTGTTAATTCTTAGATCAATAAATACTGAGGCGACCTAAGACGGTAACAGATCAATCCACGGCGTGGTCACATACATGTTGCAAACAAGAGATTAGAAATCCACACTGATCCTCGGAATTCAAAAGCCTGAGGTCCTCTCAATGCGCTAAAAGCGAATCTTTGCTCCTGTTTCTGTCTAAACGTCATTCTTAGCAGGTGTCCAGCAGGTGTCCTCAACTCCAGTGATTAGTGGATAAAAAGTTACCCCTAAAAAGGATAATAGGCATGGCGTCGATCAATCCCTCTCGGATGCACCTATGTATTCGAATTCAGTTCAGAAGCATAGATGTTCGAGGACACATTAACAAAATGACAAAAGGTCACCACTGTTGTCTTGGTCGATTGTTCGATATCGCCCAAGGGCAGTGCCACTTCACCCAGAGTCGATGGATAGGCATCAGACAGGTCAGGAGGGATAAGGACGTGACCTGTTACGGTGGCTGGTCCCGCTGGTAATTTAATTTGCGACATGCGTGTTCATAGACCCTTCCGGATTTATTTTACTAGTTTTCTCCATAACTCCTAACTCAACTCACTTCACATCTGAAGCATGTTTAAGGTATTGACGTGCATAGAAGACTAAGCTTATTTTCGATGCTTTGCAGAATATGAAGTAAGGTTCTTCCAATGTAGCACATGGTTATAATTTGTGTTACTTTGAAATGAGATCATATCATTCGCTTTTGTAGGAAGATGAGCGATGCCGGCCCTCTGGCTGAAGTAGCGATCGCAGCCACGGTTGCGATCGTGGTCGGCTCTCTCCTTACTGCTCCCATGCATCCTGCAGCTGTGAATGTGGTTGTGTTGGTGAGCGTTGGAGCAGCAATGACACTGTACAGCCTTCTGATGGGCGTTTCTTTATTCGAACTTCCCGTGTTTTTGTGGAGCATCGTATTCAACGGGAAAAGTTCGCGGTTAGTTTGACTACCAAAACACTACGCTATAGAATCATGGAGACGTAGAACATGTTGTTTGTTGCAAAATGAGGATTTACCTGTGATGAATTGGCATCCAAAGCATCTTGTAGAATGAAACCCGACTTTAAAATATCTTCACAGCTGTACAATCCGAACACAATCCGTTTGAAGAGTGAGATAATACGTACCTGGGCTTATTTCTCCGAACACTTTCTTTTTCTTGTTCATGCTTTTCTCCACGCAGCATATCTTCCCACAATTTACTTCATCCAGATTCCATTACTCTTCTATTCATTTGAATTAAAATTAAACCAACCCAGAAAACAAAAAATCATCTTTTTCGTGTTCAATGATTTCAGTCGGTGTCAATCGTGTCAGAGCACTTGGTGCAGGGAAAACTTACGAAGATTCAAAAGTAACATTATGTACTTATGGAAGGAAAATCAAATACACCACTACTTTAAAGGCAGCGAATCACGAAATTAACGTGCTACGGAAATCTTAAGGAAAACATAGAGTTTTGGGTAAGATTATGGAAACGAGCGCGGCGACTCTCATCTTCGCTTAATTGTCGCAAGAAATGTGGTGGAAGACAGCGTTCTTTCCTACGAAATCAGTTGCAACGCCCCGCCCTTATGCACGCGCCGCGTCAGCGAGCGTTTTAGCGTACCTCGCGCGGACTCGAGTAGCGGAAACAGGGCGGGACTACGCTCGTTTCCGTAATCTACAATTCGAACTCTACGTTTTCCCTGGAGTTTCCGTACCATGTGTACCTCTTTGTGATACGTTGTCTTTAAATAAAATAAGTTCTTAAATTCAGAGTTCTAAGAAAGTTAAGTATTATGTGAACAAGACTAACATTAATGCACTATTTACACATCTAAGTAACATGTGTTCCCGTCTACACAAAGAGGAAAGAAGAAAAAACGATGCGGAACGTAAGTGGACTTTAGAGATTCAAAATTTCAGAAATTTCGAAATTTTAAGAATAGATATTGTTCTTAAAAAATAAGGAACCATGTGTGCAGACAGCCGGAGCCGGCGCTCCGACCTCCTCTTTTCGACGGTTGGCGAGGGATCCTCACCACCTGATATGCACCACAAAGAGGTAGCTGGATCCCCTTCACCTGAGGAGGGTCCGGCTTCTCCCTGTCGCACTCCGACTCCTCTCTGTCTCACTTGTGAATATGTGGCTAATCTTAGCTTAAGAATTTGAGATGAACGAAGTGAGAGCAGAGGTTTCGACAACTCTCATTCTATCCCTCCGCGAAGTGAAAATCACCAGGAGAAGAGTGAATGAGTTTATTGGAAAAGGCGCCCAACAATATCACCGTGTCTGCGTCGTGCCAATAATGTTTGAGTTTGTAAGAGTTTAGAGATTATTACGCTGAAGGAAAAGTTTTTCCTGCATCAATCTCTACAAGAAATCTCTACAAAGTTGTTTATTATTAAACAAATACAATTAGCATCGATAGAAGCTGCATTTTCAGCAACTGTTTACTGGCATTTTGGGGCATGCACGTGTTAGCATCCATATGGTTCGCTGCATTCGTTACCGCAAAAGGTCGAAGCTCAACAATTCATAGGCGAGTCTACGTATTTTCACCAATTTAAAGGCATCACCCCACGAATCTGAGGTGGTACGGATTTCAGGTGGAGTATTCGTATACGGGATGGGAGACTATGGAGGGAGGGGTGATTCCGTCATTTTCTTCCTAATTGCCGTAAAAAACGGCCCGGAAGATACGGCTTCATTCGTTTTGGCGCACCATTTTGTACAAGAGGTTCGATTGGAGCGCGCCAGTCTTGTGCGGCGCCGCATCTTCCGGGCCGTTTTTTACGGCAATTAGCAAGAAATGGACGGAATCACCTCCTTCTCCGTAGTCTCCCATCCTGTATACGAATACTCCACCTGAAATCTGCACCACCTCAGATTCGTGGTATGCTGCCTTTAAGACAGCAGTCGGGAGATTTTTGACGCTGGGTTCTTCTCAATGGTTAATAGAACTCAAGATGCAGTTTTCAAAAACGGCTATGAAAATGCAAAACACCTGCAGATCCAGGGATTAGAATCATCAGAAGCACCTTCGGAATCAGTAATCCTACCGATGCAACCCGTTTACACTTACAGGATTGAGGAAACGGAAACGCGTGAAGTGGATCGATGGTGGAAGTTCCTGGTAACACAACTCTGTATGACTACTTGGGACAAAGCTCGCTTCGAGCAGTTTCTTTCCGTTAATTCGCATAGGTGTAAAAAGCTGCTCTGTTATGAAAGCGGAGGTGTTCGGTTTCTGGATTTGTAGAGGAAGCTCCTGAGTTTTCGCATTTGCGAGCTGCGTGCTTAACCCTACCTATCCTAAATGAGAAGAATCCATCATGGAAACTTCGAACGCGACATCTGTACGAAACATTGTGAATTTTTTTCCAGAAAATTCTTCCACTTGACAGTATCTCTGATATTTTTGTCTGGTCTATTCTTTGACAAAGATTTTATTTGGCTTAGCGGCTGGCTCATGTTTTGCATATTTGTCATTTTAGAAGTGAGTTTATGCAGATGTTCATTGGGATCTGGGCCGGTCATCTGCTTTCTAAAGCGTCTCGTTCTGTTTCAGGTGCTTCGATTCTTTGAAGTGCCTCCATGGGTGGAGTACTTAAATAGGTTTTTATTGGTATTCAAAGACGAGCAAGATTCTATCCTGCTGCTCACTCCAATATACCTCCTTCTGGGTAAGAACGTTTCCCTTGTAAATCCCACTTTTGTATTTCGAATCGAGTGATATTTGACTCCAGGTATATTCCTGCCGTTGTTTTTGTCTCCAACTGAAGACCTCCCGCACATCTACCATGTTGCCGGCGTCGCAGCAGTGGGTGTCGGGGACAGCTTCGCCGCGATTATTGGCTCAATGTACGGAACGACGACGTGGCTTGGGTTCGTTGTCGTAGTCTCCCGAGGTCGCATTTTAGCTTCTCTTCCTAAATGTGCAGGATTTTCTAGGAGAAGGAAAACTGTCGAAGGTTCTACAGCGATGGCAGCATCCATAGCCGTGTTCTTAATGACAGCTCGGTTGTTCTGTTCAGCTCCATTCCCTTCCTATCCCACGATCATATTCACTGCCCTGATACTTGCTGCAGTCGAAGCTTCGATTGATAGCATTGACAACATTGCACTTCCGATTATAGGATATCTCATGCTCCAGTGGTAGTTCACTTTTCATTTTCCACACTTTATAGGATGTACCCATTGCGTTTTCGGGTCAAGAGCTAGTTAGGAAGAAGATTTTTATGCGAAATCAAAGCACTTCATCTTAAATGACAGACCTTCCCATAACTAATGCAGTACTTTACAACTTGTCTACTTTTTAAAATTAAGAAAACTAGATCTTTTAGAATCTAAAATTCACTCTCTTACACTTTCTACCGTCCACTTTCCATCTTTATGATGGGATTTCAATTACCTTTTTCTTTTTTTTTCACTTGTCTGCGATGGAAAATACTTCTCCAGTGCAAATAAAAAAAAAACAGGTTTTTTATGGGGTGACCCAGTTATTATTGAAATGTTCCCTTCATGTTGATCTTCTGTTTGAATGTGATAGTAAATTTTTTCTTCGCCACTATTCTGGAGTACCACACAGTTTCCACCGAGTTGCAGGCCAACCAAATTATAATACTTAAAAATTGGTTTTGTTTTTGTGCATTCAAATGCATTTCAGAAAGAAGAAGAGGGTTACGTAGTGTTACTGGTATTTCCGTCATGCATTCTACTGAATAAGTTTGTAAGCCACACATAACAAATTAGCGTTACTGGGTATTCTACCGCGAAAAATTTTGACAGCGCTCAAAAACTTTTAGCTTTTGCTGCTTTGCTAAGGACTTATTCTTTGTTCGATTTCTTAGGTGTTTTCATTCAAAGAACAGTAACTCTATACAGTACAGTAACGAAAGCCGTCCTTGAAATGTCTAGAATTTATTCATCTCGAGAAGCTTGCTGTGGCTATGGTGGCTATTGCGGTAAGCTAGAACTATTCGAAAGAATTTCAGAAGTTATCGTACCGATTGGTTGTTGTCGAACATTGCAAATAAGCAGATATAACACCAGCGGGATTACAAAGTTTATTAAGTTAAACTGTTCAAAAATGGCACCAATTCTGTATGATTGAATTTCGCGTCTGTGATTTTTCAAATCATTAATTTATTGCAGTCGATTTCTTGACTAATCTCCTTAAACGATGAAAAAATGATGAGCTCGGCAGAAGCTCGGAATTTATAAATATAGACTCGCCTGTATCAGTTTGATTTTTCTTCGCTGACTTACTATGGGATAAGCGTTTCTCGCAATCATTCGCATTGTTCTCATCAGGAGCTTGTACCGGTTCTGGATCTTCAAAAGTAAGGGTTTTGACTACTTTTTCTACGTCGAAAGGTTTTTGCGCTTTCGCTGTGTTCTCTTCTTCTGGTTTACTTTGTGGCCCTTTTTCCTCAGACATGTCGGTACCAATATCGTCACCGTGGTCTTTGAAGGAAAAGCCAGCACTCTAAAAAAATGGAGCTGAAGTGATTGGAGTATTGAGGTCTCGGTGTTTGTTTAGCAGTTACTTCAGCCTGGCGATGAAATAAAATCGCCTGCTTTGAATGCATGCGTTATTTTTCAGATCACATCTTACCGCCTCGTAGTGGCGCGGAGGTGAATCTGTGTGTCGAAATGCGATGCGCAGCAGACAAACGTCCTCAGGAGCTAACCACTTCTATTCCTTAGCGTCTTGACAGGATAGGTGGATCTCAGATCCACCCAAATATGTCGCCGACGACGTGGAAAAAGGTAAGCTCGCCTTGACAGAGCTGCCCAGCTCTTAACGTATGACGATATACTCGTCATTAGTGTAGAGGAGGTAATTTTGTTGTGTACCCTTCTGGGTTTCATCTCATCGACTCTCAAGAGTCCCTGTAACTTCTTCTGACCATTCTTTCCCTCGGTTCTCTGTACAAAAGGTCCAGGTATTATTTTCCGCTCACCAACTTCAGCAGCTGATGAATCCAAATTGAATTTAAATACCGTTCTTGGAACTCACCTCTCCCAAATAAATTATTTCTGAAAATAATTTTTTTCTGAAGAAGGGTCATTGTCGGTGGACATCGAGATCACCCAGTAGCACGACTCGAGCAGAACTCAACCACATACAAAACTGAGGAAGTGTTTGCTTAATGTCTCAGTACTATCAATCTTCAGCACTGATCACAACTGGATCAAAACTTGCTTTGAGGGGAATTATTACCGAGAAACAAGATGGAGAAGAACTTCTGTTATCTGAAGAGAAAGAAGGAAATATGTTTTTGTTTAACCGCGATTACATTCTCGTGAACTCTAGGTTCCAAGGTGACCGACACAACGACAAGGATGGAAACCTGAGCCACAACCTGCAACTCGAAGATTACTGTGTGAAGCTGCTTGTGCTGCTTGTGCTGAAGCACCGCACAAACTCAAGCTCTCGCTGGCAAGCAGCATGAAAACCGTGTAGGAGAACTTTGGAAATAGAGGTAGAAGAAAATTACGGGAGCAGCGCCAGCAAATGCAAGTCTTAAGAAAAATCGAAGGAACTTTCACGAATATAATGTTCCGCTCAAAAGCCTTCTTCAACAAAAACGGAATTTGGACCTTTTCCTCGTGAGTTGAAAATTGTTGGTGAACCTTTTCCAATCGTAAATCGCTGTGTCGAGTCGAAACCACTGGTGAAACATCATCCCGGATTCTCCTTTTGCATGCACGAGTTTTGATCAAGATCATGAAAGCTGCCACGACACAATCTGTCATCTTTGGAAGGAGAACCTAGAGAAGTGAAAAACCCTGTCAACTCTTCTTTTTTAAAATAAAAAAAGGTGACTGAGAGAGAGGTCCTTTGGGACTGTCGCTCAGCATGCTTGCTGACCGTCTCATGTGGAATCTACCTCGTGAACGCATCAACAACGCTTGATGAAGCGCAACTTCAAAAAGTAGCTGAACCTCGTCGGAGTTGCAGCCTTATGAACTACAATACTCTGCATGAACATTGAAAAACCGACGGTGAGTGACGGTGCGGCACTGTCGGCCACTGCTCATAACTGCTCATAAAATGGAAACTTCAGGACAACTTATATATCCTTAGATTCCTCTCTTTGAGATCTATACAAAGACCGACATATTGTTGAGAAAGGAGCAAAATGACGCCAAATATGCGCCAAAAAGCAATAATTTGAACCTGATATAGCCTAAGGTTATGGTTGAAAAGAGTTCAGAGACTCAAACTTTCACATTTGGTCAGAGTAGCAAGAAGCTGTTGTAGGCAAGTACTTGAAATTGTTGATTTGTTGTTTTTTTAGTCATTCGTGCGTCATTTTTAGTCATTTTAATTGTTGTATAAAATAACGGTTCGTCCTTACTTTGAACGTTTGTTGCAGGGAAAGAAGTTGTCAAAACAGCCTATAAAATCGCGGTAGCGCACAGCTATTCCTGAATTTTGTGAGATTTGTACTGCATATAGATAGGCGAACCCCGCTCGTACACTAGAGTATCGCGATGTTTGAAAATCCCACTTTTCGTCTTTTTCCTTTCATTTAATCTCTACTTTGCACCTCCGTTAATCACCACAACAAAGTTCAAATCGAAGGAACCTAATCAGAACTCTTAAAACAGATAATGTACATTAGTTTGTAAGGTTTGTTTTCCCTCTGTATAGATTTTCTCGCTCTATTATACCTTTTCTAACATTCCATAGAAAAAGAGTATGAAGCTTGTATTAAATTTTATGAACTATTTCAATAATGTCTTGATTACAAAAAATTGAGTCGCCACAGCATTTATTGAAGGACATCGTTTAAAGTATTGAGATTTTTTCTATCTGACTCCGCGGCCCGGCTATTTTCGCACCTCAATCAGGGCTGGCCTATTGCACCATTGGCAGTCACTGCTGTAGCATTGGAAGGAAACATTGTGTGGATGTCAACTCCACATTCTACCCCAAGAAATTTGAATATGTACATGGAACGGGGAAATATTGAACACATCACCACAATATATAATACCAATTCACACCACTATCAAATTCTTAATATTCATCCTCTCATGTTGGATTTATTAGTGCTAGCTGGATAGCTTGTTTTCTCGTGAAGTACTTGCAGTTAGAGTCAATTTTGAAATAACAACAACAATGAATTATTAGAAAGACCAGTCTGAATGTCCGGCTAAAGCCGGACTTCTGACTTTCGGTGGTTTTAGCTTCGCTCCCCTTGACTGATCAACGCGTGTTAATAGTAGTGGTGTTTTCTATAAAATTACATTTGTATTTCTTAACAACGCTTTCCTTCTCTTCTTTATATTGTAAATTAAGGCGAAAGATTATGGAGTTTTGGATTTGGAGAATATTTACATAGTAAAAACTCTTCGATGCCAGAATAATATAGATATAATTTGAAAGCATTACTCGAAGTATTGGTGTTTCTGATTTTCCAAAGTTATACAAATGATTTTAAATAAAAGACGTGAAAGAAATTACCGATAAAGATAACGTTCACGTAGATACATAAACATTTGTAATATTTAAGAGCGTTTAATGCTGCTTTACTTTAAGAACGGCGTGCTACAACTTGAGGCGAACGAAAAGGAAATAGCACGCGGAGGAGTATAAAGATGAAAAGAAAGGCCCAGTGAAGTTGAAAAGGCTGCGACATTATTTTTGCGTTTGAACGAGATTGTAGAAATTTTGACGCCGGTGGATCCGTGCATTATGGCGGGAATCAACCGTTTTAGGTTATGGAAAGTAACATTTATTTTTGGTATGAATAGTTATTGGACAAGCTGACGCCGGTGATGACATATTATAGTATTGGTGCGGTGAAATCGAGGTTGGACCGTGACCTCTTATAGGTATTGGCGGTGGACCTGATTTATAGGTATTGCCGCTGGACTGTGCACCTTTATAGATATTGGCGGTGGACCTGTGACCTTTATAGGTATTGGCGTGGTGAACCCGTGACTTTATAGGTATTGGCGGGAAATCGAAGGGTGGACCCGTGACCCTTTTGAATTTTGTGAAAAGACAAAAAAAAAAAAAAAAAACAAAAAACAAACACACAAAAAAAAAAAAAAAAAAAAAAAAAAAAAAATGTTATTATATATATGATAGTAGTATTGTTGAATATATATAAAAAAAGGATAAGATAGTTTAAATCTTATGCATTAATAAGAAACTGGAGGGTAGATAGGTGAAATATTAATAATTATTTATAGAATTGATTAATTATCTTATTTATTAGTAATATTGAAAAGATTAATTTTTAATTTAAACTAATTGTACTTTTAAAAAAAATATGAGTTATATAAATGTGCTGTAAATTGTAGTTGTAATGGTGAATAGGCAGTTGTTAGGGAAAATAGCCGGGCGGATAGTTTGAAAGTTGTCTCAACTCGAAATGCTGTGGCGAACTCAATTTTTTGTGAATCAAAAAGCATGGTATTGAAATAGTTGCATAAAATTTAATAGCAAGCTTCATACTCTTCCTTTCTATGGAATGTTATGAAAAGGTGTTATAATAGAGCGAGAAAATCCATACAGAGGAAAACAAACCTTACAAACTAATGTACATTATCTGTTTTAAGAGTTCTGATTAGGTTCTTTCGATTTGAACTCTGTTCTGGTGATTAACGGAGGTGCAAAGTAGAGATGAAATGAAAGGAAAAAAACGAAAAGTGGGATTTTCAAACTTTGCGATACTCTAGTGTACGAGTGGGGTTCGCCTGTCTATATGCAATACAAATCTCACAAAATTCAGGAATAGTTGTGCGCTACCGCGATTTTATAGGCTGTTTTGACAACTTCTTTCCTTGCAACAAACGTTCAAATTAAGGACGAACCGCTATTTTATACAAAAATTAAAATGACTAAAAATGACGCACAAATGACTAAAAAAACAACAAACCAACAATTTCAAGTACTTGCCTACAACAGCTTCTTGCTGCTCTGACCAAATGTGAAAGTTTGAGTCTCTGAACTCTTTTCAACCATAACCTTAGGCTATATCAGGTTCCAATTATTGCTTTTTGGCGCATATTTGGCGTCATTTTGCTCCTTTCTCAACAATATGTCGGTCTTTGTATAGATCTCAAAGAGAGGAATCTAATGATATATAAGTTGTCCTGAAGTTTCCATTTTATGAGCAGTTATGAGCAAGCGACGGTGGCCGACAGTGCCGCACCGTCACTCACCGTCGGTTTTTCAATGTTCATGCAGAGTATTGTACACCTAGAATCCGTCGAAGGTAGTAGTTTCCTAGAAATATTTCTGGAGAACATTGCGCGTAAATCGTAACGGATGATAACACGATGACGCGACTCGGTGTCCTCTACAGCACTAGAAATTGTCCCCAGACCTCTCTTCTTCTTCCCTTCAGAGCGAGTACGATGACGATTTATCTGTTTCAGAAGTGCAGATTTATCAAAAAAAAAGTTCATCTAAAGTTTCCGCGGATTTTGAATGTTACTGATTTTTTTCCGTTTGTGAAAACGTCTGTAAAGAATAAACGCTTGTTTAGTCTGTAAAGAATAATGGCTTAGGGCCTCGTTTTGAAGAACCTCCTTTCAAAGAAAGAAGAAAAATAACTTCTGGAAGAGAGCTCGAAGTGATGTAACTTTCAGTCTTTCCCCTATCCCCTTGCTTTTACTGCAGTTCTTGTGGCTCAGCCTAAAGATAACTTCACAAAAGTACTCACCTTCGCAGAGATAGTTCCTTGTTTTGAAATCACCCTACCCACCGCATCCTGCTTGGGCTTGAACATTTCGGCTTGATCCAGGTCACGGGATGCTAAAAGCCCAATCATTTTTATGTTCCACTAGGATATTAATTTCCAGCGACTAACTCGGAGGAACGCAGAAAGGCCGCCTCTTCAAACATATCAAAATGAGAAATCCGATGACGACCATCAAGAGTGCAAAAATGTTGAGCAGGATAATAAGCCAGATGGGAGGAGCAGGTACAAGTAGGGATAACTGCAAACGTACACGAAAATTACAAAAGAATGGCCTAACTCTACTCCTTCAAACAAGTACTGAGTACAAGTAAAGTCCTCCTTCTACTTTTGCTCATTTTGCCGGATATAAATGTAACAATTCTATTTTCACTTCATATTGTGTAGCGTTACGAACGTTGCGCACGGCTGTGCTTCAGCAACACATTTGTACTTGCAGTAAAATGACTGCAAGTACAAGTGTACTGCTATGAGAAGTGACGTAAATGATCCCTCCATTTCTTAGGTGTATTTCAACATGACTCAAATAAATAATGCTGCTTTTCTTTCTGCTGATTCTCCCACAGCTGCCTTCAACCCAACAGCTTCGTTCTATGTCCACTGCAGTTTGGACACATCGAAAAAACCTATAGTATATCAAAAAAAGCCCTTACGCGCCTGGCCCCTTGCCCTTACTTAAATGCGTTGCTCTGAGTGAGACTGTATAATAAGGCGGGTAGGCAAAGAATGAAGAATGTCATGCTATATAATAACAGGCTTATTCTGTCACGTGTGTGTCAGTCACGAAATTCGAAAAGTGGGGTGCGACGAGTCCACAGGCGTCAAATTGGTGCGCCGACGCCAGATGGCTATAAAATGTGGTGCGAAGGTCCCACGGCGTGGGGTTGGTGCACCGGCGCCAGATAGGTATAAAAGCTCTGAGGAAGATTTTCCTTCACAGGTAGAAACGAGAAAGCCGCTACGTTCAGAGAGCGAAGTCTCGGAACTATCATTAACTGCGATCTCTTCGCTACGCTGGCCAGCTTTTGGAAAGATTCCGCAATGGTCAACGTTGACGAGGAATATGACCAGCTTGTTGAACACCTTTACAACTGCACGAGGAAGACTAAGAGTTTTAAAAACACCAAGAGACGCCTGTCTCTTGAAACTCTTGAGCTGATACGCCAAGTGGAGCCGCACGAGCTGCAGGGAACCAAGAACTCCGAGCTGGCAAGGCTTTGCAGAGAGGCGATAAAGGAAGGCCTTAAAGAGAGAAGAGCAAAAGTGCTGGCTGAAGCTGCAGAAGCGGGAAGAAGCATCAGCTATGCCCATCGAGACTTCGCCAGTCGCAAGGCGAGGATGACTGCTCTTCGGAACCCGAAGGGAACAACCATTGCATCGAGAAGGGTAATGAAGAAAATCATCCACGACTTCTACTCTGATCTCTTCGCCGGCCATGTCCACTTGCCTCCTCATCATCTTAAGGAAGACGAACATGTCATTCCAGATTTCTCCCGTCCGAAGTACGACATGCCATTATGTCGGTAAAAAATGGTACGGCACCTGGTCCGGACACAATAGGACCAAAACGCCTGAAAAATCCTGCCACCACTCCTCGTCAACACATTGGTAAGATTTTTCACTCGTTATTTGTCGGAATGTAAGGTTCTTAAGTAATGTAAAGCGGCAAAACCGTGCTGTTGTATAAGAAAGGAGACCCACAGGACATCGGCAACTATCGCCGAATCTGCTTACTGTTTGTCATCTACAAGCTTTTACAAGAGTGACCCTTAATAGGATAAAAAAAGTCTTAGATGAAAGAGAACCATGCGAGCAAGCTGGGTTTCAAAAAGGATTCAGCACGATTGATCACATTCACACTGTTTCTAAACTCATCGAGGTATCACGAGAGTACAAGATGGCGCTCTGTCTCAGCTTCATCGACTTGGACTTGAAGAAGGACTTCGACTCAGTTGAGACAGAAGCGGTCGTGGAAGCCTTGGACAACCAAGGCGACCCTACTCAGTGTATAAAGGCACTTCGAGAGTTGTGCAGTAAATTAACGTGCAGAATTTCGTCATTGTACAAGAACATCATCATTGACGTAAAGAGGGGTCCGACAAGATGATACAATCCCACTTAAAATAATCACAGCTACTCTCGGAAACCCAATGCGAAAGCTAGACATTATGGGAGTGAAGGTTGATGGTACACGATTTGCGTTTTGCTGATGACATCGTTCTGATAACACTTAGTACCAGTCAAGCGGAACGAATGCTGACCCAATTCGACGAAACATGTGGATGCAGCTTCAGCTCGATCTGCAGTGACGATGTTCATGCGTAACGGATAGATCTCAGATGCCCCTTTAACGCTCAATGGAAAAACATACCTGAATGCACCAACTACGTTTATCTGGGTCGGAAATTAAACATGATGAACGACCTAACCCCAGAGCTGGGCAGGAGAAGAGGGGAGCGTACAAGAACATCGAGGATGTAGCGAAGAAGATCAAGAAAACCCAACTCCGTGTTCACCTCATCAACACCACCGTACTTCCTGCTTTGGCCTATGCTTCAGAAACCTGGACATTTCAAAAGTAGGAAGAAAACGCGGTGAGCATCACTGAACGCGCAATTGAGAGTGATGCTAAGAGTACCCCGCTTCAAGCAAGTGAGATACGGGATTCGAAGTTCTTTCCTGTGGCAGCGGTCGACTCTGCCACGTTTGCCAAGGAAAGTAAAACAAGGTGGGCCGGACACGTGATGCGTTTTAACAACAATCCTTGGATCAGAGCGGTGAGCGACTGCATTCTCCGCGGTATTAACCGCATTACAGGAAGACCGCCGACTCGATGGTCAGATTTCTTCACGGTGTCTTTCGAAGAGAATTATGATGCTCTCCGCGTTCCACGCGAAAGGAGGAACCACTCAGCGACTTTGGCACGCGATCGGGACAAACGGAAGAATTACTGGCGCCCACTCGAGCGGTTCGAAGGTCAACGGGAGTCAAGGTAATCAAGGTAATTATATTTTTAACGAAGGAGTGTGCGAAGCTGAAATTTGAATGTTCTCCAAATGTAGAACTGATGCGTTCAGAGCGAAAACTATGAGAATTTCCACCTAGATTTATTTTGAAAAAAGAAGAAAAAGTTGGTAGAAAAACACAACTCTAATTTTACAGAAAATGCCATTACTATTAATTTTCATTAATCGGCGAGCGAAGCGGACACCGCAAAAAGTCTGGAGTCCGGAGACAGCCGGACGTTGACGCTGGTAGTATAACATTTTGTAATGTATACAGTTGATACTACCTAATATTTTGCCTTCATCATCGTTATCATGCTATGCTCTATTCACTATTGCCCATTGCCTACTCCCTTACGATCTCCTCCCTTCATAACACCTATTTGGGAGATCCTATCAATGGCCTTACCCTGACATAGACTTTATTTCCGCGTGTGCGCACTCCCAGCTCGATAAATATGTTAAGAACAACTTTAGCACTTTACTTTGTACACTTACAATCTCATTTTGTGTCTAATTTAGAAGTTTTGCTTTCTACTTTTCGTCACCCCACAAATCTGCGGTGGTAAGTATTTCCGATGGCTAATGGCTACACGTGGTCGTAGATTGTAGAAACGGGTGGGATAACGCTCATTTCTTCCTAATCGCTGCAAAAAACATCCACGAAGATGCGGCGCGTGCACAAGGGTCTCCAATAGAACTTGTCTTAAAAACAGCGTACCAGAACGGTCGAAGTTCTATTGGAGCGCCAAAGTTGTGCATGCGCCGCATCTTCCGGGCTGTTTTTTTTTTACGGCGATTAGGAAGAAATGAGCGTTACCCACCCGTCTTTGCAATCTACGACCCATTCATGGTCGTTAACCATCGGAAACCCATATCACTACAGATTCGTGGGGTGACATCTTTAATTCGAAAAACAGAAGAGCCCTAGAGAAGACTTGGAATAGATCAGCGCAGCGATCTTCGAACAACGTTCTTGTGGTTTTGACTTCGACGATCTACTGTTCCAGTGTAGGCTATCCCATTAAATTCCAACACAAGCTGATTTAATCATAAGCAGTGTATCACCACAACTGGTTCAACTACCACTGTTTCACTTTATGTTTTTTTTTGTCTTCAGCGAAAAAGCAGCTTTTTTCAGATCTTGGAGTGCAGTCTGCGGATGAGAGCATGTATTGAACCAATCTTGAGTTTGACTGTATGTTTCAAAGACATGCGAACAATATTAATCTGTGGTTTTGAAACAATATTTTATGGTTTCGAAAGTGGCGAAGATCGCTCAAAAACGAACGCGGTGTATTATGCGTTTTAGAGTGAAGTCTTGCGGAATGTTTCTGATTTCTGAAAGATTTAAAGCAGTCCTGCGAAGGGATAGAATCGCTGGCAGTACAGTCTCTACCTTAGTAGACTGTATATGATTCTCTTTCAATGAGGACTAACACCATGTTGACGATTTTATCTTTGGTTCTGATGAGAATCAAAGACGATGAAACCTATCGAAAGTGTTAGATAGCCGGCTACGGCAAATTATAGAACTGGTGTGCGTCGACGTGCTGACCTGATGCATGAGTGGAGTCAGATGATAATATAGATGGACAACAGGATAGTAATGAACCTCACTAAGAGAGGTAAAAAGTGATAGTTTTCCGATAGTAGAGACTAACCTCTACTATCGGAAAATTATCACTTTTTATCCTTCAACAACCAGAAGAATTTCACAGGTGATGTGTTACATGAAACAATCTTATCAATATGATACTAATAGAGAATGGAATGAAAGTTTTGATGGAAAGAATCTTGACAGCGCAGAAGAATACCGGAGCTGAGAATACAGCTCCAAATATCGAACGGAATGAGACACGGAACTGCAGCCAAGACAGGCTCAGCAGACCTCGCACTGGCTCGTTTTTACGTAACGTTGGGGGGGGGGAGGGGGTGTGCTAGCTCCAATCAACAGCAAATTGCGTCTCTCACCAAGCAGAACTACGGGTTAGGAAACAGTGAGATTTGCTCTGTGGTGGTGTCTGCACCTTTGTCTCATCGTTGTTGTCCTACCTTATTTTTAGGTATGGAGTTGTATAATTTTGATACAACAGTAATAGTTCCTATTTGCAACGAAAATTATGGACGTGGTCCTCGCTTTGCTTAGGGTGAATAAATGAGCACCACACTAAAACTTCCGGAATTAGTCGGATGTTCAATCTAGTGATCGCTTTTTCTCACATCTTCTAATCACGAAGATCAAATCACTTATTCTAGTTTGCTTCTTCACATCAAATGACGTAGTGTAGTTGGCTCGATCTTCAAGGAATTTTTGCAAGTGTTACAAATTTTGTAGTCTAATCTAAATAAAAATAAGTGGTTTTTTTTTCAAATCGTTTTACCAAGCACATCAGCTTTATGAAGCTGATTCACGATGCGCGCTTCCATGTTCGTGGATTTTCAGTTCATATACTTACGGGATTGTCGATATGACTTTTCCAAGATGTCCCTCCTAGCAGAGAGAATTTTTGAAACCAATTGCGACATGGTACATGACTTCAAAACTAACTATTCAAAGTTTTCAAATAGCTTTTGCAGTAATTCCCACGTATTCCAGACCATCGTATGGCAACAATTGTAGAGCAACTACAGAAAGGAGTTATTGTATAACAGGAATATGATGTTAGTGCATAATAGGGAATTTCTGCCATGGTTTTTGTGGGTAACATTTGAAGGAAAGGAACCGAAGCTAATTGGGTGAAGCCGTCAAGATAAGAGAAGACAAAACAAGTCTTCAGAAACTAATTGACAGATTCCAAGGTTTGTCCATACAAACGCATGTGAATATATAAATGCTTTAAAACATATGTTAATGAGGGACCGGATTTACGGACGAAGGATTGAGAACGTAATGCTGGATTTCAAAGAAGAATTGGAATCTACTAGATATGTCACCATGATCATTACCAACCAATACTGCCGTGAAATGTCTCGCTTTGTTGCGGAGAAGACCATATACGAGATACAAGTCTGAATGTCCGGCTAAAGCCGGACTTCAGACTTTCGGTGATTTTATCTTCGCTCCCCTTCACTGATCAATGAAAGTTAATAGTAGTGGCGTTTTCTGTAAAATTAGATTTGTTTTTTTTTTGTTTTTTTTTACGCTTTCCTTCTCTTTTTTTATTATAAAGGCAAAAGATTACAGTTTTCCTTCTAAACGCGTCAATTCTACATTTGGAGAATATTCGACAATCAGCTTCGAACACTCCTTTGATACCAAAGTAATATAGATACAATTTGAAAGCATTACTCGAAGTATGCGTGTTCCTCCTGATTTCTCCCAACAGTTGTCACAGAATGATGCTTTAACATAAAATGACGTAAACAACATCATCATACTGATAAAGATAAGTTCCACATCAGATCATGCAAACTGTTGGGTACTATTTAAGCAGCCGTTTGTGTGGCTGTTTCCAGTTTCATTCCAAGAAGGCATGCTATCAAACTGAGGCAAACGTGCAAGAAAATAGATACGTGGGGGATTCGTAGAGGTGTAATGCAACACGTGCAGTGGCCATGGATATGAAACTGTTGCAACGTCTAATTTAACTTTTGCGACATCCATACGAAGTTATTGCTCACCGACCCGACGCCGGTGGGCCCGTCGCACCCCCCTTTTCGAATTTCGTGACTGACACACACACGTGACAGAATAAGCCCAATATTATATATCATGACTAGTCTGAACGCCCGAGTAAAGCCGGATTTCAGACTTTCTGTCGTGTTTGCTCGCTTCACTGATCAACAAAAATTAATATGAGTGCCATTTTCTGTGAAATTAGACTTCTGCGTCTCTAACAATCTTTCTTCGTCTTTTTTTTATTATAACTAAAGATGAAAGATTTCGTAGTCTTCTTTCTATACACTTCACTTCTACATTTGGAGAGCATTCAAACTTCAGCTTCAAGCACTCCTTACCAATATATTATGGACGAAGTTTAAAAGCATTACTCGAAATATGGGTTTTTCTTTTGTTTCCCCTCAACAGTTATCAAAGAACCAGTCTGAACGTCCGGCTAAAGCCTGACTTCAGACTTTCTGTGGTGTTCGCTTCGCTCCCCTTCACTAATCAACGAAAATTGACAGTAGTGGCATTCTCTGTGAAATTAGAATTGTGATTTTCCAACAACGGTTTCTTCTTTTTCTTGAAGGAAATTTAGGCTAAAGATTCATAGTTTTCTTTGTAAACGCGTCAGTTCTACAATTGGAGATCATACAAACTTCACCTTTCAGCACTCTTTCGACACCAATGTAATATAGACACGACATGGAATCATTACTCAAAGTATAGGTTTCCTTCTTGTTTCCCTCAACGGTTATCACAGAATGATGGTTCACATGAAATGAAGTGAATGACATCATCGTACTGATAAAGATAGCGTTCCACATCAGATCATGTAAACACTTGGCTACTATATAAGTAGCAGTTAGCATTCGTGTTTCCACTTTCCGAGGAAGAAGAGGAGTTGAGGAGAAAACCAATGGGAAAGTGGAAAGTGGATATGAAAAATTTGCAACGTCGCATTTACAATTTGCGACATGCACACGAAGATACTGCGCGATACTTCTACACCATGACCCAGGAATTCGATGCCGTGGGACCCGCCTCAGCGCATTTTATAGCAATTTGGCGCACCAACTCGACGCCCATGGACTCGTCGCACCTCCTTTTATAGTTATAAGGCGCTGGTGGACCCGTCGCACCCCATTTTATAGCTTTCCGGCGTCGAGCAACAATGTATCTAATTTAATTATAACTAAAAGCGAAAGATTTAATAGTCTTCTTTCTCAACGCGTCAGTTCTACATTTGGAGAACGTTCGAACTTCAGCTTCAAACACTCTATACCAATATAATCTAAACAAAGTTTAAAAGTATCACGCGAAATATGGGTTTTCCTCCTTTTTTCCTCGAACAGTTATCAAAGAAGGATGTTTTAGCATAAAATGACGTGAAAGACATCTTCCTACCGATAAAGATAACGTTTCACATCAGATCACATAAATATCTTGCTAATATTTAAGCAGCCGTTTACATGCTGCTTTCCACTTTCCAAGAACGGCATGCTACCAACTTGAGGCGAACGAAGAAGGAAATAGACACGCGGAGGAGTCATAAAGGTGAAAAGCAAAGCGTCCAGTCACCACAGCTATGAAAAGGCTGCGACCATCTATCTTTTGCGTCTTGCACACGAGGTTGTCACGCACAATTTTGACGCCGGTGGATCCGTCGCACCCCCTTCTAGAGGCCGGCGCGGCGCGCCAATCCGACACCGGTGGACCCGTCTTTTACCATTTTATGGCTTTCTGGCGCCGACAGACCAATCCGACGCCGGTGAACCCGTCGCAATCCCTTCTATATGCATCTGGCGCCGGTGGACCCGTCGCCCTATTTTTTATAGCTTTATATATTTTTTTTTTAGCTTCCTAGCGTCGAGACATCAACTCGACGCCGGTGGACCCGTCGCCCCCCCCTTTTTTTTTGAAATTCGTGACACACACACACACGTGACAGAATAAGCCCGTTATTATACACCAGTCTGAATGTCCGGCTAAAGCCGGACTTCAGACTTTCCGTGATTTTAGCTTCGCTTCCCTTCACTGATCAATGAAAGTTAATAGTAGTGGTGTTTTCTGTGAAATTAGATTTGTGTTTTTTTAACAACGCTTTCCTTCTTTTCTTTATATTATAAATTAAGGCGAAAGATTAAGGAGTTTTCCTTCTAAACACGTCAATTTTACATTTGGTGAATATTCGACCATCAACTGTAAACACTCCTTCGATGCGAGATTAATGTAGATACTATTTGAAAGCATTACTCAAAGTATGGGTATTCCTCTTGATTTCCCCCAATAGTTATCACAGAATGATGTTTCAACATAAAATGACGCGAAAGACATCATTCTACTGATAATGATAACGTTCCACGTCAGATCACATAAACATCTTGCTACTATTTAAGCAACCGTTTGCGTGCGTGTTTCCACTTTCTGAGAACGGCATGCTACAAACTTGAGGCGAGCGAAGAAGGAAATAGGCACGCAGAGGAGTCATAAAGGTGAAGAGCAAGTCGCCCAGTGGTCACTGCTATGAAACGGCTCCAACCATTTATCTTTTGCGTCATTCACACTAAGTTATTGCGCACCAATGACCGGGTCCACCGACGCCGGTGGATCCGTCGCATATTATAGCAATCTGGCGCCGGCGCACCAATCTGACGCCGTTGGACCCGTCGCACCCCCTTCTATAGGTATCCGACGCCGATGGACCTGTCGCACCCCCTTCTATAGGTATCTGACGCCGGTGGACCCGTCGCACCCCCTTCTATAGGTATCCGACGTCTTGGACCCGTCGCACCCCCTTTTAAGGCTATCTGGCGCCGATGGACCCGTCGCACCCCTTTCTATAGGTACCCGATGTCGTGGGACCCGTCGCACCCCCTTCTATAGGTATCCGACGCCGATGGACCCGTCGCACCCCCTTCTAAGGCTATCTGGCGCCGATGGACCCGTCGCACCCCCTTCTAAGGCTATCTGGCGCCGATGGACCCGTCGCACCCCCTTCTATAGGTATCCGACGCCGTGGACCCGTCGCACCCCCTTCTAAGGCTATCTGGCGCCGATGGGCCCGTCGCACCCCCTTCTAAGGCTATCTGGCGCCGATGGACCCGTCGCACCCCCTTCTATAGGTATCCGACGCCGTGGACCCGTCGCACCCCCTTCTAAGGCTATCTGGCGCCGATGGACCCGTCGCACCCCCTTCTAAGGCTATCTGGCGCCGATGGACCCGTCGCACCCCCTTCTATAGATATCCGACGCCGTGGACCCGTCGCACCCCCCTTCTAAGGCTATCTGGCGCCGTTGGACCCGTCGCACCCCTTCTAAGGCTATCTGGCGCCGATGGACCCGTCGCACCCCCTTCTAAGGCTATCTGGCGCCGATGGACCCGTCGCACCCCCTTCTATAGGTATCTGACGCCG
This sequence comes from Necator americanus, assembly GCF_031761385.1. NCBI lineage: Eukaryota > Metazoa > Nematoda > Chromadorea > Rhabditida > Ancylostomatidae > Necator > Necator americanus. The sequence goes on along the minus strand of NC_087373.1, from coordinate 17,935,372 downwards.
GTGGACCCGTCGCACCCCCTTCTATAGGTATCCGACGTCTTGGACCCGTCGCACCCCCTTTTAAGGCTATCTGGCGCCGATGGACCCGTCGCACCCCTTTCTATAGGTACCCGATGTCGTGGGACCCGTCGCACCCCTTCTATAGGTATCCGACGCCGATGGACCCGTCGCACCCCCTTCTAAGGCTATCTGGCGCCGATGGACCCGTCGCACCCCCTTCTAAGGCTATCTGGCGCCGATGGACCCGTCGCACCCCCTTCTATAGGTATCCGACGCCGTGGACCCGTCGCACCCCCTTCTAAGGCTATCTGGCGCCGATGGACCCGTCGCACCCCCTTCTAAGGCTATCTGGCGCCGATGGACCCGTCGCACCCCCTTCTATAGATATCCGACGCCGTGGACCCGTCGCACCCCCTTCTAAGGCTATCTGGCGCCGTTGGACCCGTCGCACCCCCTTCTAAGGCTATCTGGCGCCGATGGACCCGTCGCACCCCCTTCTATAGGTATCCGACGCCGGTGGACCCCTTCACACCTCATTTTATAGCTTCCTAGCTTCGAGGCATTAACTCGACGCCGGTGGACCCGTCGCACCCCCTTCTAAGGCTATCTGGCGCCGATGGACCCGTCGCACCCCCTTCTAAGGCTATCTGGCGCCGATGGACCCGTCGCACCCCCTTCTATAGGTATCCGACGTCTTGGACCCGTCGCACCCCCTTCTAAGGCTATCTGGCGCCGATGGACCCGTCGCACCCCCTTCTAAGGCTATCTGGCGCCGATGGACCCGTCGCACCCCCTTCTATAGGTATCCGACGCCGTGGACCCGTCGCACCCCCCTTCTAAGGCTATCTGGCGCCGATGGACCCGTCGCACCCCCTTCTAAGGCTATCTGGCGCCGATGGACCCGTCGCACCCCCTTCTATAGATATCCGACGCCGTGGACCCGTCGCACCCCCTTCTAAGGCTATCTGGCGCCGTTGGACCCGTCGCACCCCCTTCTAAGGCTATCTGGCGCCGATGGACCCGTCGCACCCCCTTCTATAGGTATCCGACGCCGGTGGACCCCTTCACACCTCATTTTATAGCTTCCTAGCTTCGAGGCATTAACTCGACGCCGGTGGACCCGTCGCACCCCCTTCTAAGGCTATCTGGCGCCGATGGACCCGTCGCACCCCCTTCTAAGGCTATCTGGCGCCGATGGACCCGTCGCACCCCCTTCTATAGGTATCCGACGTCTTGGACCCGTCGCACCCCCTTCTAAGGCTATCTGGCGCCGATGGACCCGTCGCACCCCCTTCTATAGGTATCCGACGCCGTGGACCCGTCGCACCGCCTTCTAACGCTATCTGGCGCCGATAGACCCGTCGCATCCCCTTCTATAGGTATCCGACGCCGATGGACCCGTCGCACCCCCTTCTATAGGTATCCGACGCCGATGGACCCGTCGCACCCCCTTCTAAGGCTATCTGGCGCCGATGGACCCGTCGCACCCCTTCTAAGGCTATCTGGCGCCGATGGACCCGTCGCACCCCCTTCTATAGGTATCCGACGCCGGTGGACCCCTTCACACCTCATTTTATAGCTTCCTAGCTTCGAGGCATTAACTCGACGCCGGTGGACCCGTCGCACCCCTCATTTTGAATTTCGTGACTGACACACACACACACACACAGACACACGTGACAGAATAAGCCCGTTATTATATAGTAGATTATGATCATGATCATGATGTTTTGGCATAAAATGACGTGAAAGACATCATCTTACTGATAAAGATAACATTCTACGTCAGATCATGTAAACTGTTCGCTAATATATAAACAGCCGTTTGTTTCCACTTCCAGGGAGGTTTGCTACCAACTTGAGGCGAACGAAGAAGGAAATAGACACGCGGAGGAGTCATGAAGGTGAAAGGCCCAGTGTCCACGGCCATGAAACGGCTGCAACTATCATCGATCCCGATGATAGATAAGGGGCGTGGTGTTAAGTACCGTTCGCTGTTATGGTTATTTTCGTGACATGACGACTTGTACCGTCCAAGAGTGCGGCAGACAACGCTCTGCCCACTCATCACTTCGCTCACATTATTCTCTGCCTACTGTATAATAAACACATCACTGAACCACCGTTTCGGTCTGTTCAATTAGGGTGATAAAACCCCTAGGTCATATTATTATAGCAACCATTTACCTTTTTCGACATGCAGAGGAAGCTACTGCGCGCAGTTTCGACGCCGTGGGACCCGTCGCAACTCATTTTTCATTCTATAGCTAACTAGCGCCGGCGCACCAATCCGATGCTGGTGGACCCGTCGCACCCCCTTTTGGAATTTCACACACACACGCACGCACACACACACACACGCGTGACAGACCAAGCCGTTAACACATAGCATGATCATGATGATATATTTTTCTGTCGCACGAATAAGAGGTTGGCTTCAAGTTGTTCTCTGCTTACTCATTTCTTTGCATTTTACATTTCTAGATCATCGTCAAGATTTGTGCCATAACTTGTCACAACTAGTCTTGTCTCGTTCTTTGCCGGCTGCACCCATTCAGCAGGCACCTCCTAATGCGCACCCAAATTCTTTAGGTGTTTTCGATCTTCTCCTTTGCAATGATTTGAAGTTCCCTTGACATGCTGCACTTAATTGAGAATACCTTCAAGAATAAATAACAAGCACGCATGCGTTGATGGTCCCTCTTCGTTTTTAGGTGATGACCAGTGACATCCTTATTAAAAGCTGATCTATCTCAACTTAGCTCAACTGATTTGCAAATATTCTTGACAATAAAGATGGTGGCGTTGTATGGATGGTGTATGTTGCGGTGCAAGTTACGTGTTAGATCAAAAGTAAATTGGATTAAATAGATAAAAGCGCTTCAGATAACCTCATAACGTTCGAGTAGAAGAATCGAATCATAAGAATAGGACTGTAAACGTAACAGTTGCATATTACAATACTTTATTTACTAAAAACTCCCGAAATGAATTCAATTTGCATTTCACTGGTATATTTCGATGGATCCTCATAAATTTCCTGAATTGAAGAATTTGTTTAAGAGTCGTTGTAGAACAGAATGTTTGCTTACACTAGCAGATTTGGTGGTTTTCATCATTTTGAGGTACATTTCCAATCGCAGCTAATTTCATTGTTTCGGCCATTTCCTGGAGCCTTGCGTCATCGTAGTCACCGAGGAAAGACACATCGCTGTTCATCTCGTCAAGCTTGAACTTGGACGCTTTGTTCTTTGATTTCTTCCTTCTATGCAATTGTGTTTTGTCGCGCTGATCCGCATTAACGCGATCGGCATTTGCCTTCTTCTTACTTCCCGGAAAGACAGTGTATCGGGATCTACTGCCTAGTGCGATCGCCGATGAAGAACTCATCCGTCTAAAACAAAAAGCTCGAAGACAACGAAGAAGCTCACTCACACTTAGCATCAATGGAATGAGTTATCAGAGTGTAATTGTGGAAAGGTGAAAATATTGTCTGAATTGCTGAAACGTATTGTAGATTGGTATTGCGCCGAAAATGCACTCAAGAGAACAAGAGGAGAGAAACAAATTCTAGAGTGCTTTTCATACTTCTGTCTATTGAAACATGGAAGAAAGTGGTCGTACTAACGTGCTTTTATCCCGTTAACGCGACTATTTTTGTAATGTCCCTTTGCAAACGTATTGCACCAGTAATGACGTGAGAAAAAATAGGTTGGAAATCTTAATCTAATTACTAATTGGTTGGTTTAATGAATCAAATGTCTAGTATCAACAAAGTATCATTTATTGGCCGCATGCTCTTAGCGGCAGCTAACACTTAGAAGTCGGAAAATCAGTATTTTGTGAATACTAAATGAATGGAAGTATTTAATAAATTGAAAGTACATATGTATTTCTCTATTGTTCTATGCGCTCAAAGCAAACTCTTACGTGGGGGTTCTGATAGCAAGCTCGGCTTTAGCTCTCTGAACACACTCTTTGTTACAGCAACCACGAGTACCTAAAGGTTACGTGCGGTTATGGTTGCAGTGAGTTATCCTAATGTTTGCGCATTAACTCGGACAACACACCGTCATTGGTTAGTGAGATGCTTTCCTCATTTTCGTAACATCGAAAGCAAATGTTATGGTCGCATAGACCGAACTGAATTATGTAGTCTTCAGGAGCCCATGTATTGCATGCACCATCACACTGTATCAATCTTGGCAGTATGGCTGCAGCTGAAACACAAATGTGATCGTAGGAGCAAGTTCGTTGGATAAACTCGACGAACCGCTGTGTGGAGGAGTACGCCTGGATAAAGGGTTAAAAACTGCTGGGAATCAAAAAGTGGAACCTCTAAAGGGGCTGGGTTGAGGCCACGTATGTACGTTATAATAGAACTGATTATTGGATTTTCCGGAGATTCAACATCTCAATTATGACTGTAGGATCCCCATAAACATCATGACCACTACCTACTTTTTATTTTAATGCTTTTCCTACTAGACGTATGAGAATCTACAGAGTCTGCTGAAGATGTTAAAACTTTTGTTCTTCTTGCTGAAAATGCTAGCACCACATTTTAAGAAGTAGACAAGCTCGACCTTAGACTTTTTTCTGCAAATTATTGAGTTTGCAAGTACTGCGCGACACCGATGTTCTACCAATCTCTTTTGGATGAGTACACTCTAGGATGGAGACACATGGCGCGATTATCTAGAAACCTTCATCGAGGATGTTGACAACGAATGAGTTAGACGAGTTAGGCATTCAGACGCAAATCAATCAAATATAAAGTCATTGACAGTCTCCATTCACGTAGTCATTTTCAAAAGAAACATCGATAACCAACTGTATGATTCTTACTGCAGAATATTGATTCACGTAGAAATTTCTTGCTACATGTTGGATCATTGAACAACTACATCGAGCTCCAGCTGCTTTTTTCTGGAAGGACAGAGTCCACAAACTTCCCGAGCAGTGATGGACGGGAATGGTGCATGCCAGGGCGGTTCGTTTTTATAATATTTTTGAAAGAGTCGTGGCTGGAAACTTATGCAACACCCTAATAGCTTAAAGGCATCACTCCACGAATCTTGCGTGGTACGGATTTCTGGTGGAGTATTCGTTTACGGGATTGTAGATTATGGAGAGAAGGGTGATTCCGTATTTATTTCTTCCTAATTGCCGTAGAAAACGGCCCGTAAGATACGGCTTCGAGCGTTCCGGCGCACTATTTTCTACAATGAGTTCGATTGGAGCGCGCCGCATCTTCCGGGCCGTTTTTTATGGGAATTAGGAAATGGACGGAATCACAGCCCTCTCCATAATCTACTATCCCGTATACGAATACTCCACTTGAAATCCGTACCACCTTAGATTCGTGGGGTGATGCCTTTAAGCCTGGGGAAGCGCCTTTCACACCCAACAAGTACAAGATTCCCGATCCAGAGGAGGTTGACGAGAATGATTTTTGACTGGAACATTTTAGGTTCTGGTAAGATGGGGACAACCATGGAAGATGCAGGTGACCAAAGCATCTCCACTTAAAGACCGCTTGCTACTTTTTTTTCGCGGTTTCCAAGCCATTTTTTTACGACGATTAAGGAGAAACTAACGAGACCACGGAGCATCCCGCAATCTACAGCCTTTTCCGCGGATTCCCTCTCTGCCAGATTCGTGTTATGCTTCCTTTAACACATTAAAGTCCTTCCTGAATCTTATAGCAGCTTCGCGACCAAAATTTTGCCATTCTACAATAACATCACTACTGGTGCTGATCTAGGTTTTCCTGTGGTTGAAAAAAGCGTGGTTACCAACAATTTTACGGAAGTGTTCTGATTTTATGCACGGAGATGCAAACACTTCTTAATGTACGGAAAGGAACGGTAAATAAATACGGCGCACGAACAACGACAGAAAATAGAAACGTAGGTGATAGCTAATAGCTGTCATAGATAACTGTCCAACTTTAGCATGAAGTTTGTACTACTTATTACAGAGCGAAAAAAAAAATGTGTTTGGATGGTTGATCGACCGAAATAAAATAGGAGCAATATCATAATCCAATTGCAGGCTTGCAGGATGATACCATTCTGCTTTCTGCTAGTAGCACGATACGTTATTTGCACAATTTCGATAACAAAATATACGCATAAAGACACATATATGAACGGTAATAACATCAGTTATCATTTCAAAGGCATAGATTATCCCGCTTCTGTCCAACGAGTATCTATGTGTATGATCTGTATTGCATAGAGTGGGAAAAATTCAACAATTATACAACTCCAGAGATAATTTCTGTTGGAACCAACAGATAGCAACCCTAAATTTTTGAACACTAGGCGACATCTTTGAAACTTTTATCTCTGCTCTTCTCTGCTCTTTCGTACTACACATCTTTTTGTAGAGAAATAAAAAGTTTGGAAATTATCCCAAGAAAATGTTGCGGAACTACTGGGCAAAGGCGGTTCTACATCCTTGTATAATGGTCCTAGCGATTGCTTACAACAATTGTCACATGTTCTGTCGCTGTCGCATGTTGTGTTATTCAATCATCACATCAGCGTACCGACTCCTGGTTTTAGCTGGAGATAATAGAAATAGAAACAGAAGTATACAACTTACGATCATCTCTCATCAATTTCGTCACTTTCTTTGACAAGTTCGTTTTTAACGCCTCATATCGCCGTGCAAGACTGTCATCCACATCTGTCCACGCAACATTGTAGTTGAAAGTGATTCTGTATCCCAGCAATATCGTCTACCAACATGTAAAGCTCCAGATTGTCACACCTCGATGTTATAGGATCTCTGTCCACGCTGTATCCAATCTGCCGTACTTTTGCTTGTTTTGCTCTCCGGGCAAACCTTGGAAGATAATGCATGGTGGCAGCTTCTCCATCCCTAAGCTATCGTAATGGTAGGAATTTCGAATGATTCACGTGCTGGCATAAACCGACCGAGGTCCAACCATGAAATGACCGTTCCAAAGAATCGTTGACCTTAAGTGAATCATACTTTTTCTTGGAGCGTTTGTTTATTTTAAGCATTACATGTTCTCCTCATTAGAGATTCCCATTGTCCAGCTATTTCCATACATTTTTGGCGGGAAACCGTCTCTTCTTCAGTCTCTGCTCACCTATTCTTGTCTCAGATTTCCAAGCTTACGACGATTTCTCCGCATGTCCCGCAACCGCTAGTGTGCTACTCACAGCTAAAATCTGTTTCTAGTGATCGTCCTTTTTGAGTTTGACTGTCACTTCTTTAGCGGTTTCAACGTATTTCGTTTTTTTCACAAAAATCCTGTCCACGTTTTTCTTGTTTCTAGTATTTTATAAAACCAACCATCTGAACTAAACATGTAACGTTATTATCTTCGCTGTCAGGCCTAAATAATGAAGAATCTTCGCAAGTATACGAATTTCTGTGTCTCTCCGTCCATTCGAAATACATCTACATTGAACTTCATATAATTCAGACTGATTTCACTTCTGTCATCCACTTGATTGGATCTTACGAAGAAAATTGTTTACGTGACCTCTACACAAAGCATTTTCCCACCTATCGCTGGTAGAAATAAATACCGTAATAAATAATAAATGCATAATAAATGTCTTGCCATGCCTTTTTTCTGGTTGTGCTCTTTCTTAACCACCCAAAAAAGTGCTGGTGTCTTTGAGTCTCATTTCTCCTTGTTTCGATGGAATTTTTGCCCTTTAGATGCCATTTTTTCGTTACGTAGAACATATATTTTGAAGTCTTAGAGCCAAACACGTAATAAGGCTTATTTCAGTCGTCCAAGCTGGAACAATGAAACTAAGCAAACAAGTAGGTGCAGGCTGCGACAAAAATAACCCTCTCACATGATCTCTGGCTGGTAAATCAGCCTTGTGCTGCTGCTAGAAACGCTGAAGCTTCTCGACATAATCACATCTCAGATTTTTACGAAAAGGACACTGAATATTCTATTTAACTATCCGGGCTATGGTGATGGTAGGAACGATTCCTCGATGCCATTGACAAATGGCCGAAAAATTACTATCGCAACATTTTTGTCTCTTCATTTCGAAATTATATATGTGACCTATACATGTGAATTAAATGATTTAAACGGCGAGCTGATATTATCGCCTGACGCAAATCCCCACATCTTCGCTGAGGCGTGTTGTCCTTAAACATAACTCTGCCCAACCTCTCGATATTCAGCCAGAATTTGCACAGAATCAATCGACCAGTCGCTATTTTATATCCTGCGAAACCTCACGTCTCGCCTGAACTGTCTATCCACGCCGACTGTCCTCAGGTTATCTTTGACCACCTCGGTACAGAACTTCCGTTTCCATCCAGGTGGCCACTTTCAGCCTGAATCCAGCGAAATCCTTAAAACACGTCGAACACGCCATTCTGCTGGTCATAATGTGACCGAAGAAGCGAAAGACGGTTTTTTGCACCCGCTTTAGACGGCGGAGTCAGATGTTAACACTTTCCCCATACGCAGGTACACCACGTCGACCTCCGCATTAATATCTTCATTGTGGCCCCCCCTAGGCCAAACGTAGCCATGCAGCCTTCTAAGCAGCTTCATTTTCGTGCAATCAAGCTTCTCCACCACCGTAGACGGTGCTGCCTAAGTCTCCAATCCGTACATCATGATGGGGCGAGTAGCGGGTAGGTAGTCTCGCAGCTTGACTTTGTTGATGATATGGGGTTGCTACAACATCTTTCTCGTAGCTGCCATTGTTCCTCAGCATACAGCCAAGGTTGCAGAACTTATGGACGAATTCGATACGTTGTCCGTCCACTCTGGTTCCTGTTCAGAATCTCGAAGAGACATATATCTGCTTGCACTTATCAATGCGTAGACGTAGTCCATAGGCTGCAGTCAGCTTCGATACAAGATTTACAACATGTTGAAGTTTCGTACTGCTCTTTTTGCTGAATATAACGTCTCGGGGTACTCGGGTCTCGAGATCGGTCAAGGGGCGCCTTGTTGGTGCTAGAATGATATCATCACAACACTGATCTAGTGTACTAGGAATGATGCTATCGATGGCGAAGTTGAACAGGAAGGGGCCTGCCACTTTCCTTTATCTTACTCCAGTTCCTACCTGAAGCGATGTTGTATGTCTGGTTTTCGAACTGCAGCAGTTGTTTTCTGATTCATGTTATCAAGTAAGTGGATGAACTTTCCTGAGACTTCATCAGCGCGGAGCGCGTTGAGAACACGGCCTCAATGAGAAGAGTCAAAAGCGGCTTAAAAGTCCAGAAACGCTAATTGCATTGGCTTCGAATACCACTGCCAGATTTCGATCATTTTCCTGATGATGAACACCCGGTCAATCGTAAAACGGCCAGGACGAAAGCCAGCTTGGTTATCACGCGTTGTTTCGTCCCGATGCTTAATAAGTCGGTCCAGTATAATCCGCTCCAAAAGTTTGTACTTATAATTTTAATTATTTTTTAGTTATAATTGATAATTCTTAGGGTCCGTGACGGATAATTTCTTGTGGAGGGGAATTATGATAGCATGTCTCCACGAGTCAGGTATCCTTTCGTCTATGTATATTGAACGGATGATCTTTGTCTTCACACGAATCACGCACGGAGGAAGATACTTCAGCATTTCTGCGCTAATTCCATCGTCTGCACCAGATTCTCCATTTTTCATCTATTGGATGTGGACCAGAAGCTCCGATTCGGTTTCTCGCTAACCACATACGTCGGTCCACCAACGTTCGCGATTTCAAAAAGTGACGACACTTGCCGGTTCAGCAAGGTCTTGAAGTGATCCCTCCAAATTGGAAGGGTTGCTTTACCGACAGCCATTGGCAGTGTTGAGGGCTGGAGAACGCTTTTTCATTTCGCCGCCATACTGTCTTAATAAGGCACAAACTTTCTTCGGGTTCTTGTCCTCACTCTTTCGCTCTCGAAGTTGATTTTGTTTTCGAGACCTTGTTGCAGCTTATGACACAGCTTCCTCGTCAGGCGCTGCTCCTGGCTGAAATAACCAGAACTGCGGGCGGCACGTGCAGAATTATACGTGGATAATGTCTCCACAGACGCAAAAACGAACTTCTTCCGCGGCAATAGAAAGGGGATCGTTTTTCTGGATGCACTTTGTGACGGAATCTGCGTTCCAAGGTTTCCTCCTGGCCTAGGAATTTCTTTCTGCACTCTTCGTCTCTCAGGTCAGCCATGTCAATCTTCCGTTGAAGAGGAACTGTTTGTTTCTTATGGAACCGTATGTTGAAGCCGATAAAAAAAGACGGTGGTCAGAGTCGAACGCGACGTCTCAACAGTTCTGCTGGATAATACCATTTTCGTAGCACATCCAATTGTTGGTCGAGTCCCATCTTCGCATTTTCTTCGATTTCGACGATGACTGCGTGCTGGCCTTACTGCCAAATTCCTCCACTAGGTTGTTGTAATCGTTGCTCACAGCCATTGCTTAGCCACCTACTTTCTTCTCATCAGCATCGCCGCAGTATATGGTGCAATTTTCAACGCTGATGACGAGCCGATCTTTCATGCGTGTTTCCTACGCTGCAGCAGAGGGCACACAGAGATATCACAGAAGCCCAAATAGGACGGTTTGTTGGAGTTTACTCGATAGTATTCAGCAGTTCAGTGCACCGCAACGAATGGTTGTTGCCAAAGATTCCATGCCCCATTCAAGCAGTTGACCTTTCAGGTTATGGACTTTGGCGATGTGCTGGAGGACAGCACCTTTTTTCAATGTATAGGAGTTTTTCGCCGTTTAACAGTGCAGGTTATATAGCTCGTAGCTCATACGTTCCCAGTGCATACATTCGAACCCCTGATTGCGTTTAGTTAAACTAGGGCCACTACGTACAGGTAGCAGTCAGATTCCCATATCAATATATGTACCAATCAAACAATCAGTATACGCGGCCCCACATATATGTATATATAATGCATATGTATATATATATACATATATATATATATATATATATATATATATATATATATATATATATATAATATTTTTCTACTCCAGACACATGATTCAAGCACATAGGCAAAGAAGTAGAAGTTTTGAGTTGCACTCACCTACGAATTTGGGAATCAAACACGTCACTTTACTACTTTACTTTACCCCCAATTCTACAGCAGATGAGATTGCGCTGTCTGGAAAGCTTGGTTTTGAATTTTGATAAAAAATCGCAGGTTTCTATCACAACTGCAGAACTGAAACAATGTTGAAGAAAAAGATATTTCCGCTTACTCTCTCTTTCAAAATAACCTCTCTAGCTTTGAAATGTTCGATTATACTTGACGTGACTTGGTTATTGTCGTTGGTAGTGGAAAGTAACTACAGGGTTTTCAGTTGCGCGGCAGTGATGCACGCAGCAGCCCGATCACTGATGGCGAACTCCCCGTAATTAGTGAAAGCACTCTCCTCGAAGACAATGCGACAACGTAGTGCGTTAGCCCCTGCCGATCCTTTGCACCTCAGTCGCAAGCGATGAGGTGTTTAGCTGGCGTGAATTGCGAATTCAGGGCCCTGCTGCAGCACTCAGCATGTTTTGCCTTTTTTCTGCCGCTCTGTCCGCATCGATTGGCCGGCGCGGTCTTCTCGGGAGGAGGACTTCTCTTTACCGTTGTCTGTCGAGATCCTCCTTCTCTAACATCTTATAGATCGTAGCATAAGATTCTTCCACAATCTTCTTCTCCCCTTTTTGAAGCGTCATACGAGTGCACGTGCATCTATCTTCTATCCCCTTCCTCCTGTGTTCACGCGGGACACACTGCTCTCGATATGATAGGTATCGTTTCTATGTTTATGGATTAGGTGTGAGTGTATTCGATTCGCCGCGACAAGTGCAAGTGCACGAGGATTTGCGATTATTTGAGTTACTAGAGAAGTGCATATGGTGGTAGTTTCCTTAAGTGGGCAGAATAACTGGAAAGCTCACTTCCATTGTTATGTACCTGCTAAAAACTTTTAAAATCTACTGGAGTACGTTCATGCAGCTGGTGCAATAGTAAATAAGAACGAACTAACGAGCTATTCTACGGTACAAGGAACCCGTTTGAGTGCAAAAATCGTTTGACTTCATCCACGTTCCCCTTTATCCTTCGTTATCACTTTCTATTGTAGGTTTCTGATTTTGTTGACGTTAAGTTGGTATGTTTTTTGTTTTTCTTCCCTATCTTTAACGTTTATGATTCTTTTCTGTATAGTTCGATTTGACTGCAACATGATTGCCTTGTGAACCTCATCTTGACCGGTCCCTCCGCATTTTGTCCAGTCGTCACTATAACCCTCACCTTGTTTCACAAAGCACAGCGGTTCGATCCCAGATACAACAATCGTTGCTGTTACGATCGCAAACGGATCGAAGGCGCTCCTCTTGGACTTACGGGAGACACCTAACGGAGACATAGTGCGACATGTTGACCGCTTAAGTCGCGTCATCGCATCGCGCATCTCTCTGCGATTATTTATCAAGACCCCTCTCCATTACATGACTCTCGTTGATATCAAGGCCGCTTTCGCTGCCGTCTTCACTCAGATCAAGATACGAATCTGTCGCACATCCGCCTTCTGTTCATCACGATTCCACAAAGATTCCTCATAGGAAGTTTAAATTATCCTTCTTAACACAACAAATATTTTTGAAGAAACATTCCTTGCATTTCTCAGCCTAATCTTCTTAGACGATCTGGAACGTCGTTCCTTAACACATGATTAACTAGAGCTTTTGCCTATCTTAAGAATGTAGAAACCATTTTTTACCACGATCAAAAGTAAATAAACAAATAAGTAAAACTCTCTGTCAGGACCACTAGCTAGAGGATCCTGTTTGCTCTGAACTCGAGAGGCTGTCATATATTCAACGCTCAGGAGTTTTTTTTTTTTTTTTGGATGGACGCCTCATTCTCACGCTCACATCCAGGTGCAAAACAACAAAAGTATCGGTGTCGGACACTCTACCATTATGTCGTGCGTCCGAATCAGTTCTGAGTGGTTTTTTTTTACCACTTTGCTGGTTTCAATGATTTTTTTTCATTGCCATACCTGTCCAGTACTTCGAATGCAATTTCGATTTCGCACCTACGAGATTATTTTCTTCATTTTTCTACATGACATCACTTCTCAGTGCTCAAGTATGGCATTCAACGTGTTGCTCTGATAGTAGATTCAGTATTGTGAGCAGAGGATATTCATACTCAACCTATTCATGGTCGTCTGAGTCTTGTTATGCTTCCCCGTGAGAACTCTTTCGTTTTTTCGAGAATTTTCTTTTCTTCTTTCATTTCATAAACTTGATACCTCTCTGAATAACGGGAACCGCTGCTTTGTTTAGTATATGAAATTGTGTGGATGGAAAAAACAGTACGCTACAACTTCTCTGATGCTCAGATGATTGATTGCGCAAGCGAGGAGACAACTTTCACGTTTTCAGAGCTGAGAAGCGAGCGCAACAAACAATTTGTTTATTTATTCACAGAATGCAGTCAAGATGCCTGTATATGTACAAAGCAAACACAGTACATATATTAGGTAGGGACAAAACAAGGAAAGAAATTAAACGAACGAATCAATTAAAATTAAGAATAAAAGTAGAAGGAAACAAATCCCTTCCGTTTCCCTGTGTGAGACAGTGGACCTGCAATAAGATCTGAGATCTGAATATAACACATGTTTTCAAAAAAAAAAATTTCAAAAATCAAACGCTGACAAGGAAAAAGGGAAAGTTAGGTGCTTTTCAGGGTATCACAGTTCGTGACCGAATAAAGCCAGGAAATAAAGCCAGCCATACATCTCTCTGGTTCCGTAGTTTCCTAGGATATTTGCAGTAGCGAATTCCAGCTTTCCACATTCCTCACCTTCTGTTTCATAGCATGACACGACCAGTCGAAGCGCTATTCATCCCCCGAGAGACGGTGTGCCGTGCGAGTTTTTTTTCTTCACGAACGTATCTGCCGTGACCCATTTTCGTTTCATTGTTAGCGTCCATTTAATTGGTGCTGGCGGCTCAGTAGCGCAACCACCTTTTTCACCGACATCTTCCACCCCGGCGCCAGTTCAGCCTCATCTTGGCATCTCAAATATTCCCGTAATGCTACCGCATAGAATATTCCTGAACTTAAGAACTGATTTTTTGTTGATGCTCAACGTGAGGAGCGGCTGCCTTCCTTCTTCCGTTTTAACTTCTTTTGGAAGAGTTAGTTGCTCCATCATTGGAAATTTTCTATTCCTAAATTGGTGTCTTCCCATTTTTTCCACATTACTTTGTTTCATGAGGCGGTCAAGATTTCTCGGTTACCCTGATGTCTTGTATTCAAAACATTGCTGGTTCTTTCACCTCAGTCACAACTTTCCGATTTCTGACAATTTCCTTTTCTTTCACTAATTTTCTTCTTTTTGGAACCATTTCTTTTTTCATGATTAGTATCACTGCCTGTCACGATACGATAGGAATTGAGTTCAGAACAGATTTGCACGCTTCCACGAGCAAGTACTTTTTGCGCAGCATTTCTCCCTCTTTTTGCAGGACTTAATAAGTGGGCGAATTCCTTTCGAGAGCAAATGTTGGCTGGAATTTTCTCATGCAAATGATTTTCTTCTTGCATGTGCACGCAAGGTTTAATCTAGCAATTCGCTTATGGTATCGTTCCTCATTCATCTCCTGCTTCTGTCAGTAAATACTCGAACGTTTCCACCTGCTTCTGGAGGAGAAAAGAAGTCTGTTGAGTTGCAGATGACCGCTCATCTCACAGGACCGCTATTTCTCTTACGCACTCAGTCTTTCCTTCGCATGTTATGTTGGTGTCCAGAAATTGATGTGTCATATTCGTCCTCATAGATTCGAAGTTTCCGCACTTCTCACCACTGTCAAAGGCGGCACCATTGGTTCTTTTGAAGAGAATGGACTGAAGGAGAGCAGTGGTTATCGGTGGATTTCAATAGCCGACTTCCATCTCGTCTATACCAGTCTCCGTTTCTTCCTCAATTCTGAAAAAAAAAACTTTTTGTGATCATTTTGAAGCAACAAAAATCTAACCGTCGCACTGTTCCTCTGCTTTGTTAGTTTCTAATCATCAGTTCCAGCAAGTCTTGCACCGATTGAGGAGTCTTCAAAGAACGATCCATCACCCTGTTGTACGGGCTCATTATATCTTCGTCTAATGTAAACTCTCTCTAGAACAACTATCTTTATTCAACCGTGAAGATAGTCCTTGAGCTTTTCTCCGAAATAATCGTGTATTCATGAATTCTTTTTATTGTTTGGGCTAATTTCCTACTTGAGTGAATAACTTTCTTTCTAATACTCTTCAATTTTACCTCAGGATTTCTCAAATGAAAAATAGTACTGATAGAGCTTTGGAACCCATCACTTCTGCTGACAGAAGACGAAAAATTTACTCCTTTTGTGGTTAATTGTGCTACATACATACTTCTGTTCCTTCAGAACATTCTGCAAGACTATTTCTTGAAAATGCTGCTGGGACAACTAACAAAATTTGATTTTTCGGTGATGGTCATGCATGGAAGTGCAGTAAATTTACTTACATAGTGTTGTGCCAGCTGCGATAAAGAATGAGCGCAATATCATAAGTTTATAGAAGCCTGTAGAACAATTGTAAACATTTTGATATAAACCTCTACAGATTTTTGTTGTAATTGACTAATACTGGCATAAATTAATTGAAATTTTAGTGAAAAAGTAGTGAATTACCACTACATTTCATCTGTAAATTGTAATATAATATTAGAAGGCACTCTGCAGAGCAATTTGAACATCGCTGCTACACTTACATTTGTAATCAGAACCGAGCATCTCATATGGGAATAGAAAGAGTGGGACCGAACCAACCTTTGACGGTTACTATGACGATACCTATGCACAGAATAGCTGTGAATTTGGTCGTCAACGGTTTTGTTTTCTTTTTTGTTACTGGAATGCAAATTGATTGACTACGTCTAAAGGGAAAACACTGAGAGAGACGATTAAAGGCTTTACGTGAATGCATTGAATTCAGAGCAAGAACTGACTTCCCTCCTTCAACCAGAGCTTGTGTGAGCTGCACGTCCCACTACAGCAGATGTCTCACTGTTACCGCGATATTCTGAAAAATTTTCTCTACTCCGCGAAGATCTTCATACACTTTTTTAAAG
This sequence comes from Necator americanus, assembly GCF_031761385.1. Lineage (NCBI taxonomy): Eukaryota > Metazoa > Nematoda > Chromadorea > Rhabditida > Ancylostomatidae > Necator > Necator americanus. The sequence goes on along the minus strand of NC_087373.1, from coordinate 17,919,234 downwards.
TTGGAGGGCAGCTTCCAAGTGATATCTCGGTTCCGCGAAGTCGGAGTTTTCGAGAGCGAGCCTCGCAGCTGGAGCGGCAAACGCCTCCGGAGGCAGGCGGCTGCACATTGATTCCTTGTGCCATCTCCAACCCACACTCGGCTCTGCTCCCCGTCTCATTCTCCATAACCAACTGCTCAGTACTCAGCGTGGTGTTGTCGGACTCCATCTATTGATATGTGCTTTCGCATACGCTAATTCCTAGATTGTGTTGTTTTTCGTGGAATATGTCGATGACGTGGATGATTCACACCGTTCAACGTATCATTTGCTCACGAAACCTCTACATTTACGTTCATAAAGTGCTTACTCGCATAAAACACAACGTTCACTTTAATCAGTGTCTCTCCTTCATCTTTTTCTTCACAAATATTTGTATTAAGCTCTCTGAAGTCCTGGCAACAACTAAGCGCAAGTTTTCTTCTCGCTCCCCAACATTTTGAGCTCCTCAGTTTTTCCCTGCGACACTGCGGTGCATTTCCTTTTTTTTGCAACAATGCCCCTTTGCGACTCCCTTGGTATGGATGTGTAGATACGTATGCATGATGTTTTGCTTTTTTGGTGTTTTTAAATGTTTGTATAGGTGTTTCCTCGATGAAACTCGAACTGTGTACCCACATAAGGTATATGGATAGTTATTTCATATATATTTCTAAGCATATCCTGTAGTTCCCCTACGAACCTACCGCTACATACAGCTCTGTTGCAAAAGCACTGTGAGGGCCCATCTTAAGGTATAACTGATGTAAGCAGACGTTTCACTTTGTGGTGTTTTCTGAACAAATCAACTACGGTGGGAAATGTGCGGTGCGGTGTTAAGTAAATTGAAAGAATCAAAATCTTCTATTAATTTCCCCCCAACACCCAACAAAAGTTCAATTGCAAGCTATCGAAAATCGTAATAGGTCATAACCGAAATAACAGAGTTAGTGAATCAACTGCTGCAACGTGCGTCTCCTAACCTTCTAACCGCCTGAAGGCATTACTCTGATGTGACAAAAGTGAGTGGTTTTTGTGAACAAAGCTTCAGAAATTTTGAGCCAGAGTTCTTGCAATCCTTGGAACAGCACACATTGCTATTTTATGTATATTTGTTTCCCATTTTAACACTTTATCATCCTCGAAGCCTTAATTTGAAGCTGCAGAAAATTTCCAATGGAATTCTAGGAATGGAATTCAAATCAGAAAGACGGAAAAGAATATCGCGTTGAACCTTTTCTTAGTGTTCAATAATGAATACCTGCCTGCACTCAGTCTCATTGTCGCTCATTGTCATTTGCTTTTAAATCTTCCAAATTTCCAAGCTACAGTATAGAAGTTACACTGTGGATGAAAGATAAAAAATAGAGAATTTGAATTGAATCAGTCTTTTTGGAATTTTGACGTGGTACAGAAACCACAGCGAAAGCTTAGAATTCGGGTTGTAACTTCATGGTTCTGCTAAATTATCCCCTAATCGTCCTAAAATGTCGTGAGAACCTTAGGAGATACGCTAGAACGCCATCCACCGCGAAGACATTTCAAGGATCTTTTACCACCGCGTCCCACTGTGTAGTATGAACCAAATAATATGGGTCAGAAGCAGTTTCTAGTGGACGTCTACAAACTGCTTCTGGCTCATCATCTATGGAATCATCTTTGTTCATAGTATGGTATTGTGTATCGATAGATCCAGCGGTACAAAACTCCTCAAATACATATCAAATTCAGAAAATGAAAAGATGAAAGTGGAATCTCTCATGCGCAGAGAAGTCGGTTTTGTTTCCCTTGGTGGTTTACTTTTAGCTTTCCATCTATAGTTCATCGGATAACTTAGGTAACAATATTTCTCTTTGTAACATAATGACAAAACAAACATAACAAATGACATAACAAAGGAACCTAGGTACATTCTTATATATTCCTCTATTCGACAATCATATATTGAAGTCTTTTCTCACCTCGAATACAAATGGGTAAAGAAAAAACTTTGAAATATGAGAAAGAAATACGTCTATGAGATACACAGATAGAATAGAGTCACATAATCTGAATCCTGGTACAATTGCGTAAGCGGCGGCGCTTGAAAGCGTGCAGTAGGACTCTTATTCATCTCTCCAGTCTGGGGCAAGCGAGCGTTCCACCCCAATCGCAATTTTAGTTTGCTCAGGTCGTTCTGACCTAACAACACATAAATTGCCAATCTTTAGAGATCATGTAAGTTTCAACTTTTCCATATGTTTCCCTCCTCCTCAGTCATCATCCAAGAAATTCGTAAGTTCAGTGATTGTCGTTGACGAGTTCCAAATCCTTGCATCGTATCTCTATGATCTCTCAGTTGCTCCATCGCTGAAAATACACCACCTCATTTAGTTGGTGAACTCACTCGAGTACGTTTTCCATGTCTCGGGATCCTCTGTAACGTTCGCTGAGCGCGTCTACTGGTGATTCTTTATGCAGTAGAAAGATGAGGACGATAAATATCCATTGCAATGCAGCCGTGAACAGATTCAGCAATAAACACACGGGCCACGATCAAATCCCCCTATTTTCCCATGGGTTTTCTAATTACGTCAATCACGTGATACGCTGCCTTTAAAGGCATCACCCCACGAATCTGGCGTGGTACAGGTTTCAGGCGGGTAATGCCTATACGGGGTCGTAGATTGTGGGGAAGAGGATGACCTCGTTCATCTTTCCCTGTATGAGTGTAAACTGACAACCCCTCAACGCTGTTTCTACGACGTCCTGTATTGCACCCTTTCGCCCTCTCGCCTGCGACTCGTCGAAAACCCATTCGGACGAATCGCAGGCAAGCACGAGGTGCAATGGCTGCGCATTGCAACAGAAGTCGTTGTGAGAAACAGTGCCGGGATCGTTCCTTTACACTGATACAGGAAAAAATGAACACCTTCTTCCCCACAATCTACGACCCTGTATAAGGATTATCCGCCTGAGACCCTTACCAACCCAGATTCGTGGGATGATGCCTTTAAGGGGACGAGGATGAGTGTTAGAAGACTGTATCATTGCGTCATAGTAGTATATCGATGATAGCAGTTGAGTAACCTCATACACCACCCCTTCATCGATCGACCAATACTGACAGTATTGTATTAGTTTCTACAATGTCGAAAACTTTCTCGTTGTTGACGTAGGCGAGGACGAGGACCAGATGGTAATCGCGGGAAAAACCTGTAACTCACGACACGATCTAGTTGTGGTCCATGCACCTGAAAAACTGATGGAATTCAGCTTCCTTTCAGAGTGAACCTCATGGTTGTTCTCGATATCCTCATGGGATCGAACTTCGTGAACAACTTATACTTGAAATGTTAAGTAAAAGCATTAGACTTAGTTTCGGGGGTCTTCCCAGTCGTTTTTCATCTGAATACGAACAGTTCGGCACAATGTTTTAGAGAGGGAGGTGTCGCAACGAGTACCTAAGCAAGCAGCGAGCAGCTGGATTGAAACATTCACAATCCGCGTGAAACGACTGGTGAAATGACGACGCGACACATCCTCATGTTACAGCTCGTGCATCAAGACCTCTCTATTATAGGCGGGAAACTCCCCGAACCCCTTTCATTTTGCTTTTTATGGTTTTTCATTATTTTTATTCGTATAATAGCGCATGTACAGGCTTACATAGTCTTAGTGAAGTCCTTCTTCAAAAGTCTTATACTTTGTTTTGCTCCTAGGGCGCCTCGAAGATCTCAGCCGTAGTGGTTGAATTTCTATCCCTTTTTTTCGCGTAATTGTGCATGATTTACATTTTTCACAGAAGTAACACAAAGATATGGCAGTCAAAAGTTTCTTTTGGTCTCAGGGCATCTCGTCAAGGACTTCACTTTGCAGGAATTCGATTTCCGCCCCATGTTTCATGTAACTGTCCCTAGTTAGTCTTCTAGGAGGGGTTTTGGGATTTTACAATGATTCGGAAAGGAACGAACGCTAATCATGCAGAACTACACAAAACAATTGGAAAGGAATTAAATCTCTACAAGCTGACTTCCTAGAGACGCGCTAGGAGCAAACAAACGATTAAATTAATTAAAAAGGACTCTTTTAGGACTACATAAGCTTATTCATGTATTATTGTTAGGAAAAATAGTGAGATACTATGAAAGGCAAAACGAAAACAGGTCTTCAGGTTACATCATAGTTTGCTCCGACTGTAGGGATAGTCTGCCTCAGCAGCTAAACCGATGGGGCACCTTGAAATTTATGATACAAACAAATCTTGTATGACAACTACGATGTAGTGAGAGAAAAGCCTTCTCCAGCCTTCTTTTTCGGCAGCCACAGGTTTGTCCCTACTAATTCGACAGATCCATTCTTGAGTAGCTACTAAACGATTTGGCCTCTTGTGCAATTGTGTAGGTAGCTCAACTCAGAGTGGCGTTTATTGAACTCATTGCGGCGTGGTGGGACCTTTGCTCAGCTTCACGACTGCACTAAAAGAACAGTTTTTCATCAATATTAGACATGTCAGGATACAGTACCTCTGTCTCTGCGTACACATATTTGGGTAGGCACTTAATTTCCCACTTATTCACGTGACTTTGAAGTTCATTTTTCTTGCTTCCACCACAAGAATAAAAGTAGAAAGTTGCAGTGCAAAGTTGCATGGGAACAGCCAATCCCTGTAACCATTGAGTTTAACTCGATGCTCACTACAAAGTCCAAATCACCAGAGTTTGAAATGAACTTAGTTTAGTCAAACTTAATTTCGTTATGTTCTGGACCAGCACAGCTCTTTTTGACGTAAACTTGCCCCTACATTTTGTAGCTCTCAGCTCTGGGAGGAACAGTGATGGGTTCTCTTCTATTCCCTCCTCCTTCCTTCAACCCCCTGCAGTCACTACCTATCAAAAACAAATAAATAGCTAATTAATAAAAAAAACAAATAAATAGGTAACTAGTACAAAACAAATAAATAGCTAACTAATAAAAAATAAATAGCTAATTCTGACCTTTTGTATGACCTCGCAGTGGTCGGACTTGTTGGAACTTCAAAACAACAAACGTTAAGCTATATAAACATGATACAGACCAGAGGGATTGTGAAGTCAAATAAAAGGTTAAAGTATAAATTCACTGGCGTACCAGTCCATTTGGGATATGGCAACGCGTATTACTGGAATCCGTAATCGTTGAGGTTCTGGAACGCGCTTTGGCCTATACAATGACCTGCGGGGGCCAGCCGATGATCAAGTCAGTGTTTTTATCCTCTCAGACGAGTCTGGTACCAATTTAGCGACCTCAGAGCGATGAAAGGCTTGGTTTGCACTATGGCGGTTTCGAACCCTCGACCGTGTGGCTACAACGGATCTCTAACCGACTGCCCACACTCGCCCCTGAAGTCAAATGGCTACCTTTTTATCTACTTTGATTACATTTAACTTTGTCAGAATAAATTTGAATTTAATCGAAACCTCTTTATTCTAAAATTCGACAAAAACCACTGCGACACGGCTTCGGGGCGGGTGTTCGCGGCACTGAGAAATTGCACACCAACCGTATGCTACATGATTCTAATCTTCCCTAAACCACTTAATCCATTCATACCTCTGAGGTCAACGAAAATTGGTTCCAAACTTCTCAGAAACGACTTTAAGAAACTCACCTGGTACAATTGCTAGCCTTGGCCCGATAGTGGCTCCTGAAGACCTGCATGAAATGTTTGCAAACGGTTGGATCAAAGTGACCTGAAGCATGGCGCTTTTTGCAGTTGTGTCCGAAGTAGCTGTAAGACCGTACTTATCTCTGCAATCCAACTGGAGATAGCGAAGCTCCCATCAAGAGAGCAACCGCCTGCGCAGTTGCTACATGCCACCACCGGGCCGTCTTAACTCGACTGTACCTCAGGCGAAACGCAGTCAATAATAGACGTCGCTCCACGGGCTGCTGAGGTGCATTCGAAACAACGAAAGAACATCAAACGCAGCAGGTGTTGCCCGTCACCAAATGTACTTACTATGGGATCTCACCAATCAATAATGAGCGCTCGCTCGTTGGCGCTCCCATCCACCGAATGAATTGGAGCTAGAATGAACGGATCCATCCTGTGCAAGCCACGGGAGAAATTGGTTCCTGTGAGCTGTATTCTGAGAGGCAGTAAACGGGTTGCGCTACACCTCCGCCGCTGCAAGGTTAGCCTCCGATCACAACATCAGACTTCTGTACGCAAGAGTCCACTGCCTTGCAGAAGCAGTGCTGTAATCCAGTAGTAATCCCCTGTTGGCAATAGCTCCACGATCCGTCTCTGCCCCAGAATTAGGCGTCGTATTCGGGGGAAGAGGTGTGGTACACGACTTTATATTCGTGCGATTCGTGACTTCTAACGTTGCTTGCTCCAGCTGTTTCCATTGATTATTCGCATCCATCTCCATCTGTTTATATATTTCTGACTGCTAGTGAATCGTTCTCGCCGTTTCAGGGTTGAACACGGGGGCATTGTCGACAAGTGCATTGGTGTCGTGCTGCTTCGCGCCATCTGTCGTCGTTGGAGATGGTGTTGAAGCCGCTCGAATTCTCAGAGTGCATCGCCGATACGCCCTGGTTCCGCCAGAACCTTCATGAGCATGAGGTGGCTCTCGAAGACGCCTACAAGAGCATCAAGAACATTGAAACACAATGTCGTGAACTTATCTCCTGCACAAGAAGTTGGTTTTTTTTCCTTAGTTTTCGTCTTTGATGTTTTTCTTTATTTTTATGTTGTTGCCTAAATCTAATACGTTCTGGAAAGTATTTTCCAATCACTAAAAATGTTTTTCTAACGAGATCTTGTTGTTTTTGCAACACAGTAAGAACATTGGCTGCACATAAGTTAGAGGGCTTTATGTGCACCCTTGCGGTGGATTGTGAGAACGGCGTATAACATCAGTAAGTTTGCGAACACAGATTTGTCTTCTGTGTTACTTCTTTTTAGTTTGTATTGTACTTCTATTTCTTTGCTTCTGCATCGATGCACTTTCAGGACTTGCAGCACATTAAATTGCTTTAGGCTACAACTAAGGCTTTACATTTCATGTGAGCGTCTAAGCTCCATTATTTTTAATTGCTTATGACGTAAGCGTCTGCTGCTGCAATTGCAACATTACCATAGTAATCGAAGATGCCGAAGACGTTCCCGAATATATGAATATGGTATAGCGCCTTTTTTAGAATTGACTTCTACTCACTTGTAATATGGTATAACGCTTTTTTCCGTTAACCCTTCGTAAGCGCGGGAACTGATCTAAAGGAAAACCCTTTCCTTCTAATAGAAAACTCCTCTTCATTTTACCAATGAATGAGATGACCCACAAACATAGGTGCGATAGGGAGGAGCCGGACCCTCCTCAGGTGAAGGGGGTCTAACTCATGGGGTGCAGCTCAAGTGATGAGGATCCCTTCGCCGACCGTCCAAAAGTGAAGGGGGTCGGTGTACCGGCTCTGACTATTGCATCTACACCCACAAATGCGGCCCACATGCTGTAGACTCCGAAAATCCTGCGCACTCTAAAATGCGGACCATACCTGCAATTCTTACTTCCATTCAGCTGAGAAATGAGAAATGCTGGGAAATGCTGTCGTAAATTGGCTAGATTAGTGAGGGTGCATGACTCCTAATCAGCTGCATTCAATGTTCAACTGTGTTCGATTTCAGATCGGCCACTGGGCTGCTCCCGTTCACATGTGAACTTTAGATCTGAATATTGTGCATGATGTCTCAACCCCGTCCCTCATCCCATATCTATCGTATCGTATCTTATTTGGGTTTTCTTGCTTTGGACGATTATCATGGTAAATACAAATGGAATTAGAATACCTCAAAAACAAGGAATTGACTAGTTATTTCAGAACTTACTAGCAATCTTTCGAAAATAAGTATAAGGAAGGCTCCTATTTTTTTAGAATCTTTTTAGTATTGCGTTGAGAAGGAGATTCTCGGTTAGTTTGCGAACTGGATGTCAGAGGTAGGTAGTTGTATGTTGTCTTCGGTCGGTCGTCCTTCACTATTTTGGTTCTGAGGGAAGTTTTTCGCCGTTCACTTCCGGTAGTTCCCATTCACTTTAAGAGCGCAAATTTTGCGAAATTTGACAGGAATTAACTTAAAAAAGGATCATTTGCTTCATATGCATAACAGACAAGTTGTAACATGTAGTTAATTGTTTCTAACACCGAGTGGAATCCACAGAAATTTATTATTCTTATTTTTGTACTTTCTTGCATGTTCAATTTCACTGCTTCTTTTTCTCGTGACATGATTCATGCGAATGACCATTATTCACTTGCCAAGCGTCATAAATAACCTTTATTTTTAAATCACGAATTCTTCTGTATCCTCTATAGCTTTCCTCCTACAGAAATATAGCAGCTGATTGCAACAAATACCTGAATACAGTAGGGAAAATGGTTTCCCAAAGAAATCGAAAGTCGCTCGCATTGTATTCGTGTGAAGTGGTCTTTTCTTTTCTTTTCTGTTCATGGACAGAATACTCGAAAAAGTATTGTGTTTATTCCATCATGAATATTTCGTCAGTCTTATTATCTTTCCCTACAGAAATTATTGCATTGCTCTTAATGCCCGTGGATCCTTTGGATTTTTCAAAGTTCTCTTCATCTGAAATGTTCTAGAAGTTTTTGTGGTAAAGGTATATGAAGGGGCCCAAATGCGAAGCTATCGCCATTTCGCTTTCGAAGTGTCAGCTTCTGAAGACGAGGAGCTTGAGATTTCACGACATGCGACATCGTAACTTGACTTCGAGAAGTGAACGTCCTAAATGATCTCGAAAGGGCTGTGTTCAAATGAAAATCAATCATATCACATTTTTCGCGCCTATCCATGACGTGCAGAATTGACAATACTTACATACACGATTCTTCTCGATTAACTATAAGTAGATAGACTAATACACTAACTATAAGAGTTTTGTAAAGTTATCCTCGTTTTTACTGACAGCTGCAATATACTAGAGTGAAAACGGCACAAACTCGGTGTGGTTGTGTTGGTTCGCTCGAAGCAGCGCGGAGGATCCAGGATTTTTCGTTAGTGTAGAGTACGCTTCCGCTATTTGCAGAGCTTTCTCTCGCTCAAAAAGCCTTCGCGAAGACACTCACAGAGTTCAAAATTGAGACTGTGGGGACGACTCAAACAGACGATGAACGAGTGATTGGTACTGTTCTATTGTTTACCTTTCCATTTTTCCTTGCATTGATGTTGACTAATACCGTTTGTTCATTACAGGCAATTGTCTGCGTGAATTCGGTAAGCTCATAAACCAAGTAGAGGAGGAACGCACTAAGATTTTGAATGAGGCTGAATCTCACTATCTGGAACCGCTCAAGAGGTAACTGCCCAGTTTTTGATTAACTAATTTTCGTTTTTACTATTTCTTGTAGTTATAATTTCGCTTCGATTTAGATTTCGGGTAGAGGCAATTGGTAGAACTTTACATGAGGAGAAAAGGAAGTACGAGAAAGAAAGCGCAAAATTCTATCAGAGTCTCGAAAAGCACCTTCACTTGAGTACGGTGCGTTTATTGCAAATGAAATTCATCGCACCTGCCGACGTTCTATTTGGAAATGTCTCTTACAGTTGGTGACATTACATAACTAATTTTGTTTTTCAAAGCGTCGTTTTTCATTTGCTATGTCTTCAACTTTGAACCAAAACTCAGTAATATTTTGATTTCTCTTCCGTGTTGTGGGCCTTTTCGGTTAATCGCAGGGAGAATCGTTCTTGTAGTTGATTGAGGATGGTCGCAAACTGAAGTGGTCATAAACGATGAGCAGAACTATGCCGTCTACTTACTCTATATTAACTAGACAGAGTTACGGAATAAATATAGAGGGAGTTACGTACCTGTCATTAAGATTACTTCAAACGATGTTAGAACCATTTTTCACCCGAGAGTTCTAACTACGTTTGAGGATGGTTATGACAGTTGCTCATGGAATTTTGGCTTTTTTCATGGCGCTTTAATTTTGTTAGAAGATTCGAGTATAGTTCTAGCTATTGAAGATGACTAAGTCTATGTGGAAATCCATTCGTTTTGAAGAAATACTTCATGATTTTAATCTCAATTAATTAGTTTATTAAGTTAATTCTCAGGTCTTCTAAGCTGATCTGTATGCACACGCTGGGGTTTCCCAGCGGTGAAAATAACTGGAATTGTTGAAATAAAATTGTGTGGTGCTCGAATAAATGACTGAAACCAACGGAAATAGTTTGGCTAAGCTGAGAATACACAGGCCAAAAAAATAGTTTTAAAAAGGCCTCATTCTTTGTATTCATGGTAATGAAACTAGTGTACTCCTTGAGCCAGTTTTGAAGATGGACGACCTAGCATCTTCTTGCTGCTCTTGACCGCTTAATGACGTCGGGTTCCTCTTGCTGGCTTTAACCCTGCAAAATTGTATCCGGCTTTTGCACTCAGCTCTCAATACGAGGGTAGGATATTCGGAATTCAATGCATTATAAATGACATGATAAATGTTGTGAGGATAATGAAATGCAAAATAAGTTGTTCAAAATGCTTCTTAAAAGTTTTCATTAAAAAAAATGAACATACTGTCACATGTATCTAAACTAAGCATAAAAAAGTTTCCGCTGTTGCTGCACGATCAATCGGATGTTCGAATCCAACGTAGTGCCTTCATAGATCTCAAACGAATTCTAAATTGAAGTCGAACGAGTAGGGGCATCACCTTAGGGAGTGATCAACGCTGTGCACTTTATCCGTTATTTTTCGTTCCATGTAAGTGAAATGGACCCAACCAGAGGTGACTTCATGTTGAGTAGATTGAAATCGAAGCAAATGTTATTTCTTCATGGATTGCACATTGCTTCGGCACTCATCCGTTATTGCAGATTCAATATATTGAAGATCTTTCTATATATTTGGATAACTATTCAGTACTTTGGTGGGAGACCCTGCCTGTACGCAAGGTTGCCGGGCGGCGCAGCGTGATGTTTTCGTTAAAACGATCGGGGACCAATCCCTGACAAAAGTGAGAGTTCTGCATCCAGCGTAGGAGAATTAAATGAGCACATTTCTCATTCAAGATTGATGACTTTTCATGTCATCACGCAAAAAAGATGTCATTACTTTGTAAAAAAAGACATCTACAAGTGTCATATACATATACATAGAGGAGTAACGTTAGTGCAAAGTAGTTGCTGAATAAGGACATTCACAGTAAATTTCATGCAGTGCAAAATCCAAGCTACTAGAGAAAGATTTTGTCTATTTTAGTGAAGAAAACTTGCTGTTTCCTTTTTTCTAGTGTTTCTGAATTTTTCTCATACTTTTAGATTATTCCTAATCAGCTTTAGAGAGAACCAAGCCAACTATGGAGATAAAAATTTGCTAACGTAGCCGTGCAACAATGAGATGCAAGATATGAGCTAAATTATTAAACTTTGTTAGAAGTCATATATTGAAGAATAGCCAAAAATCCAAGTTTTCGTATTTTTCCATTCTTCAATATATGACTTCTAACAAAGTTTAATAATTTAGCTCATATCTTATAAAAATTTATTTAATTTAATGTTGTAAAGGAGGATTTTTCCAACCGAAATCTTGTTTTACTTTTTTCATATTTATTTTCGTTCTCTCAAAAGTTTGTTGAAAAGAAGTTGGGAGATTTGATACCTTTTCTCAACTGATCTTCAAAGAAAGAAAAAAACCAGAGAACCTCCATGAACGGTAATTCCATTGTTTTACAGTGCAAGGCTTTCTCTACAAATCTCTTTCTATTACTCTAAAAACACACCATTTGCGACTTTCTAGGTTTTTTTTTTGGCATCAACATGTATGTGTATACACCAGTACTGCATTCATCTACAGTCAGGGTTAGCGTTCATCGCAAGAATCACCTCCAAATCGCGCACAAAAGTTGTGAATTTTCATTTTATTCGTCCATATTTCTTTTGGCGGGTGTGGCGCAGTGAGTTAGAAGTTCGCTGTAGCGGCACGGTCGATGGTTCGAAACCGCCGTAGTGCAAACCAAGCCTTTCACCCCTTCGGGATAAATTGCTCCCAGATTTGTCTGGGAGGATAAAAACACTGATTTCATCATCGGCTGCCCCTGCAATTCATTGTGTAGGCCTACACGCGTTGGGGAACCTCAGCGATTATGAATTCCAGTAAGAACACGTTGGTGCATCCCATGTGGATTGATACTTAGTGACGTTATTTTTAGTTTTCTATTTGTTTTACTTACTTTTATTTAATTTTCAATTAGTATATGACCGACTATATTAGGGAGAATGGAAAGGGAAGGGAGGTCGTTCTTGAGACGTTCTTGTCCCAACTATTTGCTTAATTGTGATTGCTGTTGATTTTTCTTCTCCTGAAAGATATGTGTTCTAGGATCGCGATAAAGTTTTATTGATGTTACCTTTCTCTTTCTTTATATAGTAATTTTATCAAACCTTTTTTTTTTTTTTGGAAATGTGACATTCGATTGAGCTCTTGGGAAGTTTCTTAATTGTGAAGAGAAGTATTTTAGAAATGTTTTTTTTCTGGCATTGACATTGTTCGCTTTAGTTTTTTTTTTTGAAACGCAAGCAACATTCACCACTTTCAGGTGCGGAAAAACGATTTTCGCGAAGCTGATGCGCAGTTGGACATTCAGCAGCACAGCTTTTGCAAGGCTTCTTTGCAATATGTTGCTGAAATTCAGTCGGTCCAAGAGAGAATGAAATTCGAGTTCGTGGAAACTCTTAGCTCATTCCTGTATTCTTGGCTGACTTTTTATCATGTTGGTAAGTCCTAATTCCTTTTTTTTTTTTTGAAAATAAAGTCAGTATTACAAATTACATTACATTACAAACATTACAAAAAGGATTCATTGTATTTATGTAGTGTTCATTCGGCGCAGATATTCTGAAACACTAAGCCATGCTTGTTCGATTCGCTCAGCGCAGAGGGGAAGGGAGAAGCGAATGTGCAGTGGATTTGTATGTGTTGAGCGATACTGCTCTTCGGTTGTAGAATTCCAAGACCGACTATCCTACACAGTCGTTAAGAGTAGTCACCAAGCTTGGCCCTGTCATGCCTCGTCAGAGCAATTAGCGATTGTGCGTGTCCTAAAGAGGTTCGCTTTCGTTGGCACCTAAACAGCTGACTCTGCTTACCTACCGCTAGTCATACGCTGCATCACCGACTAAGATATAATTCACCGTCTACTAAATTGTTTGGGAGAATCAGACACATTCACTGCAATATTGTGACGTGAGGTGATCTCAATTTTGTAATCGTACCAGAAGCAAGAGAAATCTTCACGTGAAATATGAGATTAGGATGTATCTAATAGCTTCAAATTACGTGCATAAAAATTTCCGTTAAAACGGAACATTTCAGCCTTCAAAAGTAACGGTAATGAGAATTATCGTTAACCTGTAACTCCCAAGCTTTTTTGTAGCCTAATTTATTTCTGGACAGAGGGACCTTCTGTATCTCTGACTTCTTGGAACTTACAGGAAAAAAAGAGTTCAAATTTTGTAAGATTTCTAGACTTTCTGAAGGTGATATAAAGATGAATTCACTCCCTTTCCCTTCATTAGAACACCATACAAAATCTCATGTTCTTATTTCGACAGCTCATACCACTGTTCTTTGTATGTTTCCTTGCAACTGCGCAATTGGTGACGATGTGAGTCCTCCAGCTGTCTAAAGATACGTTCTGCGCTGCTTTCATTTATTTTTTTCCGCGTCTTTGGGGTTAGAAGAACATCTAAGACGGTTGTCTGCGTCTTGATGAACGACTGGAGAGTGACCTCTTCGAGGTATGTTCGCGTATCCGCCACCATATCCACTGGGCACGTTATGTCTCAGGTCTCCACTGGGCATTCGCGGAGAATCCGCCTTTACCGTTCCCCGTGTTCATCATATCACAAAATTTAATATGCGAAATCTACTGGTGAAATTTGGCTAAGATGAGTTAATAAAATAGAATGCAAATAACTGAAAGTGATAAATAACAAATAACAAAGAAAAATAACTTTTTTTGTAACAATTAAATGCAAGGTAGATTACAAAGTGAATAGCACTTAACTACACGCTAAATTCGCTGTAACATCTTTCGACTATATCGTTCTGCCTTCCTTGATTTGATTAAGGTCACGTAATCCACGAGGATTTCAAGCCGTTTCTGGATGGAGTGCAAGACAGAGTGCAGAAGGTTTTTTTTTCTGTTGTTCGGAAAGCACGTTTAATTTTGGTTGAATTCTTCTATTTCTTTTCATTAAGACAAAGGAAAGTTATATGGCTACAATCGCTGAAGCTGAAGAGCTTAAAGAAAAGATGCTTAAAACGCACACAAAAGCGGTGTGTTTATAGAGTTTATGCTGTGTAATCATCTCAATATGCATAGCATTTAACAACATTGATAATTTCAGGGTCAAGCGGGCAATACACCTGGAACAATTGCAGGAGGATCGGAGCGTTCATCGACCATCAAACAGGGATATGTATATATGCAAGAGAAAAGCAAGCTACCTAGTCAGTTCGTTGTATCATCTTATTCTTTTTACTCCAGTTGACTTTTTTTTTTAAAGAAACGATAGGACGAGATGTGCTTGCGGGAAAGTGGACCAAATACTACTGTGTATATTCTAAAGAAACTAGGATTTTCACAATGATTCCTATCACTGCAACATCGAAAACGGTATGAAATTTGTCAGTAAAAAAGTTCTTTAAATTTCGAATGATCAAACCGAGAAAGTCATTCCGGACCTTACTCACTTTAGTCCGTTTCGAGCCTAAGGTTACTTTCAACTGAAGGAGTTGAATTCAAGAAATTTCTTCTTTCCTGGGCGGTGGTTTGGTGCTCATCATGCTGTATAATAATGCGCTTAGTCCTTGTATGTGTCTGTGTGTGAAACGAAATTCCAAAACGGCAACAGGTCCACCGGCATCAAATCGAATTGGTGCGCCGGTGCCTGAAAGCTATAAAATGGGGTGAGACGGGTCCCACGGCTTTCAGTTGGTCCATCGGTGCGGCGAACACATCACCACATTTCCTTGGCGGCCTCCCTCCAAGGCGTTTAGCATTACTTGGGATTCATTCTAGCGTTCTTTCAGTCCATCTATCATCTACTCTTTCCGTAATGTGGCCGACCCATCTATGCTTTGCTTTGGGTATATATATATATATATATATATATATATACCGAAAGCATATGTATATATGTATACATATATTGTATATATGTAATATACGCATATATATATGTATATATATATACACATATATATATATATATATATATATAATATATTCTACTGGTTTGCAAAGGCGGGATATTGCTTTTAAGTCAGAGCCGCGAAGACCGGCTAGGTGTTGTAAGTGTCGGTTAAACTTCAGAAGACATCTCTCAAGGGCTCTGTAGCTAGTGAGTAGTTTCCTAGACGTGGCAGAGTGTCTACCCAATCTCCGCTGCGTAACAGAGCGCTGGAAGAACTGTCGAGTCAAATAGATGGGAGGGGAGGGGGAGAGAGATTTTGATCCGTCAGTTGGCCAGTAGCTTTCTTGACGGGCGCGAATACTGCCCACGCTGCTCTCATCCTATTCAGTTCTTCCTTCAAGTCGTTTTCCATATTCACAGAACGTGCGAGGTATACGTATGACGAAGTTTCCACGCTTTGGGAGCCTTCGGCCTTGTATCTTCCTTCAGTTTTTCTTGCAGTCCTATTCTCTTCCCTGCTTCGTTCAATTTCTTTATCAACGTTTCTGCTCCATTGGTACCTCTCGAAAAAAGAACGATGTCGTCCGCAAAACGAAGGTTGGAGAGGAATCTTCTATCAGCACGTATACCCCTTTCTTTCCAAGAAAGTGATTTCAATATCCATTGCAATGCAATTGTGAGCAGCTTCGGCGAAATAGTATCGCTTTGTCGTACCCCCTTTCCGATGGGTATGGTGAGGGGGCTTCGGAAAAGCTGTATACTAGTGGTTCATCGATCGTAGCAATTAATTATTTTTCTCAAATACGACGCGTCCACACTTTGATCGACCAGCGCTGACAGTATTGCATTCGTTTCTACGCTGTCGAAGGCTTTTTCATAGTCGATGAAGCTTAGAACAAGGAGCAGGCGGTATTCTCGGCAAACCTCTATGACCCTCGACACTGTCTGAATGTGGTCCAAGCAGCTGAATCCCTGACAGAATCCAGCTTGTTGTTGCGGATGGGCTTCACCCAGCGTCCTAGATATGCACGTGAGGATGATCTTGGTGAATACTTTGTATAACACGCTTAGCAAGCATATCGGACGGTAGTTCTGAAGGTCCTCTCACTCACCTTTCTTATGAATAACAACTGTTTGCAAAGTCTCCCACTGGTATCATCAGGGAGCCACCTTGCGACGTCTTGCCAAGACGGTGAGGAATCTTGACAGTGCTTTTCTCTTAGCTAGGCTTCCGATTCCGAGAACTCGGAATGTGGCGTCGAACTCCTCAGCCTGCCAGAGGACGTACCTTCGCTATGCATCTCAGTTCGACACCCAAAGTCACTTCTGCGCCACTGCGAGGCGGTAAACCATGGTGGAGATTGCCCTTTCAAGCTGAGAAGGTGGTCGTTAAAAGACGTCGTGGATTTAAATAACATTTGCTTGTACTCTATGGAGCAGACTTTGAAATGTTTCTGTTCTTTGGTGCCTTAAAATTATGCCTCTGGCTTATACTCACATTAATGAAGTTTGTTTTGTGATGCCTCTCGAACTGTGAAAGGCGCAGGGTCAGTATATAAAGTATTGATTATATAATGTTATATACGCAGTCAAGCGTGTGATGGGATTTTCCCATTGGGGGTCGTAAAGGGAGGGGGTTGCAAGGGGAGGGGTCGTCAGAGAGATGATCGTAAACGAGTGAGCAGTGGAGCAGTAGGTGAATGGAACATACCATGCTAATAATGACAGAATATTAAATAATATTAATCAATTAGATGCGTTACATAATATTATATTGAACTAAGAAATATTTTTAATAACATACACAACAAAATATTATATTACAAAGTACATAGACATCGTGGAACTGGACAAAAAAGAATGAGATGCATAAATCGACTTAGAGATGAACACCGAACAGGAAAAACGAAGAAAGGAATCAACATTTTGTCTTGACAATGCACAATGTGTTGACAATATGACAATTGACCTCGCAGGTTCGAGGTTTGGCTGGGGTACATTTTTGCAAAAGGGATGGAAATTTGGAACAACTTTTAGAAAATGAAGAATTTAATTTTACGCAGTTTACAACAGTTACAACAGTAAATTTAACAAAATTTAATGACCAAAAAAAGCTCAGATTCTGTGCACACTGTTAGGTCTGGGAGATCGCGAATAACTTCGTAATAAGCGGACTAAAAGAAAAAGTTTAGGTAGCTTTCAAGAGAAGGAGGTTTGTTCTAAAAAACCATCGTTTTGCTGTATTTTTCACCTCCTTCTTCTTTTTGGAATTTTGATGGGGACAGAGATGGGAGAAATGGCACTTTTCCCATCTCTGTCCCGTCAAAAATTTACGGCATTTAAAAAAAAAATCACCCATATATTTGGATGGAGGGTCTGAGAAAACCCCTACTTGCAAAATTTCTCCTTTCCGGACCGTCTGCTTTTCTCAAAATTTGGATGGGACAAATCCAAAAAAAGTCAAAATATTTGAAACTTCTTCCCATCAAAATCCCAAAAAGACGGAGGTGAAAAAATGCAACAGAACGACCAGTTTTCAGGACAATACTTTTTTTTTTTTTTTTTTTTGGGGGGGGGGGGGTCGTATTCGAGAGGGTCGTTTCCCATCACCACCTTTGACTCTGGTTATATAGTGAGTGTGAAACTTCAGGCGGTCACAGTCGTCCTCGTCGCTTTCTCAATTAATTAATAACCGCTACGTTTTCTTCCTGTTATCCTATCATTTTTGGGCATGTTGCTCCTTTTCCAATTATTTTCCTTGAGCAATCTTCGTTTACTAACAAGTTCCTCATTTTGAACTTCCTCTACCTACCTAATTTCCTTATGAGTTAGTTTTGTCAAATAGTTTCAAATTGTTTGTTTGGATTCCTCCTAAGCGCCCTTTCGTCCAGTCCGCGCATTAGTTAACTGTTGGGATGTCAGTCAATAGGGATGCTATCTGTAAATTGTCAACTTTGATAATGCAAGACTTCATCGCAGTTTCTTAATGCAAGTTTAAATGTCGTTGTTAATATCGGTCAAATCAATCCCGGCCGGAAGACAGACAGATATGTTATGGTATTGGATTTTAAGTTAGCAGAAAAGGCATGACAACAACATCTGACTGTATTACGTCTAGTTAAGTAAGGATCAAGTGATTGTCTTAACGTCCATGGCAGGTCGATGTTGTCGTAGACAAACTTTGCGGGAAAAATTCCATGTTTCGGTTACTGAAGAGGATGCGCCGCTTTTGAATCGCAACGCCTCGTAAGTGAGAGCCATGGGTGCGATAGGGAGAAGTCGGACCTTCCTCAGGTGAAGGGGGCTTAGCTCATGGGGTGCAGCTCAAGTGAAAGGGGCCCGCCCAAAAGTGAAGGGGGTAATTTTGCCAACCATTTAAAAGTGAGGGAGGTCCCTTCCCCAACCGTTCAAGTCTATGGTGAGAGGAGTAGTAGCGACTCATGTTTCTTTACTGTTTCGACTTGTTCCAATGATCCACGTAACTGCGACGAGTGGTTGATGTATCCAGTGAGGGCAAGGTCGCAAAAATCACAATTTCAACATTAGGCAGTTTTGATAGCCGTCATATAAAAGGAAGAGTCTTTTGTCTTGATATTTTTGTGAGAGATTCGTAGTGTCTTTTGTCTCGTCACCTCACTACCTGCATACTGCCATTTTCTGAAAGTGTCGCTCAAAAAGTAAATGTTTTCGTATAACATATAACGTTTTATATTCATTGTAATAGGAAGGCTGGAAATTGCTATATGCGCTTTCCAAACCACATAGCGAATCATAATTGTGAGCAACGTACGCAGTAGTCGTAGTAGATACTTTACTTTATAGATTTGTGTACTAGAAAAAAGTGTAGAGAAGGTAATAAAAACAATAAATTCATGAGATTGGTATTTTCTGATGTCTTCTACTGTAAGTGACTTTGACACAATTGCAGCAACTTTCGTCGCCTTAGACGCCTTAGACTTTTTACTCGGCCCTTTGAAGGATATCTTGGTGGATTTCATTCACTTGAATTTGAAATTCCTTTCTCAAACTCCTAGCTACCTGACGTGGCAAAGAACCCAGCTTGCTTCTCACGTAATACACCGCAGTTTCCCATTCTTCTGTCTATTGAAACAAAACTCTGCGATAGTTCTGTGAAAAGCATTAATATTGACAAATGAGCCAAAGAATAAAGGGTATGAGAATCAGTAAACTAGAAAAAACATATGTTTTGACCAAAGTAACTACATTTGTAGTTAGCGTGTGCTAAAACACACGTCATTTCTTCTTAAGCAAAGACAGTACAAAATCGATAGATATTTGTGTGCGGGGGCGGGTGCAGTGTAGCGGTTAGAGGTTCCGCGGCGTGCACGATCGGAGGTCCCGCGGCGTGCAGGTTCGAGTCCGCCCAGTGCTTACCAAGCCTTTCATCCCTCCGGTGTCGATAAATTAGTATTAGACTTGTCTGGGAGGATAAAAACACCGACTTGACACATCGACTAACCACCGCGAGTCATTGTATAGGCCAGTTACACGTTCGTAAACCTCAAACGATTCTGAATTGAAGTGAACGGGGGGGAGGGGCATCCCAAGCAGACTGATTAACGCCAGAAACTTTTATCCTTTTATTTGTGTGCGAAAATTAAAAAAAAATAGTCTGCGTTCTATCCTAATCGGTTAGTAATACAAACCGAAGCTCATTCTGAAGTTTAGCAGCTCAGAATTAAGCTGAGTGATTTGACAAGCATTAATATGTCAAGTCTATGTTGAACTGACGACGCGTGGTTCTTGAGCAACAGCAAGCGGTGAAAAGCGTAAGCGGTCTCAGAAAACAGTTCCTAAACTCGACCACCACTGGTGACGCCAACAAGAACTTTTCTCAACTCTGGACCACAGAACATCTCTCTCTCTCTCAGAAATCACCAATGATGTCTTCGTTCATTCTATACTTTACTTTTAGATTTCTGCGACTTCTTTTTTGAATCAGAGGTCGACCATCACAGAGGCAGGAAACTCTGGATTGTAAGTGCACATGCACCTACGGAGACCGTCGAGGATGGCAGTAAGGACGCGGTCTAAGACAAACTCAATGCATTAATGTCTAAAATACCCAACCAGCAGGTGGACGTTGCCGGAATCGACGCAAAGAGATGGGACTTGAACAACAACCCGATGTGCTAGGAAGCTGGTATTATCTGGCTGAGTGCACGTTGGATAATGGTAACTGTTCGGTCGAGTTATGTGAACAGACGGACCCCATCATCCCTTACACGTTTAAGAAGAATGATCGACGCCATCAGCTTCAAGACCTTGCTGAACTAGAAAACACCATCAGCTCCTGAACTTGAGCACGTTGATATACCGGCATATGCGATTAACGAAAAAACACCGACTTAATCGGAGGTTCTGGTCTATTTCCAAAAGTTGAAAAATGGAAAAGCTAGTAGAGACGACGGGATTAGCGCAGAAATACTGAAGCATCTTCCACCGTCTGGGATTTTTGAGAAGACAAAGATCATCCGTTCAATATACATAGACGAAAGGATACCTTGTCGATAGTTTTCTTCTGAATCCTTCCGCAATTCTGAAAGGATACCTGACTCGTGGGACATGCTATCAGAATTGCCCTCCACAAGAAGTTATCCGTCACGGACCCTAGGAATTATCGAGGTATCTCTTTGCTATGTGCAAGGTTTTGGACCGATTTATTGAACACCGCGAAGATCTACGAGGGGCGAGAGAGCTAGCTTCCGTACTGCCGTGTTGCCGATCTACGATTGACCAAGTGTCCATCTTCAGGAGAGTGATCGAAATCTGGCAGCGCCATTTGAAGCCAATGCAATTAGCCTTTCTGTACTTCGAAGTCGCTTTCGGCTTACGTTATTGGGACCGTCTTCTTAACGCGCTTCGCGCCGTTGGAGTTCCAGGAAAGTCGATTCGCTTACTTGATAACATGAATAAGAGAACAACTGCTGCAGTTCGAATACCAGCCGGATGTACAACATCGTTTCAGGTAGTAACTGGAGTAAGATAAGCGACAGTGGTCAAGCTGCGAATTTACCTATCCCGCAACTCGCCCCATCGTGATTTACGGGAACGTAAGCAAGACCACCTAAGGTGATGGAGACTCTTGATTGCACGAAAGGAAGCTGCGTGAAAGTAGTCGATGTGGTGTTCCGGCAAATGACACGTTGAAAATGTTAACATCTCCCACCGGTATCGGTATCAACATCTTCTTCCATCAAAGTTGCTACAGCAAATGGTCTGAGGAGATTAGTGGATTGCCTTGCTCCACGTAAGGAGTTCGTAGGATATAAGCTGGAGAAGGCCACCTGGCCCAAAACGTAAGTTCTGGACTGAGGTGGTATAAGAGGACTTGAGGACACGTGGATATGCAGTTCAGACGAGACGTAGATTTCGCGAATATGGAGTAGCGATTGATTCTGTGCAAGTTCTCGTAGAAGATCGAGAAAGTTGAGCATAACTATGTTTGAAAACGACACACCTCAACGAGATGCTTAGAAACGCTTCAGACGACAATATCATTCCGTATCATATCATATCATAAGTATATCAAGTCAAGTCATGCCCAATATACGTTCTACTTCAGTACTGCAGCGTAAGGATGTCCATGAGAAAGTATTAGCTAAACAAAGCAACAATCTGAATGAAATTGAGGACGAGAATGCAGGAAATCTAGGACGAGTGTTTTTTCAGTTCTTCCGCTTCTCTGACATGAATCTCCACACAGAGGAGTCAAGCAAAATGAGGTCCGGACAGTTCGAAGACTAATGGTGCTTGTTCAGGCAGCCGAAGAATTGCGCTGCACGTAGGCAGTCGCTGTTTTCGATCTAAGACCGAAAGCCCAAACTCTTTGTTGATCATAGTTGGTTCTGCAGCTTCAGGAAGAAGTTGCTTCTTCAAGACTACATCTTGTTAAAGTTGCGTCTTAGAGCTACATTTCTCCGTTTACTTGAACAATGACCTTCGAATGGTCGAACCTTATTCTGTTTCCTTATTAATTGTTTTCTTCTCTGTTTTGGAACATGGAATCAAAATGAAGAATTTGAAAATCAGCGATGAGTATTGATCCTTGGTTGGTAGTGAAAGGAAAACTTAAATGAAATTCTTGTGTATCACCCCAAAATGGATGATGGCGGTGAGCGTTACACTGCATCTTGGGAATGCACCCGGATAACTTGAGGATAAAGGAAGAAGAGACTATCGTTGTTCAATCAATTTGGAATGCTCCCTAGACAACGACTTTTGGAGATCAACCGACGTTATTAACTTTCCAGACAAGTGTGGCACCAATTTATATACCCCGGAGTGATGAAATGCTTTGTTGACTCTGCTGCGGTAATGAACCATTGACCTTGAAGTCCAACGGAACCTGTTAGCATTGCGCTCTCTAAGAAAAGAAAAATAAAATATGTTGCGACCTTTCAAAAACTTCTTTTGAAGATTCTCAAAAGAAAATCCTTTTGTACTTGCTGAAATATCCTATGGAATTTTGCAAGCAAACGGACTAGTTTTTAGTCCGATTTTAGTCCTCACAGTATTTTAAACTAACAGCCACAAAAATTTCACAATCGCTGAGATTATTTCAGATCAAGCGAAAATAAATACAAAGAAATGGAAAGATTTCTTTTCATTTTCAACAACGTCTTCCCATCATATCCTGTTGCATTCTGTTGCAAATGTTTTGTTGTTTTCTTGTTTTGATCTAAGCAACGTTTTTTTTTTCGTTAAGCTAAGTAGTTAAGCTTTGATTGGCCCTATTGTTACATGAATATGAAATGTGAAACCTTTTCCAGGATATATGAAGTGATCGCGATACTTTTCTGGGCCTTTTCGGCTTATTGGTGTTATATTTCTAAGGAGGTTTTTTGCAGGATATGAAAGGCGCTTTGGGTTTATCAGTCTCATTTAAGCTGAAAGAGTGCTTACGTCGTTCATCGGACAGCATAGACAAAAGGTAAGCAAATATATCCTGATTATCTGAATCTCGTTCTCTCTTTTAAGATTCTGTTTCGATCTAATTGCCGATGAACGACCTGATGTCATGACATTTCAAGCACTTTCCGAGGAAGATCGTCGGCAGTGGATCGATGCAATGGATGGGAAACAGACCGTAATTACTGAAGCTCACACTCTGTTTTCTTCTTTCCGAGTTTTTTTTTTCGTTCAGGTATATGCACCTGGAGCTGGACCATCGACCACAACTCTTCAAAGTTAGTTTATTATTATTCTTTAACATATGAGTCGATTCATTGGGAAGTTGATACCTAATATCTGACTCTGATGGATCACGTGTTTGGTCAATGTCTGTCGCATTAAACGTGACCAGAACTTGGCGTCTCTTGAACAAATTATCCTATTTGAAGGTAGCATATCACGAAATTGACGATGTCGGTATCTCTCCATGAAAAATTAAGGGTGGGAGTGTAGGTCATAAGTATGACCGTGATCACGTTCAATTCTCTCTTATTGTCCTGAAATTGCTTGAGGAATTGCTGTATCGACAGAATTTTCCCTTAGCAACGTTCCTTGTATTCTAGCGCAGGCATTCGCACCAGTGAGTTAACAATTAGTGTACTAGTGATGCTGTCTACCGCTCGCTGGTAGACGCTGCACGTGCGCCTGCACTAGAATGTACAATAGAGTGTTGTTTCGTAGGAAAACTCGATTGGCTTTGCTGCTCTCCACGTTTTTCAGGACAATTGGAGTTAACTGGGCGCTAGAGCACTTATCTACAGCCATAACCTTATCCTTTCGTAGAGAGGTCAAAGTCAGTGTCGTGGTATTTGATTATCAATAATATAAAATAATTAAATTAGCCTTTTTGAGAACTCGCACAACGTTGCATGATTCTATCTTGTTTCTCCAACGACTGGTAGTTCACGGGCTTATTTTAATGCTTGAGTGCTTCCCACTTACCAATTTTTACGATGCGTCAATTTTGTTTTGACTTTGATTTTGACTCGCATGGTAAACTGCAAAAAATACTTAGAATGTTCGCCGATAACAACAACAACGCTCACTTTGTGCAATGCCCTGCTTTCCTATTTTAGAAAGATGAGATCTGTTGAAAGGGGCACTGTTTTGCTGATCATATTGCTTAGTCTGAGAAAGCGCAGAATACTGCATTCATTCAACCCCCATGTTTTTGATCCTGGAGCGCTGTTATGATCTCGACATTTTCGTTTTACCGCTTTTATGATCTTTGCGGTTTCCTATAATTCTTTTATATGGAATGCTGGAATATTCTTTCGTCGAACACTGCCTTTTGTTGATCATTACCTCATATTTACAATGTTTCTGAACTGCTGGACATATTTCTCAATCAATGTTCTGCATTTTCATGTGTGCATTGTACATGAGTTTTCTTAAGGTAAGAAATTTCTATACTGTCTGTACGAGTCCTTCGTCTTCTCAATATTTTTAATAGCATAGCATACCCGAGTTTGTGTGGTAAGTTAGCCTATGATCAAAGTGAGCTTCCTATATCACTACCGGAATTAACTCGATCTTTAGTATCCCATCATCCTTGCTGAATTGTCATGAATTGCAGTAAGCATGTGACATATTTCCAGAACTTGCGCTGTTATTCCATGATCAAAATGTTGTCCTACATTCATATGCGCAAGTAGTTCCGCAATAGCATCCCTTTGTAATTGGGTATTGCAACTATTTTGAGTGTTATTAGATTAAAATGGGGTGCAAGTGACTCATCACTGATGTTGTTTAAAGGCATGTAATCGCATTGCGATATGCGTAAGAAATTAGAAATGCTGAAATAAATTAGAAATGGCGAGAAACAGTGCTTCTGAGTAGTGTTTCTGCTTCGTCGTCATCGTTTTGGTTCATATTCGATACGGCAAAAGTATCCGATTACTCGTCAGAGGAATTGCCAACAATTTGCAATTCTTGTATTGGAACTCACAAGTCAAGTAGTGCGGTTGTTCGTCTGGAAGTACTGTTGCACTTTTCTCGAGCATTTTTGCTAGGACCGCTTAGCACATTCCTCATTATGTAAATAGTTGATGTATGCGTTTTTCGTCCTCTATCATGCTAGCCCCTATTTTTGAGGATTATTCGGTAGCGCAACGGCTTTTCGGATTTCATGTAACAAACAAACAAAGCGACCTTAGTAACAATTGCTTTCGCACGCAGGATGTTCTTCGAAACAATCTGAGCAGAGTGTGTGAGAACTGAATCAGCTCCAGTTGAAGTAGAAGGAAATGAAACATTCTGCTAAGATGTGCTCTGTCGCCCTGCAACGGGGAAAACAACTAGTTTAATTTTTGCCCGCCGCACTCCTCCATCCACCGATTAACTGAAGAGCTCTCCATTTCGTCATGAAATGCTTCCACACGCCTCTTATTAGGAATTGTATAAGAAAACTATACTATCTAGCAGGTTCCAACAGGTTCCAGCGTATTTAGGAGTACTATATAGCCATTTCGCTTTCCATGAGATATGCAACTCCAACACTTTGGGCTATCAATTTCTTGCTATGTCATGGATTTGCTGTGTCGACTTTTCTTATTCTACCTAATTATATACCCAAACAGCTCAAAAACTCGCGAACTCATCTAGTGTTTCATGTGCATTTTTAACGATGATTTCTGGATACTTCTAAAAACATGTTGACAGTTCGAGTTTTTTTTTTTCACCTTCAATCGTTTACATAAAATAGACTTGATTAGATAGATAAGGCTTCATCTGACTGCCAGAAGAGCATTGGAAACTCTGAGGTACTCTTGTTGTATTTTTCGCAAACGTCCAGTCGTATTTTAAAAAAAGAACATGACACATTCTATCGTTAGTTTTGCGCGCTTCTCGCAGTGAAATCTGTTCAGCGAAATAGACGATGTTTGAGTCTCTCTTGGACAAAATAGGGTTAGGGGTGTAGATTGCGAGTATAAGCACAATCACGCTCAATTCCCCTCACTGTACTGAGAAATACTGCGAAGAGACCTTAACGCATCACCCCACGAATCTGAGGTGGTGCAGATTTCAAGTGGAGTATTCTTATAAGCGATAGTAGATTATGGAGAGGGATTCCGTCCATTTCTCTCTAATTGCCGTAAAAAACGGTCTGGAAGATGCGGTGCGTGCACAAGGTTGGCGCGCTCCAATCGAACTCCTTGTAGAAAATAGCACGCCGGATCGCTCGAAGCCGTATCGTCCGGGCCGTTTTTTACGGCAATTAGGAAGAAATGGACGGGATCACTCTTCTCTCCATAATCTACGATCCCGTATACGAATACTCCACCTGAAATCCGTGCCACCTCAGATTCGTGGAGTGATGCCTTTGAAGGCACCTCCCCCGTACACGTATCGTATCTGCGAGCGAGAGGACGATAGTCAGTGAGGTCCCCTCAGCGATCCATTGAACTAAACCAATTTTTAAATTGAAAAATTGGAAGATTCTATCGACAAAGCCAGTTACGGGAAATTGAACATGAACGTGCTCGTTTAAGTAATCTAAACACTCACCAATATCCCTTCGTGGAGAGCTAGATCGTCAGTTTCGTGGTATTCCGACAAGCTTACTTTTTCGATCACCCTTCTAAATTTTTGAAACTAAAATATCTTTTCTTTTGCTGTGTTGAACTTTGCACTGAATTCGGGCAGGTTATGGCCACCCGCAATTTAGGATGGAATTGTGAAACCTTTACTAATACCAAGGAAACGTGGTAGAAACCTTTGAAAGTAGAATTTTTCTTTCGGTACTACTAAAACCAAATGGCGTCCGATATTATAGAGTTATTGAAATCAACTGACATTTGAATACTTTTCCGACTCTCTATGTTCGCACAATTTCCATTGTAGGCATTTCAAATTGAAATCGACGCATTTCAATAGCTGTTCCGTGAAACTGTTTCAATAACGGGATAGTGTTGCAAGCAAAATGCTGGTTTATTCATTTTGTTCAAATTTCGTTGTTTGTTCTGTGTAATATGTCCTCTCTCGTTTGCATATAACATTAACCATATCCTTGTACCAACAGGATACTGAGTTGAAGTAA
The DNA here is from genome assembly GCF_031761385.1 of Necator americanus. NCBI lineage: Eukaryota > Metazoa > Nematoda > Chromadorea > Rhabditida > Ancylostomatidae > Necator > Necator americanus. The sequence continues at coordinate 17,892,019 of NC_087373.1, read as the reverse complement.
CGCAACTACTGACCCATAGGAACGATAGGGAGGAGCCGGACCCTCTTCACGTGAAAGGGGTCTTGTTAACGGGGTGCAGCTCAAGTGATAAGGATCTCTTCGAGAATCTTTCTAAAACGAAGGGTGTCCTTTCGCGAATCACACAAGACGTGGAAGGGTCCCGTATAAAACCGTCCAAAAGTGAAGGGGATCGAAGCACCGGTTCCGACTATCGCATCTATGTACTCATCACTCCACTTACGAACCTATTTTTCCTATCCTTGAAATTATGATTTTCCAGAGGAGAAACGAAACAGTTGATTTTCCAGTTCTAGACAATAACAGGTGAATGATTGTGATTTTTAGAATTTTATGCGTAAAGTGTGGAGTATCGACGTTCTCCAGAATTAAATGGGTTTCTACTCATTTTTACTGAATTCTAGATTTCTGGAGAACAGTCTCCTTAAAATTCTCGAGATATCTGGAAAATCAACTGTTTCGTTTCTCCTCTGGAAAATCATAATTTCAAGGATGATTTTCTCGAGATCCTAGGTATTGCTCTGATATTGTCTCGGAACGAAAAACAAGATTGTATTGAACATGTCAAGTCAAGCGATTTAATATATAGCGCATTTCTCTAAGGCTAGAGGTTCCATCTCCTTATGGTTCTATTATTCTCGTATTTCCTGTTTTGGATGAATCAGGATTCTGCAAATATAGAAAATTGATGCAACTTTCTAGCGAAGAACTTTTTGCAGATGTCTCGACGTAATCTGAAAAATTCGATAATTTCTCTAGCGAATTCTCGAGCTTGAGTCAACAGGTTTCGACTCAAAATTCTCGAACGCTATAATTAACAACAGAAGGAATATGTGTACGTTTAAAATTCCCCTGCGATCCGCGGAGCACCATGTTGTTTCCGTTTTCATCCATTCCTGTTTTGGAGGATGTTGACTCGCTTTACCAAATCGCATCGGAAGGGTTGGCGGATGTTTGAATGAGGTGTGTGGTGAATCAAAGCCCTCCAGCAGCTCCCTCTGTTTTCTGGTGCTATAGTGAAGTTTTTTTTTTGTCTTCTCATCTTCTGCATAGAAAAATGGAACGATCGAGTTCGAGCTCGATCTGCATCCTCACCATTCTTCTGGAAGTGCTTCAAAATAAATTCTTTTGAGAGGCTCCGTAGTGATGGAATAGGTTTGGGGATTGCTATTACCTCTTTTTTCGGCTACATATTGTCGTTCTTTTTTCTTTTCAATTGTTTTGCGTGGGACGAAATGGATTTCTGTCTATTATTTTCCGCATGTGATGGAACCAATCCGTCAGCATCGTTCCTCATCTTGAAAATCCCTTCACTGTTTGAAGTCTTAATAATCAATATCATTGTCACTGCTGATAGATGCACATTTTTTGCAGTTAAGAATTAAGTGTATGGAAATGAACTGCTTGATAAATTAGGAATCAGTCGATTAAGCGCACGTATATTCTGTTCATTCGCAATTGCCCAACGATGGACATCATCAGAGTTGTGACAGATGAGCACTTCGACTGTGTACATTGGTGAATGGCAGCTGCCGCAGTGGTGCGCTGCTCCCTGAATTTCAAGCGCTGTCAATTCTGTTTTTCTGCGCACTAATTGACTTAGGCAGTGCAGGAAATTCGTCAGTAATGGTTGCTGTTCTGCAACTCGTGCTGTCGACTGCTCCATCTTTTCAAGACTTCATCGATGCATCCGCAAACTTATTGCTCTAAAAGTCGCTCCACTGAATTGAGTTAATAAAAATTGAAGCAAGTAGAAACTATTATGAGGTTCCAATTCAACAAAATTTGAGCAAATTCCCCATTATTGTTCATAAACATTCTGTTCAGCTTCACCGCTACTAGCAGATGGTAGCTTCGCAACCCAGCTCAGGGGAATAACGAAAACTTAAATAAAGCATTTTATCTTCTTTAAGTGGAGTTTGGTCCGTGCACGAAGGCTCGCATTGCACCCTCTCGCTCAGTAAATGACGTGATGTTCTTCGGCATCGATATTTTTTCACTTATTCATCCTTCTAGGGGAACGAGGTTTGTGAAGGATTTGGATGGAGACGTCTGGCTGCAGTCGCCACACCAACCACTGCCTCAGCCAAACTGCGCATGTGCGTCTGCCTACTTAGTAGCCGGGTGCAAATTCGATTGAGTCGGCCATCGCTCGTCGTGCATCCAACCTTGCCTGGTAGCACCTTTCTAAAAATCTATACCATTCATAATCGTCCATGAAGCTTGCGCTTGATTTGATCCGTTCGTTATCTGATTTTGCTTCAACTGTTTTGCTGCTTAGCTCTCGATATTTGCTCAGATAATGAGTTTGGGGTGGCCCATCCTCGGCCTTTTAGCTCACCATCAGTTTGGTGTGCCTGGCTTTATGTCGGCTCCGTTTCACTTTCCCTTCTTGTTCACACTTCATTTCCAGTTTCAGATTTTGGTGAGAGATCTTTCAACAAGTATTTCTGCGTCTTTTCTATTCATAATCATCTCTGGGTCCTATATATCGATGTTAAAACTTGTTCTGCTCTTCGCTTTGAGATTATGTTACTGTGACCTCGATGAAGATGTGCTGGCTGCACTTATGCGCTGCTCTCTGAAAACAAGTAGTGCTTACATTCTCGCTACGGAGGAAAGTAATACGATAGGACTGAGCAAAACTTTTTTGGGCCTCGTCCTTGCATGCTGTCGGCATTGTAGTCTGGGAAGTCTCTCTCGTTAACTATTGCACAAATAGAATAGTTAGACTTCTGTAGTTCTTATGTATGTATTTCTGCTGTCTAGGAATAGAATTGCTAGGCAATCATTACGCCATTGAGCGGCTGGGGGGAGGAAGGGATTAAGGGCGTTCGTCCTTCTCCTTTTCTCCTTACAGAGGCTCTGCGCCTTGCCTTCTCATTGGAGATGAATGACTACCAACCTTTTTCACGTTTTTTTGTTGTTACTGGGCATCAATTGGTTACTCCTCATTTTGATTTTATCGTTCGTACACATATGATTAACTTCTGGTCGACTACAAACGAAGTTGACCGTGAGGCGAGGCGTTAAAACCCATCATTCAGAAGGTTCGACGATGCAAGGTTGCATTCGCAGCTGAGCACAGTGGTCGACTGGGCTCATTTTAGATCTATGGTTGCAGCCGCTAGGAAATCAATTGGTCGCACTATGCCATCCATCTAACCGCGTCACTTCTGGATGATGGTTTTTAGAGCCACCACCTAACTTGCTCGTTAGGTTAGAGTCACATTTTTTTCTCGCAGAGTGTCTCGAATGTCTGCCACCAGTCCAAACTTCTCTACTCAACAAGAGCAACAGAAAATGCGGTCGGCATCGTGGACTACCGACCAACTTCAGCTTGGACCTGGTGCTTATAATATTGCTCACGGGCTGCGATCGTTCCACAAAGGATCCGCGTTTCTGCCAGCATTTGTCATAGAGGGTTTTCACGGTATTTATTTGTGTATTGTGGTCTTGTGCTAAACTCTCTGATTTTTTTCCAAATATTCTTTATTCTTGTTGTAAAATTCGGCGTACTGTGGCGTGTAAAATTCCTACATTCAATAATAACCCTACAACTATCCACACCTAATGCTACGAAGACTTTTTTAGGTTTGGTACAGCTGTTGGATTTTATTATTTGTAAAATTTGCTTCTTCACTTCTCACCGTATCTCGCGAGAGGTTTAATAGATACCAAAAAATTTACCGATTTAATATCATTAATGTATCGTACCAATAGTCGTTCTTCGAGTGCAGAGGAATCTGCTCATTGAGAAATATTTCATGCAATTAACATAGCGCCTCCGGAGAAAGTGAAAGATAATGTCAAAGAGGAGTAGCTATAAATTCTATCCTATTGAGGTAATCTTGCTTCACCTCACTAACGCTACTACGCTTGCTACCAGAGCAGGAATATCTCCTTTTTTGGTAACTGCCGCGTAGCTTCGCCTGTTTAAAATTTCGCTAGGTTTTTTTCCGCTGTTGCTACGCATTTTGAGGATTATTGTTGTCATTTCGTAATAGACCTTTCTCAATCGCTTCAAATTGTTAGATCAGTACATGTAAGCACAGTTGCATGCTAAGTATGTAGTGTAGTGACTAGTGACTCAGTACTCGAGCGACGAGCTGTGGCGAATTGATGTAGGTTCGCTTTTGTGATTTTCCAGCTAGCTCGAATATGAATTTTCTGCTTAAAATCACCTGAAATGAAACCTTGAGTACGTTTCCTCGATTTCTGAGGAATTCGTATTTCCGCTTTCACTGAATTAGTACAAAATGCCAAGGAAAAACGAGGGATTTTGGACGGAAAACACAAGTTCACCATTTAGTGGGTTATGATCATTCTCAGCAAAAAAAAAAAAAAATCCATTTGTTTCAGCGCACCTGGATGATATTGGGTTCGAGTTCGTTCAGCAATGCATTGCTTTCCTTGAAGAGCGAGGTAATTTTCACTACGATTAGCAAATTTTATTTATTGCATATTGTGTGACATCAGTAAGCCAGTGGTGCCAACTCACACACGCACGCACGCAATTCAATGGTGAATTAATTGTAGGAATTCGAGAGCAAGGGCTTTATCGCAATTGTGGTGTGACATCGAAGGTACAAAAATTGATGCAACTCGGTCTTGATAAACGAAAATCGAACGGCGACAAGTTGAACTTCAATGACGATGAGTGGGAAATCAAGACCATCAGTAGTGCTGTCAAGACATTCCTCAGGTTTGTTGGATTTCTCAGTGCATTCTCGCACAAATTGCTGTTTCTTAGCGCTGTAAAAAGTGCATTATTTCGATGCTTTGTGGGAGTCTTACACTTAGTTTGACTCTTCGAAAAAAATTGCACTCCGTTGAATTTCGTAATGAACTGCGCTGCATTGAAAGGAAACTGAATTGTATGCGTCTCCAAAGGAGAGATGAGAAAATGAAAAAAGTTTGAGCGAATTGAATGCAATTTTTCCCTCAAGGAATCTTTATTCAATAAGTTTTTCTTCTCATTCCTGTCTTTCCAAGTTCTTTTGTTCTGTTACACTCCTAAGGCAGAAAAATGTGCTACGCAATTAACGTGCTCCATGCCTGGAGAGTTTATGACATAATTCCGCCTGAGAAGATGAGTGTCCATTTGCCCTTTCAAAGTAATTAATATCATTTTGTCTTCAGTTTATGGTTAGAAGCCTAGCGTTGGCATCTACGGTTGGAGCTCTACTTTATAGATAAACGGGAGATAAAGACTTTTGTCCCTTACTCTGTCAGCGCGTTTGTTCATGTCATAGCCCACTTTCCTTGAGACCGATTTGAAACAAACTGCCCACGGACACGAGGAACCGAGTACAGACTATAGGCTTTTTATCGCACGGAAATGTTTATCTATTTATCGATTGTTCTGCTGATTTTCGCTCTCTTTGTTATTCTAACAGCATAATTTTGTTATCTAAAATGTCTGCAGATGGTGGCGGGTGTAGCGCAGTCGGTTAGAGGTTGACGATTGATCAGAGGTTCGAATCCGCCCTAATGCTCACTAAGCCTTTCATCTCCCCGGGGTCGATAAATTGGTACCAGACTTGTCTGGGAGGATAAAAACACTGACTTGACACATCGGCTAGCCACCAAGTTATTGTAAAGGCCAGACACGCGTTCGTAAACCTCAAACGATTTTGAATTGAAGTGAACGTGGCGCATCCCAAGCGGATTGATTAATGCCTGACACTTTATCCTTTATCCTTTATTAAGATGTCTGCGATGTGCTCTTAACAAACATCATAAGCACTACGGGAAATTTCGATCTTATCGAGTTGGTGCACTTTCTTCCTGGGCTGAATAATATCGCGCCAAATGTGTGCCCATATCCTGATTGCAATTATAATAATCATTTCAGGAAAACATTTCAACATAATGTTCATATACTTAGAAAGAAAAACTAAATTTGAATAATACATAGAACTGTAAAACGGGCATTTCTGCCACAACAGCAAAATCCTTAGTCTGTGTTGTTTTTAGCAATGATATTGGAGAAACTTACAGTAAGGACTATAACGGTTTGTGACCAACTTAAAGGTGAGCAGTTTAAGAATTAAGAAATTATCTCCTGACATCTCATCATTCCTGCTAAAATATGTAGTTGCGTCGGTATGTAGTGTTTACTTTTTTGAGACTGTCGGTACTCACCAAATTCACCAAACTCCATCACCAAATTTACAGCTTAGTAGAAATGAGTTTTTCTAGATCATAATCGCATTTCCTTGTCGTTTCACATTTGCTTCGTCGCTAAGTGGTGTTCACTTAGTACACAAGCTACCTACTGTAGTGAAGAAAACTTGAAGACATGGCAACGAAATGAGGAGGAAACATTCTTATAGAGAGCACGCGTATATTGAGTAATTAAAATTATCAATATATACTGCTTGATCAAATCTCTAAAAAATAATTGAAACTATCAATATGTATCAAATCTGTGATCTTTATCCTGAACACTTCCGTTGTGCTCCATTGTAAATGTGTTAGACCAGTTGCTTTCAAAAATTCGTTTGATTTATTTTTTCTTTGGAATTTGCCTTATTTGTAATTCGTTCTGGATTTCCCGGGTACCAGGACCAGTGCTGTTAAGTTCAATTAGTCTTGCACAGTTCGGAATGTAACCTCGAATACAGCTAGAACAGAATGCCAGCAAAAAACAAATGTGCATGATCAAAATTGTAGCAACGGATAGTCACATAGGGTAACTTCCGTACTTGTAAAGAGTTTCTAATCACTTTTTTCCAAGTAAGGAGTTACTCATCCTGAAAATAGATACCCTGGAATTCATCAACATTCATTTTATTTGTGTTAATAATAGGTTTTTGGGTTTCGCACTTCGATTTTTCGCCGTTGGGTGGCAATAGTTTCTTTTTCGTTTTTCTGGCATTTAAATCTCCCTGAGTACTTCTCTTGTCTATTAGAACACCTGTTCGAGCACTAAAGTTGTGGCAGATACGGTCGCGTGTCACGTCATTTTCCAAGATCCATTAGCGTGCGAAGTAATGCACTGACCAACGAAGCTTAGTCTGACAAATGCATTAAATTTGAAATATTGCACTCGATGCTTTCCTGGATCGTGGTGCAAAAGAAGCTAAAGACTTTTTTTAGGAATCTACCGGAGCCATTGATGACCTTTGAGCAACACAGTCTTTTCATTAACGCCGCCAAAATGGACGACCGTCGCACACGAGTTGATCACATTCATTATTACGTGCACAAGTTGCCTGCTTCTCATAAATCCATGCTGGAGATTGTGATTCGCCACTTGAGGAAGTAAATTTCCAAATATTTCACCTTATGCAATTCACATACTAGAGTGAAATATTTTAGAGTAGCTGACCGATGCAGTGAGAACCTAATGACCGTGGGTAACTTGGGAGTGTGCTTCGGACCAACACTTCTTAGACCGAAAGAAGAAACCATGGCGGCTATCATGGATATCAAGTTCTGCAATGTCGTGGTTGAAGTGCTCATTGCACACTGTGAACATGTCAGTTGATATATCCGTGTGGAATTGTGTAGTGTGTGTTCCACAACTGCGGCTCTTTTCCAGATGTGTAGTAACCAACTGTGATTTTAGAATAGTTATCACTCGATAACTCTTGCACGGCTTTTCCATTTCTGCGTGCTTGTCTCTTTCTATTTCTTGTCTTCTCTATATTTTGCTCCAACGTATTTATCGGTTTGATGAATTGTTGCAGATATTCGGGACAGAACCTCCGAAATCGATCGGCCAGCCGTGTCCACCGAAGCCCGACCATCGAAACATTCATCACGAATCGAGCCAACCAGTTCTTTCACTAAGGTATGCTTATTCCTTGAAACAAGGGTATGATTATCATGTGAGTTGAAGATGTGTGAATTCTGAAAAAAAAAGCAGAAGAGTAGTTGCTCACCTCTCAAGAAAATTTGTCAGCGAACACTTGAATATGCCATCGGGAGATGAGAGAACAATCCTGATTGCACAACTTTTTCAACATTGTGATTCTCTGCCTTGGGATGATAGCAGCGAATTCGTCGAAAATACCCAAATCCGCGGAAATAAGTCTGTTTATCTTTGTCATTTGCATATGTAAAGAATGAGAGTTTGGTATTTCAGAACCGGCAACTAAACTGAACTCTATAAAGAAATACTTGGGGTAGCACCATATAAACTGTAGTCGGAGCCGGTGCTCTGACCTCCTTCACTTTTGGACGAGGTTGGCGGAGGGATCCTGCGCTGCTCACAGAAACTACCTCATCTGTGTCTTGTGAACTGATCTTTCCCCTCAACCCTATGACGGCGCGGCTCAACGATGAGTCGCGCTTTTTTGGTCGCATGGGACAATGCGGCTCAACGTTGAGCCGCACGGGTTCCAACGACTGTTTTCCATGACTTCCCAATTTTTAAAAAGTTTTTCTGTACTTTATTGGTTTATTATCTTCGAGTAATATCACACACAACATAGGCATGGAAAAAGGTTCCTGTATTTTGAAAACAAGAAACGAATTCAAGCGTCAACGCAAATCACACTTTTTGTGCATTCTTTAGAAAAATCCAATGCAAAATCGGCTTTTTCATCCACTACAAATAATCCAGTAAAGTTTTTGATCTCAGCGGCATATGTATCATTAAATTTAGGAGCCTTTTCCTTGCTCTGCTTACTCGTTTCTTCGTTTGACAATTACTGACAACACTTCCTTGTCCAAATATAGCTCGTAAAAATCGATTGATTTGTAACACCTACGTGTTTGATCATGTAGACCAAACTGTTGAGAAAATTTCCAGTCATCATCAGTTTCTGCGTCGCTTAACCATTCCTCTGTTCGCTCTCACTATCTGACACCGACAATCTTACTTCTCGAATCAGACTCCTTATCTGCAAGCAGCATTAACGCGTCATTGAAGATAGAGCCATTTTCTGTAGTTTCTTCATCAGATTCATCCAGTAGTCTTTTAAAACTATTCTCCAAATCGTCTCAGATTCGTTCATTTTTGGCTGCTAAAACTCAATTAGCTGTACGTAAGCAGAATGAACGAGAGTAAAAAAAGTCTTATAACAACGCGATTAGCAACAAATACAAGATAAATCGTGTAAGAATGCAAAAATTTGTACACAGGGAAGTAAGTGGGAACCGCGGCTCGACGTTGAGCCGCGGTTACACGTTGTCCTGAAACTGTCTGTCCGACGTGCCAAACACGCAAAAACGTGCACTGTCGTCAATGGGTTAATTACAGTCATTCTTTCTTCTGAGTGAGAGCTGAGTGCTGGCCTGCAGTAAACTCTGCACGAAGCTGATATAGCTCCCCGGACAAATGGTCGAAACATATCCCAACTTTGACTTCGGTCGCATTTAGACCGTACAGTTAAGAATAAGTGTCTGCATTCCTGAGCGCAAACCAGGTGGTTTCACACAATTTAATCGAGTTAGTCAGGTGGATAAACGCAGCTCGCAACCATGGCACAAAATCCAACTAGTCGAAATAGTTTGTGAACAATAAGTTCCTCCACAGTGAATTATTTTGTTCTCCTGCTGTCATAGTCTGTCATCGAAGTCTACAATATAGATGTCGATACTGGGAGTGGGGAGTGTCGATACTCAAACTTTCTAGGCGTGTAAGTCGAGTTTTATGTGGAGGAATTGCAATTGCAACGTGTCATGTGACCAAAGGGCTGGTTTAACACAACTGATAAGAGGTTCGGCTGCGACTGATCGAAACCGCCCTAGACCAACCACCAAGTGACATTTCTCCGGGGTAAATAAGTCGATACCAGACTTGTCTGGGAGGATAAAAACACTGGTTTTTCACAACGGCTGCATCACAATTCTATATTGTAGTCGCGCTTGCACACCCCGTGGATTTTTTCTGATCTTTAGGACCGAAGTCGTGGATAAGAAGTATTAGTTTTTTCGGCTGTAGCCGTTTTGCAGTGTACGCGAGCTTCGTTTTCGTTGTGCCGATTTCCAACGTTTAACGGTGCAACTTTCGAATTACAAATTTGTAACAGAGTTCATCTCTCTCAATCTGTCAATCTCTTTTTTCTGCAGTGGTGAGATATCTGCTTGCACGGGAAAATCGGTTTCTCTGTTGCGACGGTGTTGTTATGGTGAATCATTGATATATCGATATGCATCCATTGCATCATTATCTCAAGACGCGGATTTCTTCAGCTTAACGTATTTATTTATTTTTGTATTTTCGAACTCTTTTGAACGCTATTTTCAATGTACGCCAATGCTCTTCGGATATCCAATCTCTGACATTCACATCATTCACATTTACATTTACACCACAGACTTTTATAGTACAGAGATAAGTAAGCCTACGATCTGCTAGAATATGTCAGATGCTAAATTCTGAATTTCACACAAAATCTCGCTGTAATTGTGTATAGGTTCATGCGCACGCTAGTCGTCAGCACATAAACTCGCTACTCTTACTTCCACTTTCACGTGCGTCGGCGCAGTGAATGCATGAAGAGCTGTTCTCAGCTTACCTTACAGAACACAATCCCTTTGCTTTGCGGCTGATGCAATCTTAACTCACCTTCCAGGCGTTAATTCGGATGAATCTTTCTGATATTCTTCTCAAGTATAAGTATGGGCGTCGGCTACTGCTTATTGAAAAAGCGTCGCTACTGTAATCATTAGTTCGGCAACAAGCTGTTCGATTTTATCATGAAGGTACGAAGACATATTTTAACCTTCGCTTTTTGAAAACAAGAATACTGTTCCCTTCCATAGATAGCTCCGCCATTCCCTTCTTTCTTTTTTCTTCTGTCTTCTTCTCCAAGTGTTTTTCTTCTGTGTACATCTGATTACCTATTCTTTAACTCTGCGGTTATCTCTACTCGTGTTTTACTTGAATAGCCCAGCTTTTTTTGGTGCGAATAGTGTATGTTTCGTCGACAAGAAAACCAAAACAATTTAGTTATATTTATAACTGGGAACTCTCTTAAATGTGCATAGTGCAACGCAGAGTGAACTGATTTTTGAACTGAATCTCCTCGGTAGCATAACGACCGAGTCAAGCCAAAACAGTGGTTTTAAAAATCCTTTATAAAAACACCAGTCTGAACGTCTAGACTTCAGACTTTTTGTGGTGTTTGCTTCGCTCAGGAGTCATGAAGGTGAAAGGCAGGGCGCCCAGTGGCCACGGCTGTGAAACGGCTGCAACGTCCCATTTATCTTTAGCACGAAGCACACATGCACATGCACACGAAGTTATTGTGCACCAATCCGACACCGCGAGACCCGCCACACCCTTTTATACCTATCTGGCGCCAGGGCACCAATCCAACGGTGTGGGACCCGTCGAAAAAGGAGAAGGAAGTCGTATTCCAGAGATTTTATGCTTGTGAATTGTTATAGAGAATTACCTTGGTTATGTTGCATTTCGATCTTACATTGCAAGAATTAAATACAGTTCGGTTTCAGCGAGCTACAACCCGACAACGGGCGACAGGCGCTGACTGCGTCTTCGTCGCTCCACGCCTCTTCCAGTCGTCCACGAGCTATCATGGCGGCTTCGCCGGCTATACGTGCCCACGCTGCAGCGTTGAGTACAGCACCTGCAAGTGCGCCTGCTTCGACGAACAGCCATATTTACGATGTTCCCGGTGAAGGTTGGTTACTTTTTGAAGCTTTTCCTTTCTTTTTTTGAAGAGAAATTTATTTCTTATTGTCATTATTTCTATTCATTTTCTATCATGATATATAATAACGAGCTTAGTCCGTGTGTGTATGTATGTGTGTTTGTCTGTGTGTCACAAAATTCGAAAAAGGGGGTGCGACGGGTCCACCGGCGTCGGATTGGTGTCCCGGCGCCAGATAGCTGTAATGTGGGGTGCGATGGGTCCCCCGGCGTCGGATTGGTGTGCCGGCACCGGATACCTGTAAAAGGGATTGCGACGGGTCCACCGGCGTCGGATTGGTGCCCCGGCGCCAGATAGCTGTAATGTGGGGTGCGACGGGTCCCCCGGCGTCGGATTGGTGTGCCGGCGCCAGATAGCTGTAATGTGGGTGCGACGGGTCCCCCGGCGTCGGATTGGTGTGCCGGCGCGTGCGGGTCCCGCGGCGTCGGTTGTGCGCGCCGTCTGTAGGATTGCGCGGTCTCCGGCGTCGGATTGGTGTGCCGGCGCTAGATAACTATAGGAGGGAGTGCGGCGGGTCCCGCGGCGTCGGATTGGTGCGCCGGCACCGGATATTTGTAAAAGGGAGTGCGACGGGTCCCGCGGCATCGGATTGGTGCGCCGGCACCGGATACCTGTAAAAGGGATTGCGACGGGTCCACCGGCGACGGATTGGCGCTCCGGCGCCAGATACCTATAGAAAGGGGGTGGGACGGGTCTCGCGGCATCGAAATGTTGCGCAATAACTTCGTTTGCATCGCAAAAGGTAAATGGGATGTTTCATAGCCGTGCCCACTGCGCGCGTTGCTTTTCACCTCTATGTCTCCTCTAGGCGTCTTTTTCCTTCCACATTTGCCTTAGGTTGGTATAATGCCTTCCTCAGAAAGTGGAAACACGAATGAAACCGGCTGCTTAAATAGTAGACAACAGTTTACATGATTTGATCAGGAACATTATCTTTATCAGTAGAATGATGTTTTTCCCGTCATTTTATGCCAAAACATCATTCTTTGATAACTGTTCGAGGGAAACAGAAGGAAAACCCAAATTTCGAGTAATGCATTCAAATTGTGTCTACATTTTATTGGTATCAACGGAGTGTTTGAAGCCGAAGTTTGAATATTCTCCAAATGTAGAACTGACGCGTTTAGAAAGAGAACTATGAAATCTTTTGTTTTTGTTTACAGTAAAAAAGAAAGAAGAAAACATTGTTAGAAAAGCGGAATGTCACTACCATTAATTTTTGATCAATTGATCAGTGAAGGCGAGCGAAGAGAACACCACAAAAAAGTCTGAGGTCCGGCTTTAGCCGGACATTCAGACTGGTTTAATGATAACTAACTAATCTCGAATATTCGGTTGTGTAGAGGTTTCCTTTTCACATTCAACTGCAAAAGATGAGTGCAGATTTACTATTGTAGCAGTACCATAGGCAGCTCAAATAGGGAACAATCTTGTGCAAATTTTGCCCATACAAATCTATTTTCGCCAGTTATTTGTGGTAGCCATCGGTTATCTATTCATCCCTTAGACGAAAAATATTATTTTGATGTACCGTCCAGTTTACATATTGCTGCACGCTTTGTCCTCCCTTCGAAGTAAAACAACCTGGAACCCTTGAAAATGTCTGAGGAACTCCATTGTTTTTGTGAGCTGGACGGTATTTTTAGAACAGCTTTCGATTTTTCTGTCCTTTTCAAGGTGATCTTTAGCGGTAAATTCCACCAAATTTCCATTTTGCTTTTCAAATTTAGCAAAGACTGCAGATTATGAAGGTTATCTTATGTTGCATGTCAAATACTTTCTCACTAGTGTTAAAGTAACAAATTAAATTATTAAATTAACAGCAAAGTAAATTTTTGCTTCTCGAGCTGTTGTTTTCTTCCTTTCCCGTCACTTTTTTGATTTTTTGATTCACAAGTCCGAGTTGTTTCAGTCACCACATCAATTTCGAAGCTGCAGCCCTCGTATGGCGCCCCGGGCACGTCGGCTGCGACGACGCCTACCACCCCACCGTCGCAGATGCCGAGTACCGCAGTACGTATTTCAGCCGCAAGTGCTGCGGCTTCCTCTTCACGAGCACCACGTTGTGAGAGCTCCGACTCACTCAATTCCTTGATAAGCGGCGGCAGTGATAGCCCGAAGCTGAGTAAGGTGTCAACTGAAGGGCCTAAAGGTTCGTTCTGCACTAATTTAATTTGTGGTTTCGGATGATGTAAGGAGGCTTCCTCTTGTCGTCATTTTTGCTTCTCGAGCTGTTGTTTTTTTAATTTCCCGTCACTTTTTTGATTTTTTGATTTGACATTCACTTTTAGAGATATTTAGAGATATGATTCTACTTTTTAGTTTCTGTTCTTCTTTGCAAATTATTATTGGAAGATTTTTGTCTTGCTTTGCTTTCCCACTATGGTTGTTTGGTTGTTATTGGTATGGTTGTTTACACTGGTTCATAGGTAGAGTATTTCCTATTTGAATTTGTTCTTGTAGAATGGTAGTAATAACAGTAATATAATAGTAGAAAGTAAGTTCGACTATCCAGCATTCTAAAGAAACTGCAAAACTATGAATACCTTTTAGTGGAATTTAAACTTTAAACGTCTAAACTATAAACGGTATCATATGTCAATAAATCGCGGTTTACTGACAGCTTTGTTTCCAGCAAAGATGAGCACTTCGTACGCACCCGCCTACAATCCGCTAGCTTGCGAAACGTGAGTTCTTCCTCGATTTGATCATTTATTAGAGAGATTTCTTACGTAGATTTTGCTAATGTCTGCCGTGTGCTTGTGATTCAGAATAGCGCACATGTTGACCAAACGAAACTCGGGTCTCAACGTTCTCAGTAGTGTAGAGTGAGTTCATTGCCAGAATTGCCCGCATTTCGTTGCGTGCGTGATGTTCAGCTGCTCGCGATGTTCCAATGGCCGCTCAAAATCGAGCTTTTCTTTGTAGAGTACCGGCTTCGGTCGCTCTTGAATCCACTTTGTCCCTGCCCGTTCTATTTTGCATGCCAGGCGAAGTCCGGGTGGCGCGGGCATGCGCATTCGACTTCATGCTTCTTTGCATGATTGTGTGGTGGTGTGGTGAGCGTGATGATAACAGCGGCAAGCGGGTACTATAGTTTCTATTCTGACTGTGCCCGCTCGCCGCAAACTATTTGTGCGGTGTGTTTCGAGTGGATGCGGTCGTCCTTGTACCTGCCTGGGCTCAGTTTCAGTGTGCCCCGTGCTCAAGCAATGGGGGCGCCGTCTTCTTCGAACAACTTCTCTGCACTAATGTGCTCTGACTGTCCTGTGCAACGCATCTCTCCAATGTACTCCTCCCTCATTAATCCGGTTGTTTCGCTGCAACCGAGGTGGGTTCTCCTTCTTCCCGTTCACCCATTCGCATCACTCGTGTTCCTAGTCCATTCTCCTTTTTAATGAACATTTCTGTCGTATTTCTGCAGCTGCAGTCGTAAGCCTCAAAGATTCCACCGGCACATTCTTTTCGTTAGTCACGTATTAGTAATCGTTTCCGGCATGAATACCGTTAGAATCACTTTCGAGCTGTCGCATGCAGTTCTTCCCGCACTAGACACCGCTGGAAAATCGTTTAGTTTTCGGTAAGGCATTTTATATTGAAAAGATACGTTCCAGAAGCTCAAACACTAATGAAGCTTTGCGTTGATTTGATTCCTAGTTACCGTTACGATTTCTTTCAAAAAGGAAAAGAAAGGGATGCGCGAAATTGCGTTCTTTTTGTTCAGTGGTGATAAGTTAGTTGGAAACTGATGGATCAATAATGGAAGAAGGCGAAGAGAATCGTCCTCATGAAATGTATGTGTTCATATATGTAAAGGAAGATCTACGCGCTCTGCCATGGTTCTGTGGGAACTTAAAAATATTTGAAGGCATACATGATTCACGAATGGTTTATGCCATAGGTGGTACAAAATGCCGTAATTTATCAACAACAGTACAACTTCCTTAATCCTTTTAGCGCTTATGACGAATATATACGTGGTGGAGTGCACTTTTTGTCCAGGAACGCGCCACTTGAGAGGTTAATTAGTAAAGGAATGACTGTCCATTTTTTAAATCTCTTCAGAAGAAAAGAAACACAAATCAATTTATTAAAATTCGAGTATTCCTTCATTAGAAGGTTCTTCTTTCGGATATTTTATGAGAAATGTTGCTTTCAAAATGTCCTTGGTTACAATCTCGTGATATTTGCCTGAGATAATAGAAAAGGATATGTGTATGTTTGTGTCACTTTCTAGATTCTTCTACAAATGGTAATTTAGATTTCACAGATGATTCTTGCCATACACTTCGTTTTTTTCATATTTCAACTTATTTGTCATAATGAAGCGAAAAAAGCATTTTCTTTTCTAAGGAACTTAGAAAAAAGTTACTTTGCGTGGAAGAAAGACGTTCATTAGCACGTCTCGTAGAACATAAATCTAGTGGCTGTCAAGGCTTACAACTAATCACAGAAAATACTTTTACATCTGTACACTCATTTTGCACACAAACGTGCTTCGAACATAGAATCTACGGTTATTACATTACATTCACATCATATTGTTATATTATGTATAAGGCATGAAGCATAATACACCAAATTTCGGGGTGTTCTCGGATGCAATCTCATTCCACTTCTCACAATCTTCGAACTGTTGTTACGCTAATTTATTGCTGCTTATTTTCCTACATGGAGCAATTTTGGCTAGCGGCTCTGATGTTTTGAATTTCCACAGGTTGTGAGGTTTTGAAATGGTCGTTGTAGTTATGGTCTTTTAGACAGACTAGTGCTTACTAATTTCTCCCCTTTACACTCCAAACCGTCCTTTTCTCTAACGCACTGCTTGTAACTGCTTTTCTAGGCGTCCTGAACAAGGCTAGTGGGACTGTGTTTAGGAAATGGTGTGTTCCATTATGACTGACAGAAACGATGGTGGAAAAAGATGAATTCACTGTCGGTTAACTGTCTGCTGAGCGATCCGTTTCCTATGGAGAATAAATTGGCTCTTTTATTTATTTTCGGATATAAAGTTGCTTATATTCCACTGCAACTCGTACTAACCGTAGCGGCAATAGTTGCACTCGGACTTCTATGTCCTAAAATAAAACAAGTTGTATCACCGTTCATTCAAGAATCCCGATAGCAGTTTGATTTCTATTGCGTTTTTGCCTGTTTAGTCTCGTACTAAAACATAGGCCTCAACGCCCTTGTGATTCTATTTGAGCCTCCAAACTAAAACTTTTGTTATTATGGAGTAATGAGCTCATATGTGAGTATGCTTTGTTTTAATAGGATCTATCTCATAACCAGTCAGAGTTCTTTCTTTTTATCTTCTCGACATCTAAGGTATGTCTGCGTGACTAAAATTATAACGCTGAAGTAAGAATGGTAATTTCAAATTCACTTGAAGATTCAGTGAAAGGCTGCTCGAAAATTTCGTTTGTTGTTTTTTTTTCGTTCTCCCCATCTTTTTAGAGTTCTTGGAACTTGAGCAGGGCAAAAAAAGAACGGGTTAAAAATATAAGGTGATGAACTAGTGAGAGATTCTGTCACTTAGTGTGGGCAGTTTGTTCTGCTTCCCCACTTACATAGGTAGACAATAAGTTGTGTAAACTCGAGAGCTGAACGATCTTTCTGCGGATTTTGGGTGCTTTGTGTGAATCTCTAGAAAGTCAGCTGCTGTTGCTGTGTAGACTCTGTTAGCCAACTCGATTATTTCAATACTTGACAAACAATGCCTCAATCCACTGGAATCAGATGTAGGCGACGTTCTCACTACCTCCTTACACATCAGAAAAATGCTGTACTTCTTCTAAGCTGTTTTCTTTCAGTCGGCGTGTGAAGACATTGTACGCATGTACGCCCGATCATGAATCAGAGCTGTCGTTCCAGCCAGGGCAGATAATAACCAATGGTACGGTCTCTTTAGCATCACTTATCGATTACTTATTGTCATAAATGTTGTGTTGTTACAGTGTACGAGTCGAAGGAGGAGGGCTGGCTCGTTGGTACGCTCAACGGAAAGACTGGTCTTATTCCTAGTAACTACGTCGAACCATTACCGTAACGCTTCACTTCGTGTCAAGCTGCGACCGTAGTCGCTTTAATTTCTTGTGATCCATAGTACGGGTTTGTAACTTTGCTAGAATCTCTTCAGGGCATGTAACTTTGTGTCTACCCTATTGTCCAAAGTTGGCCAGTTCCCTCTCCCTTAGTAGATGTATTTTCTCTTTACTTCTCACCACTTTTAGCATGTGCCGGTGTAGAGAGGGTAGTTTATTACGGAGTGCTTTGTTGGGCACATCGATGTTCATACGCTCCAAGATTGGAAAAACTTATTCTAATCGGCACCACCCACAGATCTATTCTGCTTCGCTGTGCTTTTGCTTGCCTCGTTCGTCCTACTTTGGGGGTCCCACCTACCTGAACTGTCTGCGAGCTGGAAACTGCTCCGGATTGTATAGTATTTTATTACTTTGAGGTCAGTACGCTCCTAGTCGCGACGATGCTTGGTCAGCGTTGCTGGGTTGCTAATTTGTGCTGTTCTGGAATAAACATTTCACTGAATGTGATGTTGGTCGACCGCAATGGATTTCGCCATTCGGTGATTACAGCGTTGATCACAGATAGCTATTATTACTAATCATTGTGTCTCTCAACTTTTTGTTGTGCTTCATTCAAGAAAGCAAGCTAACATGCTGTTTTATAAGTAAGCATGTATGAAGAGAAACTATAATCTTCGCAAACCTAACAAACACAACTTGGTAGAAATGGGACCAAGTTTTCGTGGACGCTGGATTCGATGGATTGAACAATGACATTTCGAATTCGGACTCTCGACTGAATTCGACAGTTCGACATAACGAAAGCATAGTGAATTTCTATATGTATATACCGTCTAAGTGCCTTAGCCTCAACTCACAATGGCATATAGAAATATTTAAACTACTCTTGCTTAAAGAATGCTGGTGAGTTCTTATATTGATGCTGTCGCACAAAATGTATAGGGATAGGTAGGCAATATACATGCATAGGCAGATGGCCGTGATGGAATTCATTCACCTCCTTTCTTGAGGCGAAGACTGTCGGTGTGATGGGATCTTCGATGGGCAATGAATACACAGACTATCTCTTTATTTTGGCAAAACCATCACCAGAAGATATGCGGGTTGAGATCAATGCGCTATGGCGACAATTCGCACTGACGTCAAGGGAAAATAGGAGTAAAACGCATTACAATACAAAATATCAAGGAGCCAAAAATACATGAAACGTCCAAAAATTGTCGTGTGGTTGCTGCGGTCCCATCAGTAATGCTGCATTTGAATGTCCTTAAATCTACTTGTTCGCATTTCTGGTGCTATGCTTCCTCCTTTTGTATGAAATACTGGTTCATACGATAGTGCTCTATTCATAGTGCTGCTCAAATAGTACCTAGTAGATGATAACATGGTTTGATCTCATGAAATTCGCACCATTCTTCAAGACAGCGCGGCGCGGTTTTGAGAAGAGGAGGATCTGCGAGAAGTCCTTAACGAAGTAAGAACGAAGAGTGAGGAGAAGAAAGGTCAGGACGAACTCACCATCACGAGCTTTTTCTTGCGCAATTCTCATGCCCAGTGAGTATTACAAAGTTCAACTGAGCGTGAATCGCGTTCATACTAACTTCATAACTACTCTCTCTATGCGTATATATTTGAGGAGAGATCTCAACATCGTCAATTCCTGGATACGCTGTCTTTAAGTGAAGTCATTCTCTTGCGACAAAGTGAGTACAATACTCTGCATGAACATTGAAAAACCGACGGTGAGTGACGGTGCGGCACTGTCGGCCACCGTCGCTTGCTCATAACTGCTCACAAAATGGAAACTTCAGGACAACTTATATATCATTAGATTCCTCTCTTTGAGATCTATACAAAAACCGACATATTGTTGAGAAAGGGACAAAATGACGCCAAATATGCGCCAAAAAGCAATAATTGGAACCTGATATAGCCTAAGGTTATGGTTGAAAAGAGTTCAGAGACTCAAACTTTCACATTTGGTCAGAGTAGCAAGAAGCTGTTGTAGGCAAGTACTTGAAATTGTTGATTTGTTGTTTTTTAGTCATTCGTGCGTCATTTTTAGTCATTTTAATTGTTGTATAAAATAACGGTTCGTCCTTACTTTGAACGTTTGTTGCAGGGAAAGAAGTTGTCAAAACAGCCTATAAAATCGCGGTAGCGCACAGCTATTCCTGAATTTTGTGAGATTTGTACTGCATATAGATAGGCGAACCCCGCTCGTACACTAGAGTATCGCGATGTTTGAAAATCCCACTTTTCGTCTTTTTCCTTTCATTTAATCTCTACTTTGCACCTCCGTTAATCACCACAACAAAGTTCAAATCGAAGGAACCTAATCAGAACTCTTAAAACAGATAATGTACATTAGTTTGTAAGGTTTGTTTCCCTCTGTATAGATTTTCTCGCTCTATTATAAAAAAAAACAAACCTTACAAACTAATGTACATTATCCGTTTTAAGAGTTCTGATTAGGTTCTTTCGATTTGCACTCTGTTCTGGTGATTGATTGAGGTGCAAAGTAGAGATTAAATGAAAGGAAAAAGACGAAAAGTGGGATTTTCAAACATTGCGATACTCTAGTGTACGAGCGGGGTTCGCCTATCTATATGCAGTACAAATCTCACAAAATTCAGGAATAGCTGTGCGCTACCGCGATTTTATAGGCTGTTTTGACAACTTCTTTCCTTGCAACAAACGTTCAAATTAAGGACGAACAGCTATTTTATACAAAAATTAAAATGACTAAAAATGACGCACAAATGACTAAAAAAACAACAAACCAACAATTTCAAGTGCTTGCCTACAACAGCTTCTTGCTACTCTGACCAAATGTGAAAGTTTGAGTCTCTGAACTTTTTTCAACCATAACCTTAGGCTATATCAGGTTCCAATTATTGCTTTTTGACGCATATTTGACGTCATTTTGTTCCTTTCTCAACAATATGTCGGTTTTTGTATAGATCTCAAAGAGAGGAATCTAATGATGTATAAGTTGTCCTGAAGTTCCCATTTTATGAGCAGTTATGAGTAAACGACGGTGGCCGACGGTGCCGCACCGTCACTCACCGTCGGTTTTTCAATGTTCATGCAGAGTATTGTAGTTGACCACAAAAGCGGAAACAACAGAGTAAAGACTCACCAAAAATGCGGGCGGACTCGGAGCGAAGCCGAGGAAATTATGGCTAAATTCTCTTCCCATTAAAATACCATGCTTACTGTTATGTCAAATGGTGAAAAAAGACTGTATTTCACAGTGGTATAAATGATATTCATAATAAGTAATTTTTATTATTGTCAAACTTTATAACTATTAGATCATTAATTGTAATTCTTAATAAATAATATAAATTATTAGTTGTAATTCCTATTAAATAACGGAATTTTTGTATCCCAGAGAAGTTAAGATTAAGATCTAAATTGTCCAAATAAATTCGCTGAAAATACTTACGAAAAATGGCACATCTGATTTTAGGAACCTCATTTCAAAAAGTCGAAAGCGTTAACTTTTCTGGATTGGTGTCCAGCGAAAAAATACATGCATCGCGTTTAATTTCAAAACGCTTTAGCTTTCGAAAAAAACATGCATAGTACGTAACAGTGTCATATATGTAAGTTGCGATACTGTGATTTTCATTTACGTTTGCGATGATGCATTGCTATATATTTGCGGATTCCACTGGTAGCGAAACCTATCCTTATTTCTACAGTTGCATCAAGTTGGGCATAATACAAAGAGGACCAGTTGGACAGAGTGAACCCCGCAAAGACTGCGTACATTCCCCGTTATTCAAGTGATATATTTGGTGTTTTTTGGAACGTTTAATTTATGCTCTGCTTTCCTTTTTAAGGGGTACAATGTCTTCAAACTACATATAAATTCCGTAATGGATGAAGAAAGTGTAGGGGTCTCCTTCACACGAATCATAAAATTTCAAACATGAAACAAACAAAAAAGAACAGCAACACTAACAACGAAATACAAAAATACTCTCAAGAGAAAGAAAACGACAGGGCAAGTAGGAAAAATCCTCATTGTGATTAGCTTCTTCACGAAGTACAATACCGCTACTAACTTGTGTCCCAAAATCCCCCCCCAAAAGAAAAACCCCTCAAAAAACCTGAAATATTTAAAAAAAATATAAAAAATAAATTTTAAAAAAAATAAAAAAAAAAAAATAATTTAATTTTTAAAAAAAAAAAAAAAACTTTTGACAAATGTGTGGCCTGAAAACGGGCAAAGTTTCCTCAAGCCCCGTTAATTACTTTCACACCTCCGCAATCCTTCCATTGGCATATCCCGCAGATACATCTCCATGAAAGGAAGGGGTGCTCATAGGATTTCCGCTTATTTCTCGAAATTGGACAAAATGTTTATTACACCCGTAATCAGGAGGTTATTTAGAGCATTTTGGTACCCCACATCATATGTTGGTTCGAAATTTCCATTCTCTTCAGAAATTCACGAAAGTGCTCCATCGAAGATTAATAAAACGTCATGCTTTCAAAGCTGTGAAAAATCTCCTCGGAAATTTTTCAGCAAACAACTTGTACTTGACAATAGTTCATACTGTAAGTTCCTAGCTTTGAAAATGTCTAGTTTTTCCAGTGTCAAACTTAGAACATTACTCTATTTCGTTATTTGGTCCAATTTTTGAACAGCTGTCAACAGCTTAGAATGAACGCTTAAGTCTCGCGATTCGGTACTTGCCTAGAACTCTCCTTCCTTTACGAGAAGTGAATTAGGCGCTAACATTGGATGACAGCTGGTCATGGTTTTCGAGTGACCAAATTGGAGAAAATTTCGTTTGTTTTCACAAAACAGAAATTTTTGCAGCCTCTGTGAATTCTTTCAGTACCTCAAATAACTAGTTCTTTTCACAAAGAGACGCTCTTTCGAATGATGTTGAATTCACTTTCATTTACAAGCTTCAAAATTTCAGCACTGACTCCGCCCTCTTATAGGGCAGGCGATATTCTATAGCTGGAATGGTTATCGCGGCCCAGGCATGACGCCAGGGATCTCACACCTTCGATAGGTGACTCCTCTGGCGATTCGGCGTCACAGAGAGACAATGATGTTCGAACATAAATGAACAGTGACAACAATCCTATATAGTTCTTATTCACAAAAACAGCAGTGATAATTTGAAACGGCTAGGAAGGAAAATGACTGACGAAACTAAACCAAGAAATAAAAAGAAGAGGAGAGGGTCAAACTTTATAACTATTAGATCATTAATTGTAATTCTTAATAAATAATATAAATTATTAGTTGTAATTCCTATTAAATAACGGAATTTTTGTATCCCAGAGAAGTTAAGATTAAGATCTAAATTGTCCAAATAAATTCGCTGAAAATACTTACGAAAAATGGCACATCTGATTTTAGGAACCTCATTTCAAAAAGTCGAAAGCGTTAACTTTTCTGGATTGGTGTCCAGCGAAAAAATACATGCATCGCGTTTAATTTCAAAACGCTTTAGCTTTCGAAAAAAAAAAACATGCATAGTACGTAACAGTGTCATATGTGTAAGTTGCGATACTGTGACTTTCATTTACGTTTGCGATGATGCATTGCTATATATTTGCGGATTCCACTGGTAGCGAAACCTATCCTTATTTCTACAGTTGCATCAAGTTGGGCATAATACAAAGAGGACCAGTTGGACAGAGTGAACCCCGCAAAGACTGCGTACATTCCCCGTTATTCAAGTGATATATTTGGTGTTTTTTGGAACGTTTAATTTATGCTCTGCTTTCCTTTTCAAGGGGTACAATGTCTTCAAACTACATATAAATTCCGTAATGGATGAAGAAAGTGTACGGGTCTCCTTCACACGAATCATAAAATTTCAAACATGAAACAAACAAAAAAGAACAGCAACACTAACAACGAAATACAAAAATACTCTCAAGAGAAAGAAAACGACAGGGCAAGTAGGAAAAATCCTCATTGTGATTAGCTTCTTCACGAAGTACGGCAGAAATGTTGAAGTCATCGAATGTTTTTAAAAGAAAGAGAAATTTTTAAAAGAAACCTATGAACGTAATAATACGGCTGCTATGAATAATAGATATAATAATATGGGTTAAAATTAAACAACTAAGAAATGCGTGTAAAATCGGATTCGCTAGAATTTGAAACCTCTCAAGGTTAAGGACTTGAACATTAAAAATTAAAACATTATATTAACACCGGATAATGTTGTCGGTAGAAAAATCAACCTTGGAAATAAGTTTTTTTTTCCGCAACTGTTTAGGTTAAGTTTCTGTTTTTTTGCCAATCTAAAGATTTGAAACCTTTTCACACAAAATTAGAACTTTATTCCTCCAAAATCATGACATGGATGTGCACCTGACTACAAAAAAAAGCATCTAAAAAGTGAAGCCAAGGATATAATAGTCGCCCAGCATTAATTATCCGTGACCAATTCGCTTCCAAAAGGAATTTCGGTTGATACCAACGTGTATTCTATGCTACGCCTGCAATATTTTTTTTTTACAAAATTTATTTTCAACTAAAGTTTTGGAGATCGAAAATGTTTTTTTTGAAAACTTTCAATATGCATCTTCAAGCATTCAGTAGCTTCGGTACAGAAGTCGATGTTACATTTTTTAGTGTTAAGCAACTTGAAAAATAAGAACACTTCGACCTTCAAAGTCAGATTCGTAAATTTCTCGAAGTTTCTTCGTCTCAATCCAAACAAAAGAAAAATTATTAAGAGATGACCGGAGAGGTTTTTCTCAGCGTAAAAAATAGCTGACTTCTGTGAAACTCCATGACAGAGCTGGCGCACTGATGTATTCGGAAACTAAACGGAGAGATCCCTGCTTGCAGTGATCTCGTGGATGTGTGCTAACGTGGAAACGCGCACATGCTTGGTTGCTCTGGTTGGTCGCCGAATCAGTCACGACGCCACTGAGTGGCACTTGCTTGTTGAGGCATGCTGCGAAGCACACAAGATAGGCTCTAATAACGTAAATTGAAAGTACATCTTCCGTGGGGTGCACATGCATTTTTCAAGCTATTGGACCAATGACGGGCATCAACTATGAATAACATGTTACAATGACACATCCTTAAAACCATCCAACGCCCTGGATGAAGATATTTTTTTGTTTTTCCTTTTCCTGCCCGCGAAGGCTCACGAGAATTATCTCAGTTCCATTGGGATTTTCTAGGTCTAGATTATAAAGTACTGCATCTAGTTGGTCATCCCATAAATACTGCGGATTCTACAACTCCTTCGTATTTCGATGTCAAGGTTCTTTCTTTCCTCCTCTTTTAATCTAAAATGAACTCTTCTTCATTTTTTTTATCACTCTCCTCCATCTTTTTGCTAAACTCGCAACTTTCCTCGTCCCATATTCACTGGTGCAATACGAAAAATAGTCCTCTAATGCCAGCAGAAAAACCGCGTTGTTTATGGGATGACGCATTCTGCATTTTGTTCCCCGGTTACAAGCAAGTTCTCATGGTTTATGATGTCATACAGTTAACATCAGTCCTGATTCGAATCGTGATGTCATCAGCCTGCAAAAACTGAGTACGAGTAAATCATCTTAGACGGACAATCCTTCCCGCTTTTCCTTTAATCCCTCAACGTCACATCTGGGAAACTTCCGAAATTCTGCAATAAAGGTACGGTATGTCTTTAACAGGGACGGTTTGCGGATGTATCCTTGAGGATGCATCTTAGAGTGAGATTCATTGATGTTGTGTTGTGTTGTGTTGTACTCCTCTCCATTACATCCTGTAGTACTTTCTCTGCGAGACGCTTGTGGGAATTGTTTATTCATTGCAAAAAAGGTTAGCATCAGCACGCAGCCAAAGCCCATAGCCTGACAAGTCAAATGAGAGGAAGAATGTAATCTTTAGCAAAACCCCTTCGTTTCGTAAAGCTCAACGGTCGGACATTGCTGAGTGACGTTACTGAAGACACTTAGCATTTGTAGACAGTTAAGGAGAAACATCAGACTGACAGGGTATGGGACTGTAAACGAGTGATCAGAACAGACAAGCGGATTGATTATACAGTGCGTTGCTCTGTAGATTCGGAAGACCGTGCAGAACTGTGTTCAAGTACGTCTCGGCGAACATGCCGCCAACCGCAACAGGCGATAATTTCAACAGAAGCAAAAAAAAACACAAAGCATTGGATCAAGACTAATCAGCTTCAGCATCAGCGTCATTCAGCAAAGAGATTGATCTTCTTCTTGCAAAACCACAGTGAAAGAAGCAGCAACCAAAACTTGTATTATCTTTGAACCTTTGACCGTGATCATTC
Source organism: Necator americanus (assembly GCF_031761385.1). NCBI lineage: Eukaryota > Metazoa > Nematoda > Chromadorea > Rhabditida > Ancylostomatidae > Necator > Necator americanus. Next base: position 17,866,030 of record NC_087373.1, on the reverse strand, counting down.
TGACGGTATCATGGCACCGCCGCCATTTGTCACCTGCCACCACGTATTAGGCGGGTTCTCCTGCACACGGCAGAAGAGCTCATTTTATGAGACAAGAACGGTTTTCCGGTGAATTGTGTCACAACCAATCCGCTCTTCTCGCGTGACGCGCACGTGGCTGTAACGAGTCTCATGTGGTTATTTTGTTGCGAAGATCGTTTCCTGTGGAACTGCCCTGTTGTCTTCAGTAAGCGCGGTGCATGAATTGGTAAAGGAGAACACAGGAATCTGCCGCAACGCTGACAGCATCTGAAGCAGGGAGCTTCACTGTTCACTGTGTGCAGCACCTCATCCTCATACATCGCTGAAACAGTGTCTCAGGCGCGGAGAGTCTGTATGAAACACCAGCAGCCCTTTACATGACTAGTTCGAACCTCATTAGTTAGAAATTATAGTAGGGTCAAAATGACATCAAGCATGGTCGTTGCCTGAGTGGCTAAGCTCAAAACGGCGCAGTGGAGCCAGCGGTTGTAGTCCAGGTGCCACCATCACGAACTACAGTGATGGATTTTGTCAGCAAGGGTCCCGACTATGTTCTAACCGCTACGTTCACCCGCACCGCTTCGAGCGCAACCCGCTTACGCCATTACGCCGAGCTTCGTGTCGTTTTAACCCGACTACAGTTTCACCAGTCAGGTTCTCATAAAGGCGATAATTATTTGCTGCAGCTGAGCGTTGAACATTAGCTCAAAAGCAATTTATTCTATTCTACTCCGTTCCTGCATTCAAATGGAAGTAGTAAGTTTGTTAAGAACACTCTGATAAGCTCTGCGGCAGAATCGTGTAAACAGGTACAGCAATCAAATCTGAAGGAAGTAGGAAGAAATCCACGTGCGTTTGACGTCTACCCTTCTGCGTCGAAAGTGATCAGAAGCTTATGGGGAGCAAGTAGCTCAATAAATTAACTTATTGCTATCCATCACTGTGAATAAAAGATATGCAGTGAACTTGCTGATGACTCGATTTATCGAGAAAAACAATTCACTGGGAACAAAATTGCTCGAAAGTCCTCACTTTGAGCGAAGCGGAGTAAGTTAAGTGATGCTAGATTTTTTCTCTGAGATCTGTTACAAATTCGATTTTGCTATTCCTACCAGGCGTTTGCTCAGCCCAGTCAACCTGTTCTTTACAAAATTTGAAGGAAATGCTAACTCCCCAGAACAAAAAAGTGAAAAGTGAACAAAAAGCGAAGAGTCGATTGGTGAGCACTTCTAATTTGAAAAATAGGTTCGTACTTCTGATTTACTGGATACGGAAGCAAGAAACAGAGTTAGTCACAGCATTAGCACCAGAATGTGTCTTTTGCAAGGTGTGTTTACGTGTACCACAAAGTGTGGGTAAGTAAAAAGAATGCTGGTTTGCTGCTATCAGAAAAAAAATCCCCAATTAAATTAGAATCTGCTCATTGTTTCGAAAACATGTGTAAGGTTTTCCTATGACTATAAAGTCTTCTGCAGTCGAATGTCTACGAACCTCGACAAATGGATCGTGCTGGAGATTTTCTTAATACTCGACTCGATAGTATTGCATATAGTGTGCATTTTTATATTACGTTGTTACTTGTTATTAAGATTTGTATTTCGTATCCATTTATATCGAATAGATACTTCGTGAACCAACCTCACACACCAAATATTTCTTCACTTCTCATTTCTTCTTATTCTTATCTAGTAGTATCTGTGAATCCGTTGAGAAAATCTGCAAGGTTGTTTCTCGCATCAACAGCTCGCGCAGACTGCAGCTCCTGACTCTTTTCCGGTGTGCGAAGCCCTGTGTCCTGCACAAGTCTAAAACATACCAAGTAACTAGAAAAACAAACTCGGCTGCTAGAATTAAAAAAAGAAGCGATCTCACCATGAAAAGAAGTCAGAAAGGATCTACTTTGCACGGAAAACATACGAGGATACTTCCATATTCTCCGTTTTACCAGCAGCATCTAGAGGAAACTGCTCCACAGGTGGATTGGAAGCGTAGCATGTTTTCGTAGAGCATACGCGTGCCTATGAACGGTGTGCCAAAAATGAGTGACTGCCAACCCATGAGCAACCGGAAGCCTACATGAAACAAAAGTAATGTCCCTTACAATAAGCCGAATAGAAGTCTGCGATGAATCGGCTCCACTAGAGGAGTCCAAAAATTTCGTAAGAATAAGCAGTTTCGGTGGCGGTACATCTCGCCAATGTTCACACTGTGGAGGTCTTGTCCAGGTAAGAACCAGTCGGACTTGTGCATGTGGAGCTGTTTGAGCACTTCTGGCAGGTAAAGCCTGGAAACAGCCATCACTACACAGTGAAATAAGAAAACTAGAAAAAAAAAACTAAAAACTTAAATAAGTGAGGGCTTCGAATTCGTAAGAATGATTGTATTCTTGACAAGTTGCGACATCGCTTCTTACCAAATTTAAAGCAAATTTTAACGAAATTGAAA